>NC_081364.1:28907816-29246333 GCF_030684315.1 Stegostoma tigrinum | reverse complement strand
TGGTTCAAGAGGAGCTGAGGAAGTGTCCTGACTAGCATTTATCGCTCGACTAATGTCTTTAAACAGGTGAAATTATTATTTATTTCAGTGCTGCTTTGGATGTGGTTATATAACTTGTTGCTTTATTTGCCTATGCCATGACGACAATACTGAAAAGTAATTATTTGTCTTGAAAGCACTTTGGGCTTTTATTAGAGAAGTAAATGTGACTCTCATTGCAGCAAATGCCCTAGTTAGGAACAGAACATCGTAATGTTGTCCAATCAAACTAAAATAAGTCAAAGTGACTAACAAAGCTCCAACAAAGACAAAGAAAACCTTGCCACTAAACTAAAATGTAGTTCAGTGTTTACGAGACTATCTATACTATGTGATGCCTGTGTGTCATGGACATTCTGAGGATGTGGAAAATATCATTTGCTGTTTTGTTTTTAAGAGGGAAAGATGTAATTAGGGAGCAACATTTTGTTGTTCTGAACTTTGATCTACTAAAGTAGGTATAATGAACAAATCAGATGGTATGTAAACTTAGTTGTTTAACAGTTGTAAAATAGTGCATTATTTCAAGCTTTTTCTTTCTTGTTTTATTCTGCATCTTCTATGGGTGGGCACAGTCCTAAAGTCACTCAATTTGTTGGCCATCCATGAACAATTTTTATAACTTCAAGGACACTACAGCTTTTCCAAATTCATTTTCCATATTGATGATACTTTTGCCATTTTGTGGCAGTAGTTAGCGCTTAGAGTCACAGAGGTATACAGCACAGTCCAACTCGTCCATGCCAAACAGATATCCTCAATTAATCTAGTCCTATTTGCCAGCGTTTGGCCCATATCCCTCCCAACTCTTTCTTCATATACCCATCCTGATGCCTTTTTCATGTGTTGTAATCGTACCAGACTCCACTACTTCCTCTGGCATCTCATTTCAGACACGCACCACCCTCTGCGTGGAATAAGTTGCTTCTTGGGTCCCTTTTTAAATCTTGCCCCTCTCATGTTAAACCAATGCCCTTCAGTTTTGAACTCATCAATCCTAGAACAAGACCTGGTTTAATTACCCTTTGCATTTCCCTCATGATTTTATAAACATTGAAAAGGTCACCCTTCAGCCTCTGACACTCCAGGGAAAATAGCCCCAGTCTGTTAAGCCTCTACCTAAAGCTCCAACCCTGACAACATCTTTGTAAATCTTTTCTGAATTCTTTTTCAATTTTCACAACATTTCTCCTTCCTTTAGGAGGAAGACCCAGAATTGCACGCAGTATTCCAAAAGTGCCTTAACCAATGTTCTGTACAGCTGTAACATAACCTCCCAACTCCTACACTCAATGCATGGACAAGTGCTCTGAGCCTGCACTCCAACATCTTTGTTTAAGAACATGCCCCAGGACCTTTATCATTTAATTGTATACATCCTGCCCTGATTTGTCTGTTCAAAAAGCAGCATTTCATGTTTAGGTTAGATTAGATTCCCTACAGTGTGGAAACAGGCCCTTCGGCCCAACAAGTCCACACCGCCCTTTGAAGCATCCCACCCAGACCATCACCCTATAACCCACACCCCTGAATGCTGCAGGCAATTTAGCAAGGCCAATCCACTTAGTCCCCACATCTTTGGACTGTGGGAGGAAACCAGAGCACCAGGAGGAAACCCACACAGACACGGGGAGAATGTGCAAACTCCACACAGACAGTCGCCCGAGGTTGGAATCGAACCCGGGTCCCTGGCGCTGTGAGGCTGCAGTGCTAACCACTGAGCCACCGTGCTGCCCCTAAATGAAACTCTATCAACCAATGCTCACCTCATTGGTGCACCTGATCAAGATCCTATTGATAATCTCTGTCTAATATACCTCCAATTTTGGTGTCATCTGTAAACTTACGAACCGCATGTCCTACTTTTACATCCAGATAGTTTCCCTTTGCCTTCCCATTCAATTGTAGTATCTACAGGCAATGCTTTGGAAGGTGAAGAAGTCTGACAATGTTTTTCAGCCCAGCTTTCTCCCATCTAATTTGTGCCGTGCAGAAAATTCTTGGAAAACATAGTATAGATGCCAGTAACGTGGAACTGGTTAGTGCAGTGGGTGATAAGCTTCAAATTTGGTAAATAAATTATTTGACCAAACAGACAATTTATGATTTAATGAGTGGTGTCTGTGGATAATTACTGTACGTCAAAAATTCTGTGTGCAGTTAGCATGCAAAATGTGCAGTCAGTTATAAAATTAAAAACATGTAAGTGACCTAAGTTACTGATGGATAATGATAAGAATAGTCCTGTGGTGAAAGCACTTAATTGAGGGAAGGCTAGCTACCACATTTTAGGCAGGACTGAGGAATTTAGATTGGGGGACAGCTGTTTGAGGGTAAATCCACATCAGGCATGTGGGAATCTTCTAGAAGGCTAATTGATCAGAGTTCAGGACCAGGATGTTCCTGTGAAAATGAAGGGAAAGGATGGCAAGATTCAGGATCATTGGATGATGAAAAACTGAGAATTTTTTTTTGAAAGAGAAAGGTGGTATATGCAAGTTTTGGGTAACTGAAGTCAACCCTTTAAGAATACAAAGATAGCAAGAAAGAACTTCAAGTAGTTTCTTTTGTTCGTTCATGGGATGAGGGCATCACTGGCTAGGCCAGCATTTATTGCCTATCCATACAGCATTTAGGACTCAACCACATTGTTGTTTGTTTGGACTCACATGTTGACTATACTAGGAAAGGATGGCTGTTCCTTTTCTGAAGGAATATTAATGAACCAGATGAGTTTTTCTGACGACAATAGGCAATTGATTCATGGTCATCATTAGTCTCTGAATTCCAGACTTCTGTGGAATTCCACTATCTGCTGTGGAGGGATTTGAACCCAGGTCTGCAGATCACTACCTGGGTCTCTGGATTAACAGTCAAGCAATAATACTACTAGGCCACTGCCTCCCCATATTCAGAAGTTGGCAGGTAGGATTAAGCAATGTCTTTAGTACATACATTGAGAGCAAGAGAGTAGTTAGGGGAAGAGTAAGTCCACTCAAGCACAAAGGAGGAATTTATGCATGGACCCAGAAGAAGTGGGTGAGGTCCTTAATGAAAAGTTTTCATTTGGTTTTCACGAAGGAGGACATGGAAGATGAGTCCTGGGAAAGGTATATTGACACTCTCAGGAATTCAGTATAAAAATTGAGCTGGTGTTGGTTATTTTGAAATGTGTTCGGGTAAAGAAATCCCCAAAACTTGATGGGATCTTTCTCAGAATTGAGGAAGGAAGACGAACTTGCTGGGACCTTTTATTAAATCTTGTGTCCTCTTTGCTCACACGACAGGTTCCTGGGGACTAGAACATTACCAAAGTTGTTCCTTTCCCTTGAGAGCAACAGGGATAATCTGGGAGATTACAAGATGGTGAGCCTTACCTCAGTGTTGGTGAAATTATTGGAGAAGATTCTTAGGGATAGGATTTACTCATATCTTAAAAAATGGACTAATTAGCAATCGGTAACATGTCTCAAACTTGAGTTTTTTAAGGAAATCACAGAGGATTGAGGGCATGATGGTAGGTGGACTTTAGAAGGGCCTTTGACAAGGTCTGGCTGATGGAAAAGGTGAAGTCACCTGGCATCTGTTGTAGGTGGTAAGATGGATTATGGACCTGGCTTAGTCATAGAAGACAATAGAAGTGGAAAGATCTCTTTCCCGGCTGAAGATCTGTGTGTCATGAAATTCCTCACGGATCAATGCTGCGACCTTTGTTTGTAATAATATATAAATGCATTGAAGAAGAATGTAGGGGGCCTGATCAATAAATTTGCAGATGACCCAAAGATTAGGGGAGCTGTCGCCAGTCAGGAGAATTGCTGGAGGATACAACAGGTTGGAGACTGGGGTGAAGAAATGGTTTTAGTCAACTCCGTGTGTGATGTGCGTTTTGGAAGATCTAATGCAGGAGTGAAGTATATAGTAAATGGCAGAACATTGAGGTATTCCAGGCATACAAGTCCACAGCTCCCTGAAAGTGGCAACACAAGTGGATAGGTGATTAAGAAGGCATATGGCATGCTTGCCTTTGTCTCTCAGAGCACAGAATATAAAAACTGACAAGTCATGTCGAACTCTAGTTAGGTCGCATTTGGAATCTTCTGATCACCACATGAGCAGAAGGGTATGCTGACTTCGGAGACAATACAGAAATGGTTTACTTGGCTCAGAGATAATGGGAACTGCAGATGCTGGAGAATTCCAAGATAATAAAATGTGAGGCTGGATGAACACAGCAGGCCAAGCAACATCTCAGAAGCACAAGTGCTCCTGAGATGCTGCTTGGCCTGCTGTGTTCATCCAGCCTCACATTTTATTATCATGGTTTACTTGGCTGTTGCCTGGTTTTGATGGTTTAAGCTATGAAGAGAGATTGGTCAAACTTGGTTCATTCCCAGTTGAACATCGGAGGATGAGGGACACCCTGTCAGAAATTAACAAAATTCAGAGACATGGATAGTCTGTTTTTTTAAATCTCCCCAAGGTACAAATGTCAAATACTAGATGCATATTTTTAATGTACAAGGATGTAAGTTTTTAAAGGAGATGGGAGGCAAATTTTGTACACCAAGGGTGGTGAATCCATTGCGAGAGATGGTTGAAGTCAATACAACAGCAACACTTGGGGCATCATGACAGATGAATAGGTAGTGAATAGAGAAATACAGACCACGTAGAGGTAAAAGATTTTTAATTAAGAAAGTCATGTATTGGTGCAGTTTTGGTGTGCTGAAGGGCATGTTCCTATGTTGAACAGTTCTTTGTTCTTTTACTTTGAAAAGATTTATGGCTGCTGCAGAATACAAATTAGGAGGATAAAAACAAATTGATTTCCTCGGCCTCAACGTTGTCAAAGACATTAGGTAAATTGTTCCTTTGTAGCATTTAATCAGTTTTTGTGTGGTTACTCATGTATGATCCTACAAGTAGAAAAGACATCTGCCAAAAGCATAACTGATGTTTTTGGAGGTGGAGACATGCTTTATTTGAGTCAGAAATTTTGACTGTACATGGATTTTTTTAAACAGTTAAGTATGTGATGATGTAAGGTTGAATTATGTTTCTTTATGGATTCTGTTATTTAACTTGAACAAAAGCACTACCATCAAGACTATTTCATCCACCAACACTTAAGAATGTAGATCCTCAACCTAGCTGTGAGCTTGAAGATTGGTTTGATGTCAGGACGCACGCTGAGTAAGAGTTCTGTTATACCTGTGTGTATTAGGACTTCAAAATATTTCTACTACAACACATGGAAGCATTTTCTTTCCATGTATTTACATTATACTTGTCAGCAGTTCATGACAATTAGAACCTGTCCAGAGAACGGTTGACATTAAGAGGCAGCAGAATTGGTTCTCCAATTAGAAGACAAACTTTTGATATGACTGCTGGATGCAGAGATCAAGATTATTTCAAAAAACAAGTAGTGGAAACTTAAAGAATCTCCCTTCAGTTTTGTTTTCCCCAACTAGAAAAGTAAATGGAGGAAAAAGAGAAACTCTGAGATATTAGGAGCAGTATCCTGGTGAGGAAGAATGTTGAAATAAATTGTCCTCAATTTTTGTAGAATAGTCCCTAAACTGCTCCTCCTTACTACCTCCCTTCCTTTAAGATCCTCCACAAACTTAGTCAAAACAATGGGATTTATATTGCCATTTCTAGTGCCTTCTTTTATGGTGTCTATCAAATTGTGTTTGATAATTTTATGACGCATCGTGGGACATTTTCAAAATGCAATATACATGCAAGTCATTGTTGTGAGATCATAAATAGTTTTTTTCCATATAAGGACATACATATTGTCCAGAACACCAGAAAAAAAATTGCAGACTCTTGGTGTAATGACACATGACCCTTTATTTACATCCCAAGAAAAATCTTAAAAATGACTATTTCCTAATTCTCTCTCTTTTCTATAAGGATTACATTTTCCAAATAGTTTTATATTACTGTTTTCTTACTGTTATCTTAATTTGAGGAATGAATTTAATAAGTGCCCTAACACAGATCTCAAGGTTTTCAAAAATGTCCGACTTGTGTTGTACTTCCTTTGAAGCAATCCAACAATTCATTATTCCCAGTTCGCTGCACCACCCCAAAAACAGATGTATTTTGGTTGTGATATGAATTCATGGCCATATAAGTTTTCTTGGGATGTAAAAGGGTCATGTGTCATTATTCCAAGAGTCCTTCCCCATTTTTTTTCTCCAGTGTTCTGGACAATATGTATGTCTTTATATGGAAATAAAACAAAACAATTTTTGGTTAGAATGGAGAGTATAAGGTAATTCCCTTATCAGTCATGACTTGAACAGATTAATAAAGTGGCTGGTTCATTTTGCATGAACAATTTAGTTATAATTATCTTCTACTCACTTCATTTTCCTGGAGATTCGGTGTATAGATGCTGTAATTTCAGTCATGAGTTTATGTTTGCTGCATTTGTAGGAATTTTTAAAAGAAGTATTGTGCTCACTGTCATGCTGTTCAAATTGACTATGCTGAGTGAAACGAAGCTCTGCTTCAAATAGACTTGACTTGATGTTTTTCTGCAAGACCCACTCCACTTTATTGGCTGACAAAATGTTGTTAGTAGATGCTGATGATTTATCCCTCCTCTGTTACCAAGACTTGAATTTAATGTCTTATTGCTGTTTTTGGGACAGTGTTTCCAGATTAGCTTCTGTTTTCTACAATACAGCAATGACTACCCTTCAAAGTTTCTTGTCTGTGAAGTGTTGTCTGATGTCCTGTGTATGGAAAGTGCTTTATAAAATGTAAATTTTTTTTTTTGTTTTTACAAGAAAACTGCCTGGTCAGAGACTTTTTTTAACGAAAAGTAATTTGATAATTGGCTTACCAAAAAGTTAGTAACGTCTTGTAGATTCTTTTCCAAGCACTCTTTGTAGTCTTACAAATTTCAGCCAACTTTCGTGAAGATAATAGGCCAACAAAATCTCTGCAGGGAAAAACTGAACTGTCTTGTGTGAAGTGACATTAATGCCAGTGGGCTTGGCACCTATATTTAGAGTGTATATGAAGTTGATCCATGATTATAATGATATAGTGAAAAGCTGCCCCGTGGAAAAATATTTTCAGCTGCTTCATTCCCTGCAGTTACAAAATGCCAACGTAAGTGGCTGCTGCTCGGTGGCTGGAATTGTTGGCTGTTAATGTAGGTGGTGAATTGTAAGGAATCAATTTGCATATTGATCCCCAAGGCATATTCATACACATCTGAGCAGACTTACTATTTCAATACATTACTTCGTGTATGATGTTTGGAAACCAGGGCGGCAAACCAAGTTGTAGAGAGGCTGATGATTATTTGAATTATGAACCTGTGGTTGGTGGTACCAGAGCAGACAAAATGCAAGCAGATCTAATATAGTCTCAAAAAATGGTTTCCTTTTAGTCTGGTGAAAAAATCCTACTCGTAAAATAGAAAAGTCATGTTCATTTCTACAGATATGTGCTAAGTATTAATTAGCAACATTATGTATTGCTGTACCTTTTTTGAGAATTTGTGTTTTTAAAAATACATTTTTCACAGGTCAGCTTCTCCTTACCATGGCTTCACAATCATGAATCGACTTAACATGAAAAATTTAGTTGAACCCATCAACAAGGATCTGGAGTTTCAGCTCCAAGACCCATTTCTTCTCTATAGAAACTCAAACTGTAAGTACTGATCTGTTTTAAACTTGCAGTGCTGCTTATAGCAGTTTGCTGATTAGTTGCTGAATTCATGTCAGTTGCAAACAAAACGTGGAGGAGTGCTCCTGAGATGCTGCTTGGCCTGCTGTGTTCATCCAGCCTCACATTTTATTATCGTGGAGTGGATGGTGCCTGTCTGAAGACTGAGACATATTGGTGGTGAAACAGTAGAAGAAGATTTACTATGCATCTGATCGTGATATAAGTAAATAGGAACATTTTGATTCTGAAATTGCCCGAATTGGAAAATATTTCAATCCTCAGCATTAACACTTTGTCCTGAGGGGAAGAAAAAACTTCTTAAAATTTACACATTGAACTGATTTTATAGTTTCAGACAATAGGTTTTAGTATGTTATTTATGTTTGTGTGTAGCTGAGAGCTATCCTGAAGTATTTTTCAGATTGGTTCCTAAAATATTAGAATTTTTCTGTTTACACCCATTTGTTTACATAATGCCTGCAATAGTTATCAGGTTTCTTGATTTTAAAACTTTCAAAAGTGGGTTTTTAAAACATCTTTTTAATTTCAGTCTACAGTTTTTAAAATACACAAAATAAAAGACATGGTCCTTACAATTCTATCCAATGCCTTCATATTCCTCCTCATGTGGTGTCCAGAACTGCACACGGTACTTCAGTTGTCACAAACTCCTTGTTTTTGTATTCCTGCAATTATTGATGAAACCAATATGCTATGTGCTCTGCTAACCACTTTTTTTTTCTAACCTGTCTTGCAACCTTCAATGATTCATGCACACATACATCTTGTCCTTCAGCAACCAACCCGATGGAAGTGATGATTTCTTGGTAGAAAATTAATCCAAAAGAATTAAGTAACAATTGGATTTCATGACGTTTTTGTTTGATAAGTTGTTGAATGCCTACATGGAGCATTTGAATAGATGCATTGTATTCATTTCAGCCCAATCTACATAATACTTTTTGAGGCTAGTAAGTCAAAATGCATATTCAAGTTTCCATGTTCAAATGGAAATGGAGGGTAAGGCCCAGAAGAATGGGAACTTTCAATAATAATGAAATATTATACTCAATGAGGACATTTTTCATGACTGAGAAAATCTCAGAACTGTTTTCTATCAGTGAATAAAAAGTTAGTCTTTTAAAGTAGGATTTGGTTACTTTCTCCTGATGTTTTAATTTTTATTTCACCCCTTGTAACTTCTTCACATGGCAAGACTGAGGGAAGAGGAAATTCCCTTAATTTCACTGTAGTTGTCTTCAATCTGAGTAAGAGGATTGTAAAAAGACTACAGAGTTTTGAAAACATGATTATTTTCTAATAAACCTGTGCATAAATGTTACTGTACACCTCCTGAAACAGTTAGGACTTCAACCCAGGCATCCTGGCTCAAAAATAGGGATACTACCACTGCACTACATGATATTTCAGTGCAATTACAAATGTGTATTGCACTTTAGACTTGCACCAATTAAGTTAAACCTTAAACCCAAGATGGTCTCTTCAAATTTCTGCAAAAGATCACATTGCACCATTGAAATTATTGTATTATTTCCCTGTTCCCCTGAACTGCTTAATAAACAGACCATCTTTAATTTATTTCGCAACAGTTTGTCTGATTTTTCTGTGCACAAATTGAATGCTGCATCTCCCACAGAGGAAGAGTACTTTTTTAAGAGTACTTCATTGGCTTGGTGCCTTTTGTGACCACATGGCATTTTCCATGCAATGCAAGTTATATTTTCATTTCCTTGAATTTTGATTTTGTATGTCCTAACAGATCACAAGGTGTGTAAAATGAATGCAACTTGTTTGGGAAGCTTCTTTACATAGAACATAGAATATTACAGCACAGTACAGGCCCTTTGGCCCTCAATGTTCTGCCGACCTGTCATACCGATCTGAAGCCCATCCAACCTACACTATTCCATGTACATCCATGTGCTTATCCAATGACGACTTAAATTACCTAAAGTTGGCGAATCTACTACCATTGCAGGCAAAGCGTTCCATTCCTCAGCGTTACCTCAGTGAAGAAAGTCCCTGGCCCTTTAATCATCCCAGAGTTGAATAGAAAACCTGACACGGCAGAAGTGTTTGGATGTGAACCTGTGATCAGGCAAAAATGGTATTTTGGCTATTTGGCTGCTTTGATTTTGAATCATATCCTAACCCTATAAGGAAAGCAATTTACTGTGATAACTAACTAGAATCAGTTTGACAAATCGGTCGTTATTTTGTTGGACTCTGACGCCATTTCTTATATCTTTCCACTTTTGGTTATTAAAATTATGAACTTGTAACAAATAAACAGCAGTGAATATTTCAAGTTAAACCTGGACAAAATGTAACATGGTGATCGCTATTTTTAAGTTTAGTCAAATGTGTGTAGTCTTAAATGCCCTCATTTACATGTAAGCAACTTTTAATATAACGTGTTTATAAATGTTTTTTACGATTTTCTTAAATGGGAAGTAATTTATTTGTGATTTCTCGTACTGAATAGCAATTTCTCTGTGAATTTGAGACATATTATCAACTGCTCCTGTGACAGTCATTAGGCTTTAAAAGACGATAAGTCAAAAGAGCAGAAGTAGATGAAGGGTCTAGGCCCAAAACGTCAGCTTTTGTGCTCCTGAGATGCTGCTTGGCCTGCTGTGTTCATCCAGCTCCACACTTTGTTATCGCAGGTCTCGCTCGCTCTCCCCACTCATTTAACCTGTCTATATCCCTCTGCAGACTGTTATCCTCTTTTACTTGCCTTTCTATCTACTTCTTTTATTATCCGCAAACATGCGTGTAGTACATTCGCTTTCCTCACCCAAGTCACTAATTAGGTTGTGATAATTTCAGAACTCTTAAACTTCTTTTTGTTCTAACAATACCAAGATGAATATGAGCAATATTAGGTCTGGTCAAGTTAGAGGAATAATTTAGCTGTTTGACCAGATATAGTAGAAATGTTGTATTAATGAAGTATCTTTGAAGAAGTCTAAAAGAATGAGAATTGATTATTTTTTTAAATAAGACATTTTTGTCTTCTCCTAGAGTGTGCATGAAACAATTCAGGGGGTGGGGGGTGGAGGAAGGAATCAAAACTAGCAACAATTTGCATGTCAGTTTTATCACAGGATTAAGTGATGACTGTTGCCATCTGTTGTAGCAGAACAATTATCATTGACTTTATTGGCCTTGATCCAGTGGACAGAATCCTACTCCCTGTTAATGGGACACCATTTCCAAATTAGAAATAAATCTCACCTGTTTTTGGTATTGTTCGTTTACATGTGTTATGTGAAGGACTAAATTAATGAGTTATTTAAAACAATCATTTTTTATATTCATATCAACTTACTGAATTAGTTGTAATAGGGTCATGTCCATTCTTTTTAAACTAATGGCATTCTTCCACCTGAGTGTAACTAAAAGATAACAACCCAGCTTTGTTCAAAACTTAAGTTTGCTCATTCCAGAAGAATTTTGTTGAGAACCTGAAATAATGAATAAGGTGTGGATCAATCTGTATATTTTTATTGTTGCTTTTCTGTCCATATGTTTTAGAAATTAAAACAATTTAATTTGCATTGTCTGGCCTTTGCAAATCATGTTTAAAGGTGAACATAAGAAGAGGGGCTTTTAACAACTATAGCTGTGGCAAGTCCTTGTACTATACTTTGAAATGTTAAGAACGTTTATAAACTTCCTATAAATTTCAAAATCACTAAACTGTTAACCTAATTCAGCAAAATGTATTTATAGCATTGTAAAATGTTTTACAAGACACTCCAAATACATTTAGTGATATTAATATTGGAAAGGATTAAATACCTTAATTTTCCAATGGTGTTAGAGTTAGTGTCCCAAATCTGATGTCCATGAAACTGAGTGCAAGATTTCAGACTTCCTTTAGATTTGAGTTGCCAGTTAGCAAGCACGCATGAACCCACAATAGATTCTTGGTCTGTTTTTTTTTAAATTCTGTATTTTCAGCATGAACTCCACTTTGACACTTATCTATTGAGTTGGATCATGAAATGTCCAGCCCAAGACAGCACAGCTTCTAAATATAAACATTTGAAAACAAATGGACAGGGTTACTTACATAAATGTTAGGAAATTCCCAAGTCTATCTGTACGGTTATTTTTAACAGATTCGCTTTTTCAAATGGACAGATTTAGGATATTGTTCCTGTGCTATTTTGTGATATTAAAAATATTAACATTTTCAAACAAGACAGAACGTGAATGCTTACCAGCCCTGCTCTTAAAAAATATAGGGTACTATATTGCTTTCACTTATAACATTCCCTCTATCTTCGGCACAGTTCCTAACAAGACAACCCCTTTTATTTTAATAAAGAAGCTTCTTTGAAAGATTTTTGATAGTCATCTTGTTTAAAGACGAATCCAGTATCTAAAGATTGTTGCATCAGAGATGACTACTGCGAGGAAACAACATGTTTCTGTCAAACTGCAGAAGAATTGTGGATAGGTGGAACTGTGTCCAACTAGCTACTGATAACAAGTGCAGTTTGTTTTGCTTTTTTTGGAGCACTTAATGCAGTAGGTCCAGCTTGGTTCTTGAAAATAAAAACCACTTAAGATCAGTAGTTCACTGTGAGTGTCAGCCTGTTGTACTTATATCTTCATCCAAATGCACTTAAGTATAGCACAGATGAATCAGTTGCTTCAATCCAACCTCCAGTTACTGGAGACCAAAGTATCTGGAAAAAAGCTTAAATGCATGGAGACATGTAGTGTCACAGTTAATGGATGTCTGATTTTGAGAGATGTAGTGGCAGCTGAACTTATCAGTGACAGCAAATATGTGAGGCATTTGTAACTTAATGATAATGTTTATCCTGACATTGTTCTGGTCCACCCTGAGGAAGGGGTTTGTGACTGAGGGAAATGTTGCATGTAGAGTAATTTCATTTCAGCTGATGTTGCATGCAGTCCAATATTCGATTTACTTCATACCTTTATTGGATAAAATTGGAATGAATATCTAAGATTCATTGGACACTGACAAGTTTTGCTATTAAATTTTAAAATTTGTTTTATCATTACCTATCTGGGCTTTGCATTCAGGATTTGTTTCTTTCCCCCCCCAGCCAAGATCTTAAATTTTGTTACTATCTAGTTACTTAGTTGTTAGTTGTAATAGATGTATACAAAATGGTGTGTATGTTAGCATCTGATCACATGTTTAAAACTGAGGAATAAAGCTAAGGATGTACTAGTGCACAGATAAAACAACTTGGATTTCTAACATAAACTTAGTATGCAGAAGTTTTCTTCAGTTTAAATTGCATTTATTTGTTGGGACAGAATTGAAGTTAATAGGTATCAAAATCATACATTATGGGAGATTTATACAAATGTCATGGAGTCTCAGTTGGGTTTGGGAGATTTTGTATATGAAGAATTGTGGCTATGGATTTGTGCACCTCTGCTGCAGCATTCCTAAATACTTCAGTTGTCCTACTTTAAATATGTGCCTGCTTCTGTACACTTGCTGGGTTCGTACTATTACCTCAATTTTTTTCATCAAACTGAAAACATGGAAGCATGAATTGATTTTTCATTTCTCAATGACGTAAACATGAAAATTCATAATACAGCTAAATAACCAATGAATAACTTTAACATAATGCAAAACAGGAAGCCATGCAAACTATTGATCAGTCTGCTAACAGTGGCATGTGATTCTGTAACTGTGATTTATAATGAAAATATTTTCAAGTGTTTACACTTGGTGAATTTCATACAACGTCATAGATTTTATATTCTTTTCCTATGAATAGTAATGGAACGTCTTCAATTTGCAACTTTTTTTTTGAACCTTATTGAGAGATAGGAAGCATCAAGCTCAGAAGAATGTCATAGGGCCTGGATACAGAGAACCGGCAGAGATGTTTTCTAACCAAGCTTGTCGACTGAATTCAGTGTGTTTTGGAGCTTGCACAGGCGTGGATGACCTGAACTAAGTTGGAAGTCACTTAACGATTGCTTTTAAAAACTAATGGCAGGGAAGCATGGTCTATTCCTGTAGTTCTTACATTTTTTTTAAGATCCTGGAGGTTTGTAGAATTAAGTATGTCTTAAAGTGAATCTTGTTGTGAATTACTCTAAAAGAAGATATTCTTAATAAAAGCTGAAGTAGGTGAAACATTTTTGAAAGTTTCAATTTTAGCTACACCCAAAAATGTTACCACATAAGCTGGTAAATAGTTATGGTGATGAACACTTTAATGTGTTATTTGTATGTATTTTTCAAGAGTACAAGTAGAACTAATGGTAACCCTTCAAGACTGGTTGCCAGAAACAAAATGAGATATCAGATAACAGGCTGATATTGCTGGTGCCTCTCTTTAAAGTAATCAGTTCAAATTTTACTAAGTTGCCCATTAAGCTATCATTTCTGATTACATATCTTTTGTATGTCTTTTTTTTGGTAACCATGTAACTCAGATAAAAGCTTGTTGGGCCATTAGCATTATGCATTGAAGGAGTTGAATAGAGAAGATAATATTTGTATATCATTAAATACTAGCAGTTCTTATTTGCTTCATCCTCCAGCATCAGCTAACCCTAGGAATGCAATTTTAAAAGATCAGATAAGAGTTAGCAAATTGCTGTGATTGGGAGAATTTAAAATTAAGTTTTTGTTTTATACTTTTTCATGGTCTTATGCTGGACAGGTGGCTTGCTGCTAAATCTTTGCCACTGATGCTCATGCTATGATCACTAGACATCCAAGAATAGGTGGACACCACCCCCACCACCCTGATGAAAGACTTACTATTGGTGATATGTAATATGACTCATGGAAACGTATATCTCATTGGTCATGGCAATAAAAGTTAGGACCTATTAGGATCCTATTGCCCACAGTGCTACTGTTTTATTCATTTCCCACCCCGTATCACTTGTGGGAGACAATGGCGCAAAAGGCAGATAAGTCCCCTGGCCCTGATGGCCAGCATTCTAAATGGGGTAGCTCTGACATAGTGGATGTATAGGTTGTAATTTTCTGAAAGTCGTTGGATTTTGGATAAGTACCAGAGGATTGTAAAACTGCTAATGTGACAGTTATTCAAAAGAGAAGAGGCAAAAAACAGGTAACAACAGGCTGATTTAGCATAAAGTCGCTTGTTGCAAATATATTGAAATCTATTATTGAGCAAGTAATAGAACTTCTGGAAAGGCATGAGGGACTGGCAGGTTTGCGTTGTAAGGAGAGGCTGGGACTTTTTTTCACTGGTGTATAGGAGAGGGGTGACCTCTTCTGGATTTATAAAATTGTGAGGGGCATAGATAAGGTGAATAGCAAAGGTCCTTAGCATCGAGTAAGGGAGTTCAAGGGGATAATTTTAAAATGAGGAGAAAGATTGAAAACGAACCTAAAGGTCCTCCATTTTCAGAGGGTGTTTGATATATGGAATGAACTGCCAGAAGAATTGGTAGATGCAGTTGCGGTTATAAAATTTAAAAGGCATTTGGACGGATATGACTAGGAAAGGTTTAGAGGCACGTGCGACCTAGATTAGATTGGGAGACCTAGTTG
The DNA here is from genome assembly GCF_030684315.1 of Stegostoma tigrinum. Taxonomy (NCBI): domain Eukaryota; kingdom Metazoa; phylum Chordata; class Chondrichthyes; order Orectolobiformes; family Stegostomatidae; genus Stegostoma; species Stegostoma tigrinum. The sequence continues at coordinate 29,231,020 of NC_081364.1, read as the reverse complement.
AGTTTCACTGACTAGTCCGTACAGTACTGAAATAGATGCTGACTCTCTAATTCTGACTTTGTCACTGGCTAGACAGGCATTTATTGACCTTGAGAGGGGTGGTGAGCTGCATTTTTTTTGAGCCACAGCAGCCCACATTGTTAGGGATGGAATTCTAGGGCTTTGATCCAGCTACAATAGAATGGTGATTATATTTCCAAGTAAAGATGATGGATAACTTGGTGGGCAAGTTGCAGGCTGGGTGTTCCCACATTTTCTGCTGTCCTTGTCCTTATTGATGGAAGTGGTCATGGGTTTGGAAGATACTTTCACAGAATCTTTACTTATCAAGTAAACAAAACAAAATTGAATTATTAACAACTAGAATATATGTAATTATCTTCAGCAAGAGAAGGTAAAGTTCTATGAAAAATGTTGAGGTGGAAAAATTCATTTGTTTACTTCTCTTTTCTTTTATTAGTGTCCATTTACAGCATCTGGTTTTATGACAAGAATGATTGTCAGCGAATTGCACAACTCATGTCAAAGTAAGACCTGAAAAATTGCATGATGTTAAATCAGCTTAACATAAGATGTTATTGTGCTTTCAAATTTTAATATTCCACTCCAAAATTTTCAAGTTGGGGTCAAATTTATGTTGTACTGCCTGGGCATTTATGTTAGTATCAGAAATGTTTAACCTGTTCAGACTGGAAGTCTTTAAACAAGTTTGTTAAATAACTATATTTTAATCCGTTTGGCAGGGCTGAGCCAGGAGGCCTGGGTTCAAATCCCATTTTCTCCAGAGATGTGTACTAACATCTCTGAACGTGTTGATTTGCAAGTATTTCCATTAGCCTGGGCCTGTGGACTACCAATTAAGTGATAATTACCCCAGACTATCATTTTCCTCTGTCATCAGTATTGTATAATCCCTCCAAAATAGATGTTTATTTCATGATCTTGTCTTTACAGCGCACTGATTTTTTTTTCCTTCTATCTGTATATCCTACAGAAACAAACTGAAGAAATATCAAGCTGAAAAGAGTATATTTTTTTAACTTCATGTATAACTTAGTTAAGATTTATTTTAAAACTTATTATCCTCAGATTTTAATTTTGGACTATGTAGCATGACATTGATTATCATAGTGTTTAATGCACCTGCTCTCTTGACAACTGTTGGCTTGTTCATTTAAATCATATAAAATGGTCAGCAATCTATCTTTGTGGACAACTTAGATAAAGTAGCTTGTAAATTACACTTTTTTTTGCATTTTAATTAATCAAGATTTTAACATCAACTTTAAGGGTTGCAGTGTTTCTCACTTAGCTTCAGATGCTAAATTAATGGGAATTCTGTTCAAATGCACCCCACATCCCCACTCCCCAGTATTGATTGCATTTGTTGAATTGAAAAACCTGGAAGCGCTTCAAATTTTGAAGTGAATTAGTAGAGTTACTATGGAAAATAAGATTACAAATTGGATGTGTTTGGTGTTGGATTTGAATAATCAGTGTTTTAAGAGAAATTTATATTTTAATCTGATGTAATGAACCTTCGTATCTAATATCAGGGTTTCCTGCAACTTGAGATGAATTTTCTTTAATCTCTGAAGTCATGGGGATGAGAAAGTAGTTAACCAGTGTAGTGATATTGAAGAACAGACCTTTTTGGACTATCAGATCAGTTTGCTGCATGTGACCAAAATGTAATTGTGCAACTTGGAACTAAACAATAGAAATTTTTACCTCCACTGTGAAAACACTGCATGTTGTAGCCGCGTAAAGTTCAAATGAATAAATTATAAATACTTGAATTAAGTTTGTGCTGCAGGAGTCATCCACAACTAAATTCATCTCTTCTGTAAATCTCAAACTCTGAAATATGTTAAAACTTTGAAGGAAGAGTAATATACTTTTAAAGACTGTGTTATACTGTTGGGAAATGATTTAACTGAGCTCTCTTGAGATACTAAGTACATTGTGCATCTGTGACTAATTAAGAAAAAAGAGAAATTGCCTCATCCTGTTGTTCCTGAAAGTCCACAAAGGCACCCTGCTATCTAGGCATCTGTAACAATCAACAGAACAATGCCTCCAATTCTCCAGTTCCTTCTCCTGTGATAACAAGGTGTAGAGCTGGATGAACACAGCAGGCCGAACAGCAGCAGAGGAGCAGGAAAGCTGACGTTTCGGGCCTAGACCATTCTTCAGGAAGTACAAAGTATTTCTTCATTTCTGCTGATGAGTCTAGGCCTGAAACGTCAGCTTTCCTGCTCCTCTGCTGCTTGGCCCGCTGAGTCCGTCCAGCTCTACACCTTGTTATCTCAGATTCTCCAGCATCTGCAGTTCCTACTACCCCTTCTGCTGTTTTTTTTCTCCTTTGGAAGTGTACCGCACCAAACTAAGTTAAACATTGATCAGGGTTCAAATTTAGAGCTTGTGATCAGAGTGGGATAATTTTTAAGTGCCTAAGTAATTACTTGCTACAGTACATATTTTGGTGCCTCCTTAGGGTAGTTCAAATGGAAGCACAGCGAGCCCAGCAAGAATCTCCAGGGAGAACCACTCCAAACAAGCCCAGTGGATATGATGAAGAAAATCCTATTGACATCTTAGACATGCTTAGTAAAGCCAAGGAAGAATACGAACAAGTAAGAATTTAAATTGTTTATAGTAATTATCAATGACCCTGAATGTCAGTCACTTCACCTTTTCATTATTAAATAATGGTAGTTGCTATAGAAACATCACTCAGCATATGTAAATTCAACAAGAATTTTTACGCTGCATATTTAAAGCAAGATTGATCACTTGGCTTCCAAGGACTGAGGATTTATAATATTTGATTTTTTTTAAAAAAAGTAAACTTGCAATCCTTATTCACTTGCAAACGAGCTGAGTATTTATATTATGAAAATTCACAAATGGGGGTTATGTGCTGTTTTGACTGAAGCTGGGGAATTCATCTTTGTGCTTCCCACTGCTCCAAGACACAATAATATATCCAGTTAACAAGTTGGCCATTTAAATTGTTTATCTCTACCAGGTTTTAAAAATTTTAAGGTCTATCAATCAGGTTTCTTAATAAATGAAACTAATAGTTTATCGAGTACATTCTGTTTTAATGAAGCATTCTGGTGTTGGTCAATGTAAACGTTGGTCAGTAAAACTGAAGGTAAGTGCTCTAAATAATTCAAAAACAACAAACTCTTTCTGTCTTCGTGAATGATTTCTTTTTGAAGGCAAAAAGTTAAAGCTCAGGATGTTTCAGAGTCTTGTCTTGTTTTGCTGTTCTGGCACATGTGGCTAAGTCACTAATAGTGCATCTCTCTCTACAGTTGTGTAAACACAGCTTGTTCAGGAAACACAATCTTAATGTTTCTTCAGTTACTGTTTCAAAAGAGCAAACTGATTTCACTCTGAACTCACAAGGGGATTTTCTTTTCAGGAATGGGTTGGATCAATTGGGCAACTTGTTAGCAAGGATTCTTTCACCTAAGTTTGCACATAAGCTTCTGTTGAACTGAAAAGATTTTAAAAAAAAAACTTACCCAGCCCTACACCTTGTTAAACACAGCAGGCCAAGCAGCATCACAGGAGCGTGAAGGCTGACGTTTGGGGAAAGCAGGGTTTAGGCCCAAAACGTCAGCCTTCCCGCTCCTGTGATGCTGCTTGGCCTGCTGTGTTTTTCCAGCCCTACACCTTGTTATCTCTGGGCTCTCCAGCATCCTTTTTTATTAAAGGAGACTTGTGTTTTAGGTAAAACTTTGAATAAACATTTCAGCTTATAATAGGTAAATTTATCCATTATCAATGTGATTCATTATTATAGGTTTCGAAGCGGTTCCAACAAGGTTCATGTGTCTCTTCCAAGATGAATTGCTTACCTTTTATGAAAGGTCGCACCTGCAATATTAGAGTTTAGAAGAATGAGATGTAATCTACATAAAATATATCTAATCCTTTTAGGAACTGGATAGGGCCGATACCAAGAGAAATGCTCCCTTTTGTAGGGGAGATTTATACCAGAGGACATACCTTTAAAAGGTTTCCCTTTTTGAGATAGTTGAGAAATCTCTCTGCCAGAATGTCTTGGATGCTGGGTTTTTCCATTTAATGCAACTTTTTTTGAACGGGGTGTACACAGACAAGAAAGTGGAGCTGAGACCACAACTTAGATAAGCTATCGTTATTCAAGAAAGAAAAGATAATTTCCTGTTCCTAAATCTCCGTGCTTCTCTGGGAAAAATAATAGTTTGGCTGCTTAGGATCCTAAACAGATCAGAAGTTTGGGTCCATAGAATCGGTGAATGGTGGAAAATGGTAGGAGAATGTCGGAAGGCTAAGATTCCTTTCCTTAGAACACAGGAAGCTGAGGGGTGACTTAATTGTGGAGTACAAAATACTTGGATAGGTTTTCCCTATCACGCTATCTCATTAAGCAAACCAGTCAATGACTGGGACACAGATTTAAGGAGATTGCCAGTTCATCTGATGTGGAAACCTTTCACTCATAAAAGGAATCTGTACCTGCACCTGAAGTGTTGTAATCTGCAAGGCTACAGACTGGCTGCTGGAAAGTGGGATTAGAATGGGCAATTAACTTATGCGTTCGGTGCTGATATAAACTGGTTGATGTCTTTTCAGGGTTGTAACCTTTCTGTCTTTCCAGCTGTTTTTTTAAGTTTTAATTCTTTGGTAATTCTCTATAATTATGATTCTTGGGTTTTATGGCAAAAGAGTACTGTAAATATTGTTGGCTAATTTTCACCTTATTGAGCCTAGATGTGAAAGGCTGATTTTTAACTTCTGGCTGATGCTGTCAACAATCCTGTGCTGAACCTCTATTCGGAGACTAGCCAGATTTTTAACTACAGGGCCTGTTTAAATACAGCTGGTTAGCTAATCGGTTGTCTCCCACGGTGGGGAGGGTGGATGCAGTGTGATGGAATTTTCTGTATGGTGTGGAGGTTTGGGATGCCATGGTTCAAGTTGCTCACTCCTGCATATCAAGAAAAGTAACTGGAGAATAGAATGAATTAGAAAACCTTTATTGACTTGATGTGCACCTTTCACAGACCTGAGAAGCAGGCTGATTTTTGTAAATTTTTTTTCAAAATTCAGGTTGCAGTTATGTGCTTTTGGAATTGTTCAATGATGTTTGTTGGGCTTTGGTGCAGTTATAAAACCTTAGGAGGATATCCTCCAATCCATTGTAATTGGAGTACCATTCTAACATGAAATTCTTTGGTGTTTTTAAATGAATACTTAGAATATAAAATATCCATTGGACAACAATTTTGAAGTTTGAATGGAAAACATTTTTTGTAAATCAGAATTTTCAAAGGAACTGTTTGGACCAAGTGTGTTGTTTGATACTCTGCAGTGAACAAAAATGGTTTTGATGCATGATTTTAATCTGAGCTGTTAATCGGATTTCTGTCTGTCTTGTCTTCACATATTAATGTGAGGGCTTCTTAAGTGGCTTTTGTTGTTGTAAAATAATTTTGAAGCTGTTGTGTGATCTTTTCAGATGAGGGTAGTATTTTGAAAAATTTGAGTCTCCATATACATGCTGACAGTTATTCCTATCTTGTGCAATCAATCTGTCAATGTATTTACACTTTCTCCATAAGATTATTTTTGGTTTCTTCCTTTTTAAGAATCACTTTTCACCAGTTAGGTTTTGTGAAAAAGCCAAAACCAATTGTATTGTATCTCACCAATGCCAAAGTGCATTTTTATGATGTGAAAACATTACATGATCAAACACAAGTGGAGAACAAGTGAACTTGACCTCATGTAAATCTAAAACTACTATTTTGTAAAAATTGGTAAATTTATCTTAACCACATTTGGTGGTCCATGAAAATGCAAACAATGAAAGAAAATGCAAAACTACACTGAAAAAATATGTATTTTGAAATTTTTTAACTAACAATGTAAATTTTGTAGTTTGGGATTAAATGTTTATTATGAATTGTACCATATAAAGATAACTCATCTGCATCTTCATCTTAGATAAACAATTCAGGCACGCTTAGAAAACTGGGCCATTCATCAGGTTTTTCTGATTTTTTTTAAAAATTATTTTTGAGGTTAGATGTCTTTGGATCCGTTTGGAAATAAATCTTGTTCCTTTTTAGAGGCATCTACCCAATACTGTGTGACTCTTCAGCTTAAGTAGTTCAGTCCTATTTCTGCTTTGTGTGTTTTATTTGGCTGCCATATCCTCTAAATTTTTAGAGGTTCCAAAACATGATATATTAATATATCAGTACTTCACACTTCTTAAAATAAAAGGAATTTTTGTCAGCATGGCTTCATGTACCTATCTATTTGCTCCTAAGGACAAAAGCTTTGGTAGCTGACATTGGAATCCAGTGACCCTGAGAGAGAATGTCTTTTGAAAATCAAATGAATTCTTCATTCTCGTTCTCACACACCACCCTACCAACCTCAGGATACAACGCATCATCCTCCGACACTTTCGCCATTTACAATCCGACCCCACCACCCAAGACATTTTTCCATCCTCACCCCTGTCTGCTTTCCGGAGAGACCACTCTCTCCATGACTCCCTTGTTCGCTCCACGCTGCCCTCCAACCCCACCACACCCGGCACCTTCCCCTGCAACCGCAGGAAATGCTACACTTGCCCCCACACCTCCTCCCTCACCCCTATCCCAGGCCCCAAGATGACATTCCACATTAAGCAGAGGTTCACCTGCACATCTGCCAATGTGGTATACTGCATCCACTGTACCCGGTGCGGCTTCCTCTACATTGGGGAAACCAAGCGGAGGCTTGGAGACTGCTTTGCAGAACACCTCCACTCAGTTCGCAACAAACAACTGCACCTCCCAGTCGCAAACCATTTCCACTCCCCCTCCCATTCTCTAGATGACATGTCCATCATGGGCCTCCTGCTGTGCCACAATGATGCCACCCGAAGGTTGCAGGAACAGCAACTCATATTCCGCCTGGGAACCCTGCAGCCTAATGGTATCAATGTGGACTTCACCAGTTTCAAAATCTCCCCTTCCCCTACTGCATTCCTAAACCAGCCCAGTTCATCCCCTCCCCCCACTGCACCACACAACCATCCCAGCTCTTCCCCCCCCCCCACCCACTGCATCCCAAAACCAGTCCAACCTGTCTCTGCCTCCCTAACCGGTTCTTCCTCTCACCCATCCCTTCCTCCCACCCCAAGCCGCACCCCCATCTTCCTACTAACCTCATCCCACCTCCTTGACCTGTCCGTCTTCCCTGGACTGACCTATCCCCTCCCTACCTCCCCACCTATACTCTCTCCACCTATCTTCTTTACTCTCCATCTTCGGTCCGCCTCCCCCTCTCTCCCTATTTATTCCAGTTCCCTCTTCCCATCCCCCTCTCTGATGAAGGGTCCAGGCCCGAAACGTCAGCTTTTGTGCTCCTGAGATGCTGCTTGGCCTGCTGTGTTCATCCAGCCTCACGTTTTATTATCTTGGAATTCTTCAGAAAACCTCATTGTATAACATGTACTCCTCCTAGACTTTTCCTTTCACTCTACTCACCATGAGCTTTGCCTAGTTTTCTGCTCTAATTTGTTTTGATTATAATTGAACATTTCTGCTACATCAAAGTACATACATGTTGAAAATAATTACATATAGTTTGTATCTGATCTAAATTAAATTTTGTTTATTAAGTCAGCATTTAATTGTGAACCCAAGGACTGTTTGCCATCTAGTGGTGATGTGCTGTGAAAGTAGATTCAGGAATTTGAACAGTTTCTGTTTGCTGATCGATTTGAACAATTACAATTTGTAGTCACATCTTGAATGGTTAGTTCCTTGTGTTAGCTAATATCACCATTGACCAAATGTTAATATTGGATCAATATTGAATGTAGTGTTTGTTTTTTTTTGTCCTTTTTTTAGACATGCCAGTTTGGTGATTCAAGTATTTTATCAAGTTCGCCAGGCATACACAACTCTGCAGGCTTAGCAGTGAAAAAGTCAATAGATGAACATAACTCCTCTCCAGCCCAGCACCATAACAAGGTAGTTTTACTCTGATTATTTTAACAATGGCAACTTCTATTTATGGAATAGTTGAATGTACTAAAAATCCTAAGACACTGTTCAGGAGTTGTATCAAACAGTGGGCCACATAAGGGTATGGAGACAGATTAAAGTAGCCTTTAGGGAGGCAGATAGGTTTAGAGAGGAAAGCTCCAAGCTCGGGATGACCAGCAGTGCATCTGCTAGTGACTGAGCAGAGGAAGTAAAGGCAGCACGAGGCCACCATTGGAGGAGTGCAGAGATCCTAAGAGTTTATAGGACTAAAGGAAATGGGACATGGTTGAGACCAAAGTGGGATTTGAAAACTTGAATGAGTGTTTAGAATTTGAGACATTGCCAGACTGAGAACCTGTGTAAATCACAAGCATGAGGAAACTGAGAATGGCACTTGATGTGAATTAGGATTTAGATATCAGTGTTTTGGATTATCTCAAGTTTTAGCAGGGTGTATACCATGGGAGGCTGACCAGATGTGCTCTGAAATAGTCAACTGTCAAAATAAGAGGCAGATGAGAGTTATAATAGCAAAAAGCTGTAGAAAAGGCACCATGGATGATAATATGCAAGTAGGCACATTTGGTGATAGAGGGGCATGGAATCAGAAGCAGATTAACTTCAGACTGTCTGGTTTGTCTCATTTGGTGTCTATGGAAAAGAGTGGTCCTGTAGTTAGAGAACAATTTGTGTGGTAGGGACCACTGCCTTTGGTTAGTGCTTAATTAAAGGAAACTTCTACTTATTTAATAATTGACCATGAATATGTGAACAAATATTTTAATACTGACTCTTTTCCTCTTTTAGCATATTCTTTCAGGCACCAAGCATTTGACAGTAGAGGAGTTATTTGGAGCACCTGTTTCTAAAGAGCACTTAATGAATTCTAACCAAGAAACTTTATTGACATCTCAGCCAGACACCAAATTACGAAGTCAAAACTTAGGTTTGCCATTTGCTTATGAACATGCAACAGAACTTAAGCAGTTGGGAAGCCCTGAGAGTCAGAATAACAAAATCAATTTTTCCCAAATTAGCAATTCAAATTACCAAGAAGATGCTGCACAAGTTCTAATGACACCAGCTGCTCTCCAAAAATCTGACATCAAAACCAATCGTATGTACAATATTTCTGCCAGTCCCCTCTTTCAGTCTTCTCTAAATTTTGAAGCTACTTCTAATCAGAGTGCAGCCACCATCAACACTAATGGCCATAGTCAGAATTTGCAACAAGAAGTCAAAGCAGTATCACCACTGATGATGTGTCCTTCTTCTGAAATGACATGTGCTAACCAGAACCTGCCGTCAGGAAGTAATCAGACTCCACAGAGTGGCGCTGGTGAAAGAAGCATTTCAGATATTGGATCTCAAGGTCATGAACTGCTTCAGAAGCTCAAACTGACGCAACAGCATGATCAGCAGCATCAGACGCTCACTAAACCATCATTAGCGGCAAATTTTTCTCCAATACTTGTTACACCAGAAAGCTTTAAAGAACCAAACATAAGGACCACAGAAACTTCATTACAGGTACAAACTTTTAAAATATCATATCCATTTGTCAATCTCCCATGCTACTGTAAACCAGGAATCAAGACTAAGTTCAGTACTGAACTCAAAGGATTAAAGGGTGTGTGGTTAGTTTGATACAGGAGGGCAAGTCAAGATAACTTTCCAACAATCTAGTTTATTGCTTTACGTCATTGGCATAAAAGGAATCAAAACATTTGGATGTAAATGTGAAGGAACCAGACATACCTGTACTCTCCATGTTCAGTGACCCTTTCTCAGTGCAAAATTAACGAATGTTTCTTTTTCTAATCAACAATATGGGAAAAGATGTAGGCAGTTAACACTAAGGTTCAGATTGCTGATGCAATAGTGTACAGACACAGCAACGAGGACGCCAAATCTGTTTTTATCATCTGCCAAACTCATTATCCTGGAGAGACTCACGTCTTCTGGAAGGGAGAAAAAAATTTTGAGACACACGCTGGAAGGGAATCTTTTTCGTAATTTAAAAAAAAAATCAGTAAAACTTTCAAACCACCTTGCTACCCTTGCAGACGCAATATTGAAATAAAACACCTAATGGGAAGGCAAGTAAGGCTCTTATCTCCTCTGCCACCTGACCAATTAACTTAAGAAATTACAGTTAAGATTATGAAATTAAATATGGTTTAGTTGGATGTGTAACTTGGCAGACACTACAGGGCATGTGATGTGTACAGCTAATTGCCAAAAAATTCTCATCCAGGATTTTATGCTCTGTTACTAACAAGGTAAAATTAGGGAAAATAAGATTAAGCCCAGCTGCTTTTTCCTTTTCATAATGCAATCCCACCATAATAAATTCAACTTGTATCTTTAGGCTAAAGCTTTAACACTTAGAGTGCTGGCTATTGGGAATCAATTAACTATAGTTCCACTGGATTGAGTAAGCAATCTATGGTTTGTAGTTTCATAATTTATTCTCTTTAATTCATTTGTTTATTGACTAATTTATTCTCTATGGGTGAAGCAACAGAGGAGGATCTATTAGGTATTGTCATTAAAATTTATGCTAAAGTAGAATTTGATTTCTCTTGCTACAATGCTTATTTTTAAAACATTGTATCAATCATCTAATCATCAAATAGCTGCATCACAAATGGAGTCTTTTTGGCATGTTGAGTCCCTGCAGGCTCTCTGCAAGAACAATTTTGCTATCCACACTTAACTACCTTTGTAGCTTTGTAATTTTATTATTTCTTTCAGGACAATTAACTGGGACCCTTTTTTTAAAAGCCAATAATTGAATATGATTTCACCACACTTGCTTGGACAGTGTATTCCAGCTGCTAACTGCCTGTGGTTTGAAAGAAATTTTTCATGCTATCTTTTGTAATACTTTTGCCTTTAATCTTAAAGATGTGCACTCTGGTTCTTCACCCAACTGACATGGAAAAGTTTCTTCCAATCTATCTGTGCAAACCGTTTCATATTTTTGAATACCTGTATCAAAATCTCTCAATCTTCTCTAAGGAGGTAGCTCCAGCTTCTCTAATCCAACCATTTGTCAATAAATCATTCCTGGAACTATTCTTGGAAATCATTTCAGCACCCTCTCTAAAGTCTTCTCACTGTAGTATGCAGGATTAGATATATTGCTTCAGTTAAGGCTAAATCACTGTTTTACAAAGTTTCATCTTAACTGTCTTTGTAATGTCTGACCCTGCTGCAAAAGCCCAGGATCCCATATACCTTATTTGCTACATTCTCAACCTATACTACCACTGTCACTGATTTCTGTGCACACAACTCCACATCCCTCTGCTCCCGCGCCACCTTTAGAGTTGGATCTCTTTATTCTTTCTCTCGGTATTATAATTTCATTTGCCAAGTGTCTGTGCAGGCACCAGCCTATGTCCTTTTTAAATTGTACTTCCATTCATCTAACAGTTCATGATATTTCCAATTTTTGTCATGCACAGATTTAAACTACGCCCTGCATACCCAATTCTAGGTCACTCTTATAGATTGAAGAAAACCTGTGGTCCAAACTCCTGTCCCTGGGGAGTCTTGATATATAACTTGCTCCTGTCCAAAAAAACTTTCCTAATCTTTGTTTCCTGTTACTCAGCTACTTTTTGCATCCATATTGCCACATTCCTTTCAATTCCTTGACCTTTGGCTGTGCTAACAAGCATTTATGTGTCACTGCAAATGTCTTTTGAAAATCCACGTACTCAAATGACATCAATTGCATTAAACTCATGGTTTATTTTTTACTTCAATATTAGTTTAATGTGATTTTATCCTTGAGGAAATCCACCACATACTCGTTAACTAATCCAGATTTATCCAAATGACAGTAGACTTTTGACCCAGATTATTGTATGCTGCATTTTAAATTGGCTGTTGAAACATCAGCCTTCCTGTTCCTCTGCTGCTTGGCCTGCTGTGTTCATCCAGCTCTACACCTTGTTATCTTTAATTATTGGGCTTATCTCTTCTTTTTTGAATGACTGTAACATTTATGATTCTCCAATCCGGTATAGATGATTAAGGCAGTTCCAACACACGTGAAAAACCATGGCATGATCAGAGAGCACCAGAATGGTTTCACGGAAAAGAGGAATCCTGTTTGGACAAATTTTAGATTGTTGAGAATGTGTATTGAAGGCAATAGGACTGGTGTAGGTAGTAATACATTCTTGGTGGTATAGAATTAATAGGCTGAAGTGTTTCCTCTGTGCTGACAAATTTATTGATAATCCAACATGGTAGAAAAAGAAACAGTATTACAGCCCAACCCTGTCATTTGATTTTCTAAAAAGGATGTGATGTGCTTCCTGAAATGTTGGTAGTGGTGGTTGGTTGTGGGGAAGAAGGAGAAGAGAGAGTTAATTTTAAAAAGTTGGGTGTAGTACACTAGCATTATGTAGGAAGATTGGTTAATGATCAAAATGTGGTAGGGATAAATTGTTTTCAAACTGAAGTCTTTATTACTTCTGTAATATTATCCAACATACAGATTGTAGCTTCTGAACAATTTTGTATCATTATGAATTGTCTCCAAAATAAATGCAGTTAGTGGGCTTTGTGTGATGAAACAGAAAATGCTTTAAGCAGTATTTATATGATTTAATCTGTTTACTCCCATACTATGAAATTTGTTTCTTCATACGCAAGTTGCCAGACCTGCTGAGCTTTACCAGCAATTTGTTTTTGTACAAAATTTGTTGCCTTTAGAACCCAAAATTTGAAACCCTGCACTAATTTTGTATTTTTAAAGCTGTAACATAGGTACATACTAAAATATCAGTTGTTGCCATATATTTCATTACTTGTTCATTCTATTGACAAATTTAGAAAAATTTAACAACTCACTACTTCACACGTTCAGATTTCATAATCCAATTTGAAGAACATTTTTGTTTTTTATATTCAAATATTCCATGATCATTCATGCATTATTTTGCTGCAGTTCATTGTGCATTTTAATCAGAATATTGGTAGGATATGGGAAAATAATCAAATCAGCTTTATGCTGACAACAAATGGTTTTACAAGAAATAAATGAAGATACCAATGAGAAAGGCATAGGTTACAGGGTAGAATTTATCTTTTTCAGCTTTGTCAGGCCACAAAATGTACTTAATTTTTTTTTTGTGTTTTCATTTTTACCTAGGTGGTTCTCACGCCAACAAACACTTCCTCAGTTGGTCCATCCATGCTTTTATCTCCTGGTATGTTCAAGCATTCAACAGCAATGATTTCAGAAACTGAAAGGAAATATGGTTCAACCTCCCCTTTAACTTTGGCATCAGAATCTCGATCTTCACCACTACCAACTGTTCTCAGTAAGACTCAACTTCAGGAAGCATTAACTCACCTAATAAAGGTAATAAGCCTTTATAATACACTATCGTTATTCCTTATGATAAGTAGGTAGTATCTTGTTTTCATTGTTCCCCTCATTTGTCTATCAGCTGTAAACCTTAACAGAAATGTGCCACGCACGATGAAAAGATTAAACAGAAAAAAACTCTTAAGATTTGCATGTGAGGGCTATGTGGCAATTTAAGATCCTGTACAGTACAAGAAATAGGTTGCACACAATGTAGGGAAATTAAAAGGAACATTGGTAGGTGGAAAGACCAATGTGACATACAGTTCTGCAATTGTGATTATAGAAAAGCCAAATAAAATCTTACCTGGTATATTTTTGGTTTATTTATAAAAATTATATTCTAAGCATATTCTGTGGTTTGTCTAATTTAGCTATGCTATGTAATACAATTTATCTTAGCACAAACTCAGTGGGCTGAATGGCCTCCATCTGGGCTACAAGTATGCTATTATTCCTTTTTAGTAACGGGCATTACATTGCTCTGCTTTATGCTAACTCTTGTGTTGCTGGCTAATATACTGCACCATACATTTCATTTTACCGCCTCCAAATTCCTGTTGCTTAAGATTTTGCACTGTTTATGGCACAGTTGTGTAAAATTCAAATACTATTTCTTATCCAAATTGTTTGATATCATGTGCCCTTCACACACACTTTGCCATCGGCAATTTACACAATGATTGTGAGAAACAGGATTGCCCAAATTGACAAGTCTGTGCTGCAGTACTGTCCTAATTCGTATTCTTTTCATTCCAAGTCGCTGGCCAAGTTAAAAGTAGAAAAGCGTGAGGTAGTTTGAATGTGGTGTTGTCCATAGAAACCATGACTTTGGAATATCCTGGAAATTTTTTTTTTGTAGACTTTTCAAAACGCCTGCTATCACGATTTAACATGACAGTCTGTCCAAACTTCAGCAACACTTGATTATTCTATGATTTTAAAAAAATTCAGTTGAGCAAACTTCCAGCTTTTACAAATTGTGTATTGTAAATGTGATAGCACTTATCTCACTTAACAGACCAAAATGCAAATGTTGAATGTCATATCAAAAGAATCCATGAGAATGAGTTTCAACGGTTAATGTGCTGTTTACTAATGTTCCCCCAAAGCTGCGTGGGCACATAGCAACAGCTCAGAACATCCACGCACGCTGATGTGTCAACCTTTTGACTTCCCATTCTGGAAGCCACTGCTGTGAGTAGACCACTTCAGGTCCACATGGTAGCAAGCAACATTAATGGGAGTACAGATCTTCACTGCTCTTATTGTCTTTGCTTCCCATTTTCTACCACAAGAACAATCTCAAATCTTCCTGTACTGAAAAATCAATCACCATGATTTGCATGAAAGGCATCATTAAAAAAGATTAATGATATTTTATTGAAATCACTCAACTCAAAACTGCAGCATATATATATCTTATTTATAAGCTTTGTATTTTCAAGCTTCTTATCAAGTTTTATTTGCTGTCCAGATGTCCTCTGTGGCCAGGTTAAGCTCCAGCATATGAAAAATTTGCTTATGATGTCTGTATGCTTTAGCCATTAAAGTTGTTTGAGAATCCTCAGCTGTTCCATCTTATGCTTGGTAGCAGGCTCGTTGTTCTATCCAAATCTGGAACATCTAATTCCAATATAATTGACATCCCCCAAAAAGACTTGTGGTATAGAATTGCAATTCTACTAATTTCTAGGGCCATATTTGAAAGCTCCAGAAACTTAACAGCCAATTTTGAATTCCTTCCCAAATTGACTGAGAATCTTTTTTTTTCCAAAGATGCTGGTGCCCCATCTGATGAGCAGTCATCTGATCTCAATGTTAGCTTGCTGCCTGACTTGCTGTGATTCCCAGCAGTTTTTTTCCAGTACAAGCTCCAGCCTCTGCAGTCATTTGCTCCCATATGGGATGTATTGACTGGGTTGGATTTGTACTTTTAGTTTAAAGGATACGTCTCAGCAATTTTGCATGTAGATTCCAGTGTTGTAGCTGTACTGTAACAGTTTGGCAAGGGCACAGCAAGTTCTGCAGCATAAGTCTTCAGTACAGTTGTTGAAATGGTATCAGGGCCCATAGTCCATAATATTCAGTGCTTGCATTTGTTCCTTAGGATAACTTACAGAAAATTGAATGGGGTGAAGACTTACAAAAATAAGAGGAAAAGTGGTTCACTACAGCTTACAAAAGAAATTGGGGATAGTATTAGATGCAAAGAGATGTACGAAACTGTCAGAAGTAAAGCAGCATGTACAAGGATTGGGAGTTTTTTCCTTTTGCAGTTCAAGAGGATCAAAAGAGGGAAAATATGATATCACAGTAAAATTTCAGGGAATGTAACTGACTGTAAAAGCTTGACATAATACAGCACAGGAACAGGTCATGTGCTTGACCACTGCCATTCTAAACTAATCTGCTAACACATGGTGCACATCTCAGTCCCTTTTCGTGCCTGGTGAGGTGCTGCTTAAACCTTGTCTGTGCTTCTACCACTTGCCTTAGCACCTACCATCCTCTGCTTGCTTTCTTTCAAAAAAAACTTGCCTCGCTTTTAAACTTTCCCCTTTTGCCTTAAACCTTTCTCTGAAGAAGGGTCTCGGCCCGAAACATCAGCTTTCCTGCTCCTCTGCTGCTTGGCCTGCTACGTTCATCCAGCTCTACACCTTGTTATCTCCGATTCTCCAGCATGTGCAGTTCCTCCTATCTGCCCCCTGCTAGTTTTTGATATTTCAATGGGAAAAAGATTCCAATAATCCATGCTATCCATTCTAATAATTTTGTATACTTCTGACAGACTTTATCACCTAATCTTACCACCATCCATGTCCTTTTCCTTTTGGTGAATGCTGACAACAAAGTACTCATTTAAGGACTTTGTCCACTTCCTCTGACTCCATGCATAAATTCCTCTTTTTGTCTTCGAGTGGACCTACTCTTTCCCTAACAACCCTCTTGCTCCTAATATGTCTAAAATATTTTGGGGTTCACCTTATTTGCCAAGGAGATTTTCATGGCTTCTTCCAGCCTTCCTCCTAACTTAAGTTCTTTCTGCTTCCCTTATACTCCCCACGGGCCTCTTATAGTCATACAGCGTAGAATAGATGCTTCTGTCCAACTCATTTGCACTGACTAGACATCCCATTCTAACCTTGCCCCATTTGCTAGTATTTGGCCCATATCCCTCTAAACTCTTCCTATACATACATGCATCCAGATGTCTTTTAAATCTTGTAATTGTACCAGCCTCTGCCACTTCCTCTGGCAGCTCATTCCATAAATGTATCACCATCTGCATGAAAGTTATCCCTTAAGTTCTTATTAAATATTCTCCCTTTTCTCATGTTAAAAGTGTCCTTTAAACGTCACCCCTCAGCCTCTGTCACTTCAGGGGATAAAAGCCCCAGCCTATTCAGCCTTTCCCTGTAACATTCATCCTCCAGTTCCAGTAACATCTTTGTAAATCTTTTCTGTACTCTTTCAAGTTTAACAACATCCTTTCTACAGAATAGCAACCAGAATTGTGCGCGGTATTTTAAAAGTGGCCTCAACGATGTCCTGTACAGCTGCAACATGACATCCCAACTCCCATACTCAATGTCCTGACCAATGGAGGCAAGTGTGCCAAATGCTGCCTTTACCACCCTGTCTTGGCCTTATTTGATTTCAGTTTCCTAAATCTTACGTATGCTTTTTCTTTGGCTAACCATTCAATTTCACTTGTCATTCCAAGGTTCCTGAATCTTGCCATTCTTCTCAATATGTTTGCATTGAAACGTGCCGGTCCTGAATTCTGATCAACTGGCCATGAAGGACTTTGTATGTCAGATGTGGCTTTACCCTCAAACAGCCATCCCCAATCTGATTTTCTCCTGTTCTTGCCTAATATTACGATTAGTCTTCTTCTAATTTTGTACTTTTACCTGAGGGCCAGTCTTATCCATAACTAACTTTAACTTAAAACTTGTAGAATAATGATCACTCTTCCCAAAATGATCCTCTACTGCTACTTTGATCACCTACTAGGCTTCTAAGCAAATGCAAGGTCTGGTTGGACTATCTACACATTATTTCAAGAAACCCTCCTGGATGGACATAATAAATTCTGTCTTATGTAAACTTCTGCGACTACAGGAGTCCTAATCACTACTGGGGAAGTTAAACTCTCCAACTACAACAGCCCTGGTGTTTGTACATATTTCCATGATCTGCTTGTATATTTGTTCCTGTATCTCCTGATGTCTTTTTGGAAGGCTAATAGCACCACCCCATCATTCTAAGTTCTAGCCATATGGCCTTACTGGATGAGCTCTCCAAAACGTACACTTGATACAACTATGACATTCTCTTTATCAGTAATGTAGTTTGACCCACCCCTTTTTTAACACCCCCTCTATCTCTGCTAAAATATCCAAACACTAGAGTCAACTCCCAGTCCCGCCCTTCTTTGAGCCAGGTGTTTGTAATGGCTATAACATTGTAGTCTTATGACTAACCTCAGCTCTGAGCTGATTTGCCGAAACTGTTATATTCCTTGCATTAAAATTACACTTCAGACCACCAGTTCCACTATGTTTTTACTATTGTTGCTCCTCTTAGACATCCTGATTTAATGGGGATCTTTTTCATTAATCCATGTGCTGACCTGTTGCTCTGTTTCCCAAACTTTGCCACAGTAATTTAAATCCTCCCAACAGGCACTAGCAAGCCTCTGTTAGAATATTGGTCCCCTCCGGTTTAGGTGTAATTCTTCCTCCTTGTACAGGCCCATCTTACCTGGAAGAGATCCCAATGATCCAGACTAAAGCTCTCCCTCCTAAAACAGCTCTTTAGCCAATGCAACTGTATCGTCTTTCTATTTCTGGTCTCACTGGCCTGTTCCACAAGGTGTAAATCCTAAGATTACAAGGGTAGGAAGTTGCAAAGCAGGAGATCCACCTTACTTGCTAAATTCCCTTTGCAGGACCTTCTCTCTCCCTTGCTATGTTGCTAGTACCAATATGGACTGTGGACTGTGACCTCTTTCTACTCACTTTGCTATTTCAGAATATTCTGTAAAAATGTGAAAAAAATTAATAAAGACAAATGTACATTCCTTCAGTCAGAAGGTGGGGAAATTAATAATGAGGAACGAAGAAGTGGCAAATGGTAGAAACATTAAACACCATTCTGTCATTGCAAAAGAGGGCACAAATAACCTTGTGGAAATATTAGGGAGCCAAGGGTTGACTGAGCTGGCTGATTTGAAGGAAATCAGCATTGAGCATTTTCACATGAGTATGACTGGACAACAGCTGCATTGTCATTGTTGTTGTTTTTGTTCAGACATGTTATGACACCTCTGGTGCAGGTGGGATTTGAGCCCAGCCTCTGGCCCAGAGGTATAGACCACTACGCCATAACAGCCAAAGTACTCTGCTTTTAAGTTTAAGAACCTATTACCGAATGAATCAATTAACAAAGAACAAAATGTGCAAAAATGATGGAGCAGACTGAGAACACAGTTGCTTGTTATTTTGAAAAACCCACCATCACGTCACCCAATAAGAATGTACTTTTTTTTCCATAATACCACTTCCAAATCAGCTGTCTCAGTTTAAGAGCTCCATTTTTCTTTTTTTTAAATATTTTTCTATCCAGAAATACTATTGCAAAATTTCTGAAAGTCTGATTTTTGTAGTAATTTAAGAGGTGTTACTAATTTAAAAGAACAAGTTACAAGCATAGGCAGAAGTAAGGGAAAAGTAGAGAGGAGGAGGGGACTAAATAAAAGCATTCCAGCCTCTCTCTGCCCACTTCTGTGTAAACAAAAGATTATTGTTGGGCACGACATGCTGCCTCTCCAAGAACACCTGGGCACAAACTTAGCTGCAGAAGAGAGGCAGGATGTCAGGTAAAATGTCCCCTCCATTGCCTGCTGTCTGGGTCTATGAAGGGTCACCTTGGCCAGACCCAAGAACAGATCCATGATAGGTCCTCTGCAGAGGGTCCTCTCCACAGAGTACCACAGATCAGGAGCGTGGGGCAGAAGTGCAATCAAAAGAAGAAAAGGAAGATGCAGCTGTCGTAAGAACATACACATGGGTTCACAGACTTTATTGGCACCACAAAATAAATAGTTGGGCTGACCGTCCATGAACTGTCTCAAACTACAGTTGCGGGGCTCTGCTACATGCAATAGCCTCCACCCCACATCTCTGATGGAAAATGGAAGGACTCCTGCATAGAGAGCATTCCATTGGAGTCTCCCATGACCCAGTGGTAAAACAGAATGCCAATACAGGAGACTTGGCTTTTTTTAATATATCTGGAGTGCTGTCTCTCTCAACAGCTTTTCCCATCATCACATCAGCTCTGGCAATTTTCACCATCGTTAATTCACCCTCGTTTTTCAATTGAATCATCTACATGCAATGTTCAGCAAAGACAATGCATATCTCCAAAGGTGAGAAAATATTAGGGGTAAAACCTTCTTTTGTTTCTCTTTCTTCAACTTTTTTTCTTTACTCTGTATATCTGGAAATACACTGACACACACAACAGATTCTTTTTACCCCTTCCCCATCACAAAATCACTGGAGGTGTTTTTTCCTCTTTTAACCACTATCAGTAAATTACTTGTGTTTCCAATTGAATAATTTACAAATAGCCCTTTAAATGGTTTGCAATACCCTTAACAATGAGGGAGTGGGGAGAGAACTTAGCTCTTAAAACCCAATTAGCATCAAACCTGAAACTGTACTGGTTGATCCTTAACAGTGCCTGTATTTCTAACACTGACCATCTCTATGCCTATGAACAACGTGTGGGAAAATGGAGTCAGGATGAACATGAATGGCATAATGGCCACCTATTGACCACCTAACACTGAATGATGGGAGTGCAAGAATCATACAATCTGGTTAATTCCTTTCTCTGGTCCTCATCTTACAAAATCCATTGTATTCAATGAAATATTAAGTGTTAACTATAAAATTGCATATGATAAAACAAGCGCTTGGATCTTTCCATGTGAAAATGTTGAAGCTTTTTATGTCACAAATGATCTAATCTTCTTGTAAGTGCATGATTGTCATCCATTTGACGGTAATGTGGACTATCAAATACTTAATTGAGTTCTCTGCTTTAACAGCTGGTCCATCTTGTCTCCAGATACAAGGCTGAAGAAGACTTCAGTCCTTGAGCTAAATTTGTCAACAGATAGGACTTTCAACAGGTTAAGATGGTGCCTACTTTTTATACGCCACATTGAGTGTTGAGAACTGCAGTGCTTTTTACTGAGTGGGTGATGGACCTCTCTTCCATGACGTGCAGAAGAAAGTTTAAAAGGGGAGGAAAATTTAACATAAATGAATATCACTTAACTGGTTCATGCATTGTTGACTTAATATTTGATAACAAACTTTCTTTCCAGAAGGCACAGCCACTTGCTATGTGTTCAGAAGCAGTGGACCACGTAGTGGTATTTTTGGATAACATCAGTAAAGCAACCACTTGCACGAACCTTTTCATGTCTTTTTTCAGCATTTCATTAATTTTTTTTAAAAGATCAGCTAAAAATTCCCTTACCTGAGTGAATAGTTCTATTGTACATGGCATAATAACAAAGATGAATTTGTGTCACTTTAAATGTAGCCATCTTTCTGCTCTAAAGGTACTACTAGTTGTAGTACAAATTGACTAAAACTATTAACAAAATAATAGTGAGTGACTCGTGTTAATTGTATGGTTGCAGCATCGTGTCAAAGCAGCAGGTGCAAAAGAATTGTCTTTACACAAGTTTTCCTTTTGATGTAGCTAAGAGGAGCCTGGTTGCCTGTGTTACGGGGAGTACTAATCTCCTTAAAGGCAGGTCCTGTACCCATTGTTTTTCTTTGTTTGTTTTGCACATCACGTTGGACACTTTCCTCTTAAGTTGCCTCTAACATTTTTTTCACTTCCTCTCACTTAGTTACATTGTTCTAATCACCCTTTAATTACCTTTTACTTGTTTACCCATCAACTTAAAATTGATGTTTAAGTGCAAATGCAATGGGGCACTTGGGGAGAAAGGGCAAGGGCTGTCATCTTAATCATCGTACTTGGCATATTTGGTTGTTTTGTCTTTTGTTACTCCATAGTATAGAATAATAATTTTCATTTGAGACTGTTCTATATTCATAGAGCCCTTAACATGTAGTGGATGGTTTATGGGTATTAAAAATATTTCTAGATCACAAGGACTTGTGTTAAATATAAATTTTCTTTTGAATGTCCAAGTCATCTAAACAATTCATAACTTTCAGTTATGTTGATATCAGATGATATTGAGCTGTATGGTGCTTAAATATTTGAGCATTAAATCTATACCAGTGAATTATTTGCATAAATCCAGGTAGCTCTTGTGCACTAGTCTTTTTGCATAGGGTTGGAGCGCTGTAAATTAGTAGCAATTTATGGTAGTCATTCCTGGTAGCAGCAGAAATGACTAAGAAAATTCATCTGTTGTGTTAGATTAATAAAGCCAATGAAAAAAGTTAAGAATGAAATAACTATGGATGTTGGAAATCTGAAGCAATCTTGAAGTCTGTTAGCATCTGTGAAAAGGAATCAGTTAACGTTTTGGTGACTTCGAGACTATAAGGACTGCAGGTACTAGAAGCCAGAGTCTGTAGCTGTGAGGCTGGAAAAGCACAGCAGGTCAGACAGCATCTGAGGAGCAGGTAAGTCAGTGTTTCAGGCTGAAATCCTTCATAGGACTGGGGATGGGGAGGGGACCCCAGAAATCAAGAGGGAGGGGGTGGGGAAGGGTAGGAGAGATGGTAATGGACAAATGTAGGTAGGGGGTAATTGGCCCATGGGAAGGGTGCAGTAGTAGATATGTGGGTAGGAAGATGGACAGTTTAGGTCCAGTCAGGAGGAGGAGGACTAGACACGGATTAAGGCTCGGAGTGGAGGGATTTTCAATCTTGTGAAGTCAATATTCAAGCCATTGGACTCTTAAGCTTCCAAAGTGAAATATCAGGTGTTGTTTCTCTAGTTTACATTTGGCCTCAGTCTGATGATAGAGGAAGCCGTGATGGACATTGCCCACTGCAGAGGGGAATTAAAATGATGGCACCCAGGAGGTTGGGTTGGTTGTTATGCACAGACCTGCAGGTGTTTCATGAACTGGCTCCTATGTCTGCATTTGATCTCCCTGATATCGAGGACACCACAGCAGGAGCAGTGAACACACTAGATCAAGTTGGATGAAGAGCAAGTGAATCTCTGTCAGATCTGGAAGATTGTTTGGGGCCTTGGATGGAGGTGTGTGGACAGGTGTTACATGTCTTGCAGTTGCAGGGTAAGGTACTGGGTGTGGTGGAATTGGAGAGAATGTACAGTTGATGAGGAGTCACGGAATGAACTGGCCCTGCAGAACCTGGACCGAGCTGGTGAGGGAAATATCCTATTGCTGGTGGGGTTTGATTGTAGGTGTTGGAAATGTTGGAGGACTAAGGGGAGGGTTCCATTAACATTTCTTCTTCAGTACCCTTTTATCTCCATGGTTTAGTTTTGCATTAAGGAGCTCTTTTTCTAAAGAAACTTGGGAGCAAACCTTGACTTCAGGGGAAGAAAAAGTATTTTATTATGATATCATTACAGTGACATTTGAATTTAATGTTTTTGGAATCATGCACAAATTAGAATTCAACTATACAAAATACCTACTGAAATTCCAAATATGTCACATTTTCAAAACTGTATATTTTACATACATGCTTGTCTCAGATTTCAGGAAATTGATCGTCACCATTGTAGAGAAGCATGCCTTTTTCCAGTTCGGAGGACTAATGAACCTGCATCAAAGCATGAGTTCAGTTAGGAAGCTATTCAAAGAAACTTTCGAGATGGGAGCAAAAGAAAGCAACTGAGTTTGGATGGGTGTTGCTTTATATGTTGAATTCTTCTGGAGCTTCTTAAAATCACTTTATCATAATACCACAGTCCTGGGGCAGTGATTTGTCCTTGTTTAAATTTTTTTAGCCTTTTTTTCTTATAATCAATCTATTCCGATGTTTTCGTACACCTCCCTGGAGCAGGTGGCAACTTGAACCCAGGCCTTCCAGTCCATGGGTAGGGACTCCACCTCTGCCACAAACGGGTTCCTCAGTGCACTGACTTTGTTTGTTTGTTTGTTCCCACAAGTAACTACATGCATCTGGGCATGACTGACTTCTTTACCCATGACCAGGTTTTCAGTAGCTGGCTTGGAGCCATTTTATTGTTAATGATAATCTAGCGTCTCCTATGTGGCCTTCTACAGTGTGTACTTTCTTCACGTGGACGGCTGATGTGAAAATTCATGACAATACAATGCCTGGAAAATAGTCAATTGAATTTCTTACTCTGTGTGCATGTCCGAGTGCTTGTGACACAATGCAAATAATGAACTTGTGGAAATTTCACATGTCTTTAGTAAGATGGATGTTCACAGAATCACAGAAGTGTCGGGGTGCAGAGGGCAATTATTTGGCCTATTGTGCTTGCATGAGCACTTCAAACAAAAATCATTGTTCTGTGAATTTCATGCTCTTTCCTTATACACTTGCATATTCTTATCTAAATAATACTCCAATGTCCGCTTGAATTGAACCTGCCTCCACCACACTTTCAAACTCTAACCACGTGCTGAGTGAAAGAGCATTTCCTCTCTTCACTCTCGCTTCTTTTGCAGATCACTTTAAATCTGTCTTCCCTTATAAAAAAGGAGCTAGAAGAAAGTTTTTTTTCTCTTATTCTCTACTCAGCCTGTTCATGATTTTGAAACCTTTATCAAAACTCCAATTCGCTGCCTTCTCTCCAAGGAGAATAATACCAACTTCTTTCATTTTTCCTAACTGAATTTTCTCATCCCTGGAACAATTCTTTATAAACCAGTTCTGCATTTTCTCCAATACATTCACATCTGTGGTGTCCGGCGAATTGACCAATTAAGTGACTTCCAAATAAATTTGAAGCTCCATCAATTCTACTCCAGATTCATGTTGGCTATTAAATGAGATTTTGCTTGTGTTTGGTGTGTGTTGGTCATTAATGTAAATGTGAACATTTCTATTTCTGAAGGAATGTTATTGATAAAACTAACCTATCCTACCTTTTGCTATGATCTTAATTTTGAACATTGATTTTGTACTCTTTCTTTGTAACCCTGCTGCTTTTAATTATGATTTGGAATGTTAGTTTATTTTCTTGTGAATGAGGCACGGATATACAGGTGCACAGGAATATCAGTGTAGATTGTGATTTTGTTACGTTATCCTTTAGCACATTTTTGGGTCCTTCTAAACCGTGCTTGGCTTTCTCCATAGGGGTTAACAATGACCTTTCACAAAACTTTATCTCCCGTCCCCAGATCCATTGCCAATTTTTGAATCTAACACTTCATCCTTATGCTGAACATTGTCTCCTAAGGTCCAGTGCAGATAGGCCACTAGGATCTAAGCCTTTGCGACTCAAAGTCCTACAAGGGTTTTTTTCTTCCTCTTCAATCTTTACAAAGCCGAAAAAACAACTAGCAGGAGCAAGCAATCAGTCACTTGCTGGAGAGAATTGGGTTAAAAACAAAGTAGTTTTTCCTCCACAATTGACACTCGTTGCAAAATGTATGGAGCCAGCTCTCAAATTCTGTACGATTTTCCAATCTTGTGTAGTACATGTTACATGCACGATTATGTCTTATAAAGTTAAGAGTCAGTTTCTCTAATTTCTTCCACATGCATCATGGGTCTACTTTTTTTTCGATTGCTTGTGTAAGTAAATTATAAGTTCAGTGAAATAGGAGACAGATGTAATTTTATTAGGCAGTTGAATAAAGTAATGTTTTCATTTTTGTTAAATTACTTTCAGAATGACTCTGATTTTCTGAACACAATCCATGAAGCTTATCTACAAATTCTTCGAAAGAATGTAGGTAATATCAAATTATGAAGAACACCCTACTTTGAACTACAGGAATAACAGGTCTTTACAAATATAAATAATGCAATTTTTTTGCTGTACTGAGCAAAATGATACTGTGAGAATACAACTTTTACTTCACAATACTAATTGTCTTCTACATTCGTATTTTGTGAACATCAGTCTTTGTTTACATCTAAAAAGTATTACTGTATTTTCAGTTTAAATATCATAAGCACTTCTGTGAAAGTATTTGGTAAAACAGATGTCTGTATATATTGTAGATATGTGATATTGTTGATGCCTTAAAAGGTACAATGTAGTTAATGAGCAATATGAGTTATTCCTATTTTTTTGAATTCATTAAGAAACACGTAAATCGACTTGGTTTTACATAGGTACCTTTTTCTGGAGTTTGTCTCTTGTTTATATACTTGTTTCAGTTGTTATGTCATTTTTTAAATACACAAAACAAGCATTCTCATTTTCAAAAATACAACATGCAGTTCGCACTGTTTTTTTTTCAATAGCAATAGTTTGTTTTTATTGCTAAGATGCAGAGGAACGTTTTTGATAGATTTTCCAATTAACTAAATTTGAAATGACAGACTAGTCTTTCAAATAAATACACAAGATACTTAGCAAGTTAAGTAAGTCAACCTATGGATATAACTGAATTCCTTTTCAAATCATCAACCAGTTCTTCCTCAGCACTGACCCTGTAGGCTTATTGTACAAAAGAAATTTAATTCAAACTTTTAAAGAAATGCAGTCATGAAATTAACAAAATTGCACAGTGCTCTAAATTAAAATAAACTTGCACATGCAAATTACTGAAAACAAAAATCTGACATTTTCTTGTTTTAGGCACAAACTTCTAATCCATATTACCATCTCTACACTGGATTAATAGAGAAACTGTGGCTGCTTTTACATCTTCTTGGGCATGTGCAAGTCAAAAGTACATTTCCCATTCAAGCAATGGGAATGTGTGAAATTGCAGGAAATGTAATAGCCAAAACTCAAGCTTAATGTTCCAGACAAAGTTCATAATTTTATATCTGAAAGTTACTTGTCACTGATTCTAAAAACAGTTAACTGGCAAACTACACTGCAACTTTTTGTAGTGTTGATGTACAAGTTCACTTTTTTGAATACTTGGAAAACTCCCACCAAAAATGGGGTCTTAACTTGTACATTGAAGATAAAAGTAATTGCTGGTTTGGGTGGTTGCCATTTTAAAATGTCATCAGCATCCACACGTAGAATTGATGTATCTTAAACTCTCCTGCATTGTTACAATACAGCCGTATTGACTAATTGTTCCCTTGAACACAGTTATAAAGTACCAATGTGTATAAAACACATTTAGGAAGTTGATACAGTGGATGTTGACTTGGATATCATAAATATAATTTTTGGAGCTAGAAGAAAAGGGTTGCCTTAAATGCCAGATTGAATTTGTACTCTGAATTTTAAGAAATAGGAGCAAGAATAGGCTATTTAGCCACTAAAGCCTGCCCCTGCCATTTAGCAACATTGTTGGCTGATCTACCGCAAGCCATCAACTCTGATATTTTAAAGATCTACCTCCTTTTTATGATCTAGCTTCCACAATGCACGGGTGGAGAATTCCAGACATCCCTACTCACTGGAAAAAGAAAATCTTTGTATTTCAGTTTTAAATTGTGTCCCTTTGTTCTGTAACTCTGTACCCTAGTTCAAGATTTTCCTACGAGTGGAAACATTATCTCACCTTATGGTAAGGTTAAATTTATCAAAAGTACAAATCAAATGTGCAGTCTTTCTAGAGAAAAGCTTATCATTGTAAGATGGGAACAGTTTTTCTACTCAAATACTCAATTAGTGACTGTCTATTCATAATGGGTTTTTTTTGCATAATGCCAGCATATTTCTGTGAACTCCATTTGAAGCAGAAACTTCAGCTAGAAGAATATTTTAGTTGCATGTATGGAATTTACTCAATAAACTAAAAGCATATTTTATCACATCGTTGTCACCTTCTTTAATAAATGAAAATCCGAAGCTTGGATCATATTTCTCTTGAAAAACCATGGTTATAGCTTGTTTTTGAAGTAAATTTAAATAGCTAGTAGTTGTGGTGGCTTTAACTGGTAAATTGCTATGGCCTACTGCATGTCTATTTTCCAACAATTACCAAAAATCTTTCCAATTTCAGGTTTCACACTTTTAACAATCCACATGTTATCTTTTTATGGTTAACCTTTCCTGTTACCTAATCCTAAGACTCCTTCCCATCTTCTCATCTCACTTTCTTACAGCAAAATTTATTTTTTACAGAGGGGAAAAGATGTTGAAATGCTCCTGTTTGTGCTGTACAGTGAGTGGTCACAATGGGGACCATTTTGTAATATGTATAAAATGTTTGTATTTAGCACATCTCTCTTTCCCCCACATCACTTCTACCAAGATAGATATGGAACGTGACAGTATTTTGTAGCAGAACATGCCAATTCATCACTTAGCCATTTCATAATTTACTTGTCATTTTCTTTGTATATGTGAAATGTATGCCACATTCATGGATTTTTCACTCCTTATGTACAATCCTTTTAAAGAAAAGCTATTCTGCGAAACAGTGTTTTGATCAAGTTCATCATTTTTGTAATGATGCGAGTATATTTTTCTAATAAATAATTAATTTGTTCTTTAACACCTACAATAAAATTGTATTGCTTCGTGATGTTTTTAATAAATGACATTGATTTAGCTTGTGAATGGGCATGTGAAGTCAATTGTCAGATGCATCTAACTTATTGTTTGTGCAATAAAGATGCATCATTTATGCTCAAACTCTTGAATTGGGTCAGCACTATATTTTTGTCAAAAGGTGTGAAGTTATTTTCAGGAGACGCACACTTGGAATTGACAATGAATGTAGGAATCACTATGTATTTGTTAATGTAGCCATTCAATTTTGTATCGAATTATTGTTTCTAAAAGTTTACCCACTGCTAAAATTGAACTGACTGGCCTGTAGTTTCTGATCTTATCTTTATATCCTTCATTCAAAAAACAAGTGTGTAACATTTGCAATTCTCGGGTTCTGTAGAACCAACCCTGTTTTTGATTCCACCTGATTTGGCTCAGACATATTACTCATTCATTTGAAGTTGGATTTTTCCCAGTTAATTATTATTACTCCAGATTATTTTTATCTTATTTCAGAAGTCAGCATACATTCCATGATGCAACAATCACTGTCCTTTAAATCATCATCTATGAAAAGTTGATCTACCTCATTCTCAAGAACTATGTCTAGAAGTATCTTCTTTCTCATTAGACTAATGATCATGGTCCTGAGGACCATGGAGTTGCTCTTAATGAGAAATTGCTGGTTTAACCTGATGGTCCCTGTCCCTCAGGTGAGGGTGTGGTCAAGAGGGTAGGACTTCCATTATGACCTTCACTCTGTATTACAAACAGCCCTCCAGCCAACTAACTGACCCCCTAACACTGTTTTCCCAGTTACTATTTGGACAATAGGAATCACCCATTATAACTACCCTATAATCTTTTGCATTTTCCTCAAATCTAGAGCTCCCTGGTTGCAAAGAGAAAATCACTTCCTTGAACATTTGATTCTCTACTTGCTTTCTATAGTTGGTGTTTGTTGATAAAGACATCAGGTGAGATACTTAAACACTTTTTTAGTTCCTTAGCTCAAAGGCAAATAGCTTGTATCGTTGACCCTTCTGGGACATTGTCACCAGTATAAAAATACTGATCTTAATCAGCACCATCCCTCCCCATTTTCTTCCCTTCCTGTCATCTACACATGCAGGAATATTTAGCACCCTGTCCTGCCGTCCCTGAACCCGTTCCATGTTCCAGCCATAGCATAATATTTCCATATTTCTTTGCAGGTCAAATATCTCTACACAATAAATGAATGTTAAAGCATAATGTCCTTTAGGGACGGACATCTGTCTTCCCTACCAGATGTGGCCACATAACTCCAAAACCGTGGCTCTTAACTCTTAACTGACCTCTGAACTGACATCAGAAGCTACTAAATTCAGGGGCAATTAAGAATGCCACTTGCAGCTTTTGTGGCCCAATGTTGCAAGTGGCACCCACATGCCCTGAAAGAATAAAACAAAACATGCCTATTAACAAAGCATTGTATTCTTGTCTCTGATTTTTCCACTGGATTTAATTTGACAATAAATCATGAGAAACTAACTTTTATACATAATTTTACTGGTTGTAGATATTTTTAATCAACCTGTTCAGACCTGATCTGTCTAGGGTACGTTAGCTTTGCATCTGGATCTTCTGGCCCATCACAAGGGCCCTAGTTTTCCTGTTGTGGATAGACTTGATGCCGAAAGTACCTGGTAAGTGCATAAACGTTTAATGCACAAGTAGTGTACAAAAGGAACAGGCGTGAAGCCATACCAAGGAAATGGGTTTTAAATTACAAGGACAAATGACAATTAAATTGGCTGACCATCTATGCATGTGTAGAGTATAGAGCATTGGCTTGCATAATTAATCAGCAATACTCACATACAGTAAGAACATCATTTTCACTTGAATAACTGGAAACAGAGCTGATATTGCATGTTTTGCATTACAGAATAAATTAATATAAGCCTGAGTGTTGTGTTTCTTTTTGGCTGGGAATTGTTTTAACACTTTATGCAGAATCTGACTTTGACCCATTTGTGAGGGTAACTCAGCCGGAATGATGATTTTAATCTTGTATTGCATATAGTATACAGCAACGCACTCTCCTCATGGCAACATGTTGAAGAAAATCTTCCTCAAGCAAATATTTCCTCAAAAATTCCACGGTCTAGTCATTTTCCCCATTTTGATTTGGGCCGTCCACACTTCCGTTCTGATTTACTTTGTCAATAAACAACAAATCAGAAAAATCAACAGACAAAAGTGACACAACAAGGAACGTACATAAAAACATTGTTTGACATACAAAAGCATCCTCAATTGAGTGACTTCTCTTGTTTATGTGGTGAGTACAGTTGAGTTTCAAATGCGAGGAAACAATCATCTCCCATAAAAGACAATCTAACTACTGCCCCTTGACATTCAATGGTGTTACCATCACTGAATCCTCCACAATCAACATGCTGGGGGATCACCGTTAACCAACAACTCAACTGGACCTGCCATATAAACACAGTGGCTTCAAGAGCAGGTCAGAAGCTAGGTATACCACAATGAGTAACTTACCTCCTGATCCACCAAAATCCCGCCTACAAGGCACAGGTCGGGAGTGTAATGGAATAATCTCCACTTGCCTCGGTGGATGTGATTCCAATAACACTCAAGAAGCTTGATACCACTCAGGCCAAAGCAACCCATTTGATTGACATCACATGCATACACATCCACTCTCTCTGCCGCTGATGCTAAGGAGTCATAGTGTGTACTATCTGCAAGATGCAATGCAGAAATTCCCCAAAACATCAGACAGCACCTTCCAAACCTATGAGCACTTCCATCTAGAAGGACAAGGGCAGCAGACACGTGGAAACACCACCACATGCAAGCCACTCACCATTTTGACTTGGAAGTATATTGTTGTTCCTTCACTTTCATTGGGTCAAAATCATGGAATTCCTTCTGAAAGGGCATTGTGGGTCTACTTACAGCATGTAGACTGTAGTATTTCAAGGAAACAGCTCACTACCACCTTCTTAAGGGCAACTAGGGGTGGGCAATAAATACTGGCCAGCCTGTGACACCCATGTTCCATGAGTGAATTTTTTAAAATTACACTTGATAATATAAATATATAATTGATCTCTTTCTCAGATGTTTAAAGAAGATGCCTTTGATGCTGGCTACTGCACTGTAGATTTCTTGGAATGCAAATCTCAATTTTGAAAACGAATTTCACGCATCAAAACAGCTGACTTAGTTACTTTCATGGACTGTCTGATAAAGAGTGTCCAGCTCTTTTATATCTTGTTTATTTCAGTGATCTTAAACTTGGAAATGTTGCCATTTGGTGCCGTACTGTGCTGGTGTTTCTTTAGATTATGCCACAGAATGCTGTGTTTATTTAATTACCAGTTTCAGGTTGGGAAGAGCAAAGCTCAAGGTCAAGTTTTTTGAGGAACATATCCATACATTTTTTTCTACCAGCCATACCATAATCATAGAACAGCAACTAACCAAAACATTTGCTTATGAGGGAAAGTGCATGGCATACAAAAATGGATTTTTTTCCTTAATGGTGAGCAATGTTTATGAACATATGTAATTGTTATTTCTTCAATGCAGTGCCGTGAAATAGGCTTGAAAAAATGTATAGCTCGTGGAATAAATGGGGGTGTAGCAACATGGATATAAATTTCAATTTACCATAGCAAACAAAAAGTAATGATTAAATGGAATTTTTCAGGCTGGAGGAAGGATGGTCGTGGAGTTTCCTGGGCATTGATTTGGGGATCCTTCCTTTTCCTAATATATTTTAATGACCTAACTGTTGGTATGCAGGAACAGTTTCCAAGTTTGCTGATTATACAGAATATAATAGCACATTAAAATTTGAGGACATGGACAAATTGGTTTAGTGGACAGATGAAGTTCATTGCCGAGAATTGGTTGGTGAGATATTTGATGGAAAGAAAGTAATGATTATGTGAGGAGTAAAGACATATGGGTGACAGGTCACTAAAGGTGTCTGGTCAGGTGGCGTGACCAATTAATAAAGCATATAATATAGAACTCAAGCAAGAAAGTTATGTTGAACTTATGTTAAATCTTAACTGGCGTATTGTCGATAATTCTGTGCTATACTTTAGGCAGAAATGTGAACACATTGTACAGAGTGCTAAAAAGCTTTGTAAGGATTGTCTTTCAGATGAGAAGATAAGGTGGGACTTTTTTTTTCCCAGGAAAGAATGCTGAAAGGGAATAGAAGATTTCAAAAATCAATAAGGGTTGAGGAATGAGAGGGCGCAGACAGAAGCTAATAGCCAACAGAAAACAATATGATGTAACAAAAACCTATTTTACAAAGCCAGTCTGGAATGCCCTGCCTGGGCGCGTGGTGGCAGGCGGATTGAATTGGGGCATTCCAGGGGGCATTAGATAACTAGTTAAATAAAAACAATGTTCGGGGTTGGAGTGAAAAGGCAGAAGAATGGCACGAGGTCATAATAAACGTTCAGAGTGCGCACAAGATGGGCTGAACGGTCGCCTTTTGTTCCGTAACAATTATGCCATTTTCTCATCCGAAAACGTTGAGCACTTAAAACGAAAAGTGCACTTTACCCAAGACTTGCCCTGTACCAGCGCCTGACCGTTACCGAAGTATACGGTTAGAGTACAAACAACTCATATGCTGGGTTTTATGAAAGTTAGAAGGAATGCGATATCTTTAGGACATAGGTAGTTTGTTCGATGCGGTGTAGTTTACAGTGTGTTCTGAGGTGAGAAGGCACTGACAGTTTGTCGGTGGAAGCCAATAGGAGGCGGTTGGCTCATCCACGCTCCACCTCTCAGTTCGTGTCGGTGGGCGGCCGGAGCTTGTCTTGCAGCTAGCTCTCTGCTCACACACGACTAAACATACAGTATCAGTCTCACTCTCTTTCAATCTCTTCGTTAACGGCTGATAAGACCCAGCGACCCGGCCATGGCGTGTTACCACAGACCGGACGCGAACACCCTACAGGCCTTGAAGGACATGGCCAACACTCTGAGGATTCACTCCATAACTGCCACCAGCGAGGCCGGATCGGGGTAGGTGTCCAACCGGCGGCGGTCATCTCATAAAATCCCCGGAGGATGCAGAGATCACTGCCTCGAGTGGGAGTTTTATTTTAAATGCCCCACCGCCGCTGTTGGCAGCCTGAATCCGGTGGATTGGAGGCGGGAAGTTGACCTGAGATTTAAATCTTAACCGCCGCCATGTGTGAGCATTTAAAAAAAAACAACCCGCCAAACTGGCCAGAAGGTGAAGGGGAAACAATCTGTCGGAAAACGTTAAGATGTGTTATTAATGGTGATGATGATGATGATGGTGGTAAAGTAAACGTTGATGGTTGTTGTATGTCCTGTGAGGGGCAGGGTTCTCGGTCTCTAGTTGTGATGGCTGCCGGCGGTGCAGACGAGGCCAGAGCTCCCTCAGATCGGCCGCTCCTAACCATCTTTGTTTGGTAAATTAATTTTATTCCAGCATCTCCGCCCAGATTCCAACGATCTGGAAATCAGTGGAGCTAGAGATCCCTCACCTGGCGAATAGTCAATGTAAAGTTAACCCACATCTGCAATTTATCGTTATTCATAAACATTTTGTTGTGATTCCCTTCGGTAAGGATTTGTTGGTGATCTTTGGGTAACGCCTCAAAGACCAAGAGAGCCACATTTAAACAAGGGAGTTTTAATAGATCTTCATTGTTTCTCAGGAGAATGACTGTGGACTTGTTGATATTCAACAATTTAATTCTCGCATTTATTTTCCATTGTTTTACTCAGTTGTTTCAGTTGCCTTTGTGTTGCTTACTCTGCGTCAATTCTTATTTCGTCTCCGTAATGCGTTACTTAATCTTCGCAGAAGCCTGTCACTGAGGTGGTGGAATAAATATCGAGTGGCTTCTCTGTTATTTTTGAACTTCGTATAATCAATGTGACACCCTGTCAGTAGTTTTAATTCTAAAATTTTAATTTTAAAGCTCTGAACTACACAGATCGATCTTAAATCTGTGTTGAGCTGATTGTAATTGAGGACACCACAGTTTATCCAGGACGTATGGATTGTCCAAGGACGCGTCACTGAATTTGTGTCAATGTTAAGTGAGAACAGGAATGACCTTAGTCGTGATTTGTCATATTATTGACTAGTCTACCAGCACTCATGGACAAGGAATGCCTATTTTGGAACAGTTCCATTACCAGTAAATACACAGGAATGAATGCATTCAGTAAAGGTGAGAAAAATAGTGAGGGAAGTTGATCTGGCTTTCAAGAATAATAATTTGATCTTATTAGACTCTAAATAAAAGATCCACAGCGTCAAAAGGGAGTACAGAAGTAGAACTGAAAATGCCAAAAACGACAGTGAAATACTGCAAAAATTGTGTTTTGTAAATTTAGAGAATTAATCCTAAATGTAAAATTTCCTTTACTTCATTTTTTGCAATCATACTGTAAAGAAGCATGGCTTATAAACCATGGCTGTTGTAAAATGAAGACTGTATGGTATACAGTTTGTAGCTTAGATTTCTTTCTGCTCGTTGCTACAACTTGGTGATTATATGGATGCAGGCACCTTCTCAGTGTTGCTTATGTTGTTTAGCCTCAAGATTGAGCAAGTTGAGTATTTTATTCAGTCATGGGACATGGGTATCACTGGCAGGCCAGCATTTATTGCCCATCTTGATTTGCCCTCAGGGAAATTAAGTGTCAATGACATTGCTGTGGTTTTGGAATCACAGGTAGGTCTGACCTGGTAAGGATGGAGATTCCTTCCCTAAAGGACATTAGTGGACTAGATGGGTTTTTGTGATAATGGTTTCATAGTCACCATTAGACTCCTAATTCCAGATACTTATCAAATTCAAACTTGGGTCTCTGGACTGATAGTCCAGTGATAATACCAGTAGGTCATCACCTCTAATGAGGCATTACAGCTGAGCCTAATCTTAGGCTTTCCTAACCTTTCTAGTAGAGGTTCCAGGATAATCATCAGCATCAGCAATTCTGGCTGGCATATTTCTGTATATTGTCAAGGGCAGGGTTCTCAACTTTTGTATCTGACATGCCACCAATCATTGTACTATTTAAAAAAAACTGGTCCCACCATGATAAAAACAAAACTGCACTTTCCAAAGACTGTAATTTTACATTTACATGTATTTTTGGACTATATTAACAAATGGAAATTTTTAAGGACGTTAAGGGATGTAATGA
This sequence comes from Stegostoma tigrinum, assembly GCF_030684315.1. NCBI lineage: Eukaryota > Metazoa > Chordata > Chondrichthyes > Orectolobiformes > Stegostomatidae > Stegostoma > Stegostoma tigrinum. The sequence goes on along the minus strand of NC_081364.1, from coordinate 29,195,734 downwards.
TTTACTGTGAGTTGTATTGCTAAATTATACTTTAAAAATTAGAATATAGTTTAGTCAATAGAAAAACCTGTCGTTGTATTTTAGTTGGCAAACATGACAATTCTTTGTTTACCACTTAGATGACCTTAAAATTTTGTCTGTGGTTCAGGGTGCTGAGGCCTATTGTGGAACCTTAACAACTGCCCCAGTTATATTAATTCAATGCAGACCAGACATCAAATTACATTCAGTCTCATCTTTATTTCTTTATTTACTGTCTTTATTCTTTGAGTCATTGGGAAACATGTGATTTTGTTATGTTGCCCTGCCGAGTAGTAAGGAAGCACTGGGCATAATTTAACGTAAATAATTCTTTGGAGGGGTTAGATAATAATGTAAACAAAATTCAAGTTTGGATTGAAATTCTTGTTCAAAGAGCTTGTTTACAACTGCTCATAAAATAATATATGTGCTAATTTGTACAAGCTGCATGTTGTTTCACGATGGAAAGTATGCTGCAGAATCAGCACAGACCCTTATCTTGCTACCTGTCATTCCAAAAGCAGAGTGTCAGAAAAATGATTTGTCATCTGTGCTTTTTGCATCACTATGGGTGCAGTAACATTGTGACTATGATGAGAGTAAATTTTTTTCCCTTTATTCATTAATGAGATGAGGGTGCCACTGGCTAGGCTGCAAATGCTATAGTGTTCTGTGTTCTGTTGTTCATCTCTGATTGCCCAGAGGGCAGTTCAGAGTCAACCGCATTGCTGTGGGCGTGGAGCCAGACCTATTGGCAGTTTCCTTCCCTAAAGGACATTAGTGAACCAGGTGAATTTTTCCCTGACAATTGACAATGTATTTCATGGTTGTTATTAAACTCTTAATTCCAGATATTTTATTGAATTCAAATTCCACCATCTGCCGTGTTGAGATTTGAACAAAGGTCCTTAGAATCTTAGCTGGGTCTCTGGATTAACAGTTCACTGTTAGTACCACAGGCCACTGCCTCCCCAGTCATGATCTGGTAATCATGACAATCTACTAATGATTTGAAGTCATATTCCACCATGGTAGCTGGATAATTTAAATACGTTAAATAAAGCTGAAACACAATAATAATACCTGTAATGGTGACTGTGGAAACATTAAACCTGAACACATCTTATCCACCAATGTTCTTTTTAGGGTAAGGAATCAGCTGTCCTTACTTATTTCTCCCTATATGTGATTCCACGTCCTCGTAAGTCTTCTGCTCCTAAGATGCTGCTTGGCCTGCTGTGTTCATCCAGCTCTACACTTTGTTATCTCGGATTCTTCAGCATCTGCAGTTCCTATTATCTCTGCTGGACTCTTCGGTGCTTTTTGAAATAGTCTAGCTACTAGGTTATCTTCACCAGAAATCTTCACCAGAATGAAGGCTGACCATAACCATGTAGAGGGCACTTCAGATAGGTAATAAATTGTGCCCTGCTAGCAAAGTCTACATTTTTTTTTAAAATTGGCATTATTTTACTTATAAACTATGTACTGTTCCAGGTTTAGGCCACATTAACAAGACACAGAATTGATGGAAATATGGTTAAGTATAGCATGAAAGGATTGCTTAAGGTTTGTGTATGTTAAATATTAATACTAATAAACACGTGGTATGTCCAAGTATTCCCATTTGATTTAAGATTTTGCTTGATGGAATGGAAGATATGAGCAACACGGAATGTGTTCTAACCTGCATGACAAGTATTCACAAAAAAAAGTTGTAATGTGCATTGCTGCACCAATTTATTAATCTCATAGAGTTTCTGTTCGAGTAAATAAATGTTTTTATCTACTTAACAAATTAAAATATTGCTCATTATCTATGAAAAATATCTCTATGGTTGGACAGCATTTCGTTTCAGATACTAGTGAGTGAAATTCTGACGGAACAAAGATTAAGCCTAATTTTGACTAAGCTAATGTAAATTTTTCGATAAGTTTCAATTCAAATAAATACATTTCCTTCTGTAGAAAATAATTTCCAAGTTAATTTTATAATGTATGTTCACGAAACTGTGCTTTCAGTTGACTATTATTTAATAATTAAGTTTAATGATGAGCTTATTATTACTCTGTGTTTTCCCAGATTTTCTTTGTTGCAAAAGTTGCGCACACAAATCAATACAACACAGTTTTACAACCTGGTTTTAGTTTTACATGTATTACAATTTTACAGATCTGAGAACTGTAGGAGTACTGAATTGAGATAAAACAAATCTCAAGTGTTTGCTTACTCTGAAAGGAAATGCTGCAGAATTAAACCATTAATAACAGCGCATGAATTACATGAAGTGTCAGCGTGTTGTTTGATTTACAGACATCCCACATCATGCTGCAGTTGTGCCGAGATTATATCTGTGCTGTTCTTCCATGCCATGAAGTACAAGCCACATGATCCTAAGAACCCTAACAATGATCGGTTTGTACTGTCAAAGGTAAGAATCGCTGCTGTAAACACTACAAATATATTTTGCCATCATTTATTACATTTACATTATTAAGATTTATTGCAAACTTAAGTTATCAATTTGCCATTGAGGAACGGCCATTGAATATTTCATCTGTAGTAAGTACTGAGTAACAAAGCAGTTAACTTTGTCATCCTTCCTGTGAGTCGTGGACCTCTAAATTTGGTACATTATTATATAGACTGGAAAATGGAGAAGATATAATAACTTGAGATTCTATTGTTTAAAAATAATCATAAGTTTTGAATGAGAGGCATGTGCATAATGACTCTTCATGTTCAATATGGTTTAAACTATAGCAAATGGATTTTGATTATATAACTTTGTGCTGATTTTCAAAACAAAACTTATCTGAAATACAAAATAATTGTTCAGTTAAAATCTTTTCAGGGAGGCATCACTTGCCAGATGAAAAGGTACAACAGCATTGCTACCCACCATAATATTTAGCTGAAACGTTTGCAGATACGTCAACAGCTCATCACTCTTTTGCATAATAAATAAACATCATTAAGTTTTGCTGAAAGAGACACTTTGAAGCTTTTCAGCTTGCACTCAAAATAATTTGGGCGGCACAGGGGCTCCGTGGTTTGCACTGCTGCCTCACAGCGCCAGGGTCCTGGGTTCAATTTCACCCTCGGGTGCCTGTTTGTGTGGCGTTTGCATGTTCTCCCTGTGTCTTTATGGGTTTCCTCCAGGTGCTCCAGTTTCCTCCCACAGTCCAAAGATGTGCGGGCGAGGTAGATTTTCACGCTAAATTGTCCATAATGTTCAGGGGTGTGTAGATTAGTTCAGTTATAGGGGGATGGGCCTGGGTGGGATGCTCTGAGGGTCGGTGTGGGCTTGTCAACCCAAAGAGTCTGTTTCCATACTGTAGGGATTCTATGACATTCATAATTCTATGATCTCTGAAATGCCAATGTAAAAGGAGTGCAACATCTATACTGTAAGGGGAAAAAAAGTTGTCAAAAAAACCCTGATTAATAGGGACATTGCCTTGAAAAATTAACCAGAGAATGACTTTCACCTATTTGCTGTGTTGAAACAAACATGCTGTGCGTTCATGTTCTTTCGATCTGTAAAGAACAAACCCCTGTTATTAATAAATATATCTTCCAAAGGCAAAATGCTCAATATTGGACGTCCCAAAAGAGAATCCTAAATATTTTGTCATCATAATTCTTCATGTACACTGGATTATTTAGCAAATATTATCCAATCACAGAACCACATTTTATGTTGAACACTGTTTTGAGTATTGTAAGCAAGGGCTGTTTCTATATAGTTATTCCCTTGCCTGTTGCAAATAACCAAAGGGATATACCATTTGACACAATCAGCCTGTCTTTGGAATGTGTGGCCTACATAATAGCACACTAGCACTGAAATTCATATAGCATAATGTTCATTTGTACAGTAAGAGAATGTATTTTTGGCTTGACAATAGTATCCCGTTGCTGGAAATATCACTTATGCTGTTGCATAGTAGTAGCATGAAACAGCTATTTTCACGTATTGCTCAATTTTTGAATAATTCCAAGCTAATTGGAGATAGACTTGGCGCTTCTCAGAACTGAAGGTGACAGCCTTCGGGCAGTTTGTGTGCTTACATGATTTAGATTGGGAAATGATCTGATTGAGGTTGCAGGATAAAATTCTTGTGCCATTTTCCAGCATGAAGCTTGCACGGTGAAGAAATAGCTCAGGCCTCCATCCTCCCTGAATAGGGCTTGAGCCATTTTCCCCATTAGCTGAGGCAGGAGTTAGTGTGTCTGGAAGATCTGGACAGAAAGTTGATAGGAAGCGCCACTGCAGATGGGGGAGTGAGGCCTTTATGCTTAGGAATAGCACAAACATTACTATTATAATGAACGCTATCAATTAGATAATTTCTTGCAAAACATTTCTATTTTATAAAGATTTACATTTGTGTGTGTCTCACGTACTGTGACTTACTTGAAGTGCAGTGATTGTTTTGCAGTGGCCTTGCCATTGTGATGTTTATAATGATTCTTTTGATTTAGGTGAGTCAGATTTTGTTTTGAAAAGTATTTGTGACTAACTTGGTCTATTAGAAAGGTCCAATTAAAATACTGTGGTGTTTGAGATTAAAACTTTTCTTCGATATTGTGGCTTTAAGTTTAATGGCAGGTGATTATTGAGTATATTGTTGAATTATTCTAATTTGGATTCTGTGTGAATTCAAGTGCACCTTATGTCAGTTCAAATGTAGAAGGTGATGTTACAATGAAACCATGTAACCTAATAAAGGTGTCAATGAGAATGAAAAACGATTCCTTGAAAAACAGAAAGTAAGCCCTGAAAACCAAAAGATCACTCTTGAGAGACTCTGAAGAACTGCACTTGTGGGGAAAGAAAATACATTGACCCCTGTTATGACTCTAATGTTCCACATACATTGTCATACATTTGGCTGTGTAATGTATGCTACTTGTAGCTTACTGATTACTTAAAAAAATTTCTCTTTGTGTTTGAGCTTTTGATCACAGCCTTTCCTTAACTTTAATTGTGTGCCTATAACTTATGGATGTTTGTACAGCATATGACAGGAAGGAGGTTGGAATTTGGAATGGATTTGTTTTTACCTCATTCATTCTTTTTCATGTGATAAAATGTAGTGAGTACACAATGCCAGGGGCCAATCACTTAACAATTCCTCATCCATTGAATCAAGCCCTTCTCTCACTCTCACATACAATAGAGGTGAAACCCTATTGTGTTCTGGTTTAGTTGTTCCCTGGGCTGTCTGCAAGTCTCCGAATGACAAGCAATCCCCTAGTAGTCAGTTGTACTCTCATAGTTACTCCTATAAATGGATTTTCAATTTTTAAATAATCTCCACTTTGAGATTGAAGAAGCTGCTTCTTTAATGGAGTGGCAAGTGCTTTAAAGTTTTTGGCATACGCGGTCTCCCTCAACAGGCTGCAAGCCTGTGGAATGTTGAAAATTTTGGGTACAGCGAACCCCTTTGTGCAAAGAATCCTCTTGGTTGGATTTGGAGACCAAACAAGACTTGTGCAGAATGCAGATAGAAGTCTGGTGATAGAGCAAGCATTCAGAAATTTCTGTTTTGGCTTTTGATTCCAGCATTATTACAGAGTTAGGCACAAAAGACATACACTTTTAACTTTGTCACAGGTAAAGGTTAAGATACATATTTAAGGAGTATGTGTCAAAATTTATATTTTCTTTGTTTTAGGGCCATGCAGCTCCAATTTTGTATGCGGCCTGGGCCGAGGCTGGTTACCTGAATGTCGATCAGTTATTGACACTGAGGAAAATGGGTTCCATCCTTGAAGGGCACCCTGTTCCGGTGAGTTTTAACACAATGTCGCATTACTGTACTTTGAGAAGATTTCTGTGAAGAAAAGATAATCTTAAAACAAAAAAGGCATACTATTGGCATTATGTTGGGAAATGGGAGCGGTGAGTGCTCCTTGATTTCCCCAATCTTTGCAGCCGGGCTCAAGGTAGGGCCCTGCTCTTCGAACCAAGGACTATGCCTTTGGGAGACAAAAAGCTCAAGGAAAAGTAAGAGGAGCTACAGACCTTGAGATACTTGACACCTCCTTCAGGGTTGGGGCAGAGGAGTGATAGCATTTACATCTATTTAGAACATTTATATCTATGTGAGGCTGCTTACCTGGATATTGGCTTCTATTTTATTTGTTTCAGTCACATTTTGCCTCTCATTTCTTTTCAGAAACTAGCTTTTGTCGATGTTGCCACTGGATCCTTGGGGCAGGGTCTAGGAGCTGCTGCTGGCATGGCTTATACTGGGAAATATTTTGATAAAGCCAGGTGACCATTTTATATCATTAGCTCTCAAAAAATAGACATGAATTATTGTTTGTATTGAATTTTATGTTTCAAATAAAGTGTTAAGATGTTAAAAACTTCAGTCTCCAGTCTTCACAGCATTTTTCAAATCCCAGGACCACACCTAGGTGATAAAGGGCAGCAGATGCATCAGAGCAACACTACTAACATGTTTCCCTTTAAAGTCACATGCTGTGCTGACTTGGAACTATATTGCTGCTCCATCCCTAATTGTTCCTTGAGCTAGCTGAGGGAAGTTAAGTGCTAGCCATATTATGTGGGTTTGGAGTTGTGTAGGCCACTTCAGGCCAGACTTCCTTACCTGAGGAGTATTCGTGAAAATGATGTTAATCGGATTCTAATGAACTCACATTTCACCATCTGCCTTGTTGGTATTCGAGCTCTTCTCCAGACGTGTGTTGTATGTCTCTGAATTATTAGTGTAGTGACATTAACTCTACCACAATACACCACAATTTTGGAACTCTCTTCTTCCCAACACATAGCAAGCCTACACCATGTGGACTGCAATGTTTCAGGAAGATGATAGTACTGTATTTGCAAGGACCATTAATAATGGGCAATGACAATGCTCACATCCCAATATTGAATAATAAAAAAACTCATTAGTTTTCTCTCCCTATGTTAATTTAAACCTATTATAAGATCATTAAACCAAAAGGCTGATCTTTTATTTTTCAAAATTAAGAGCATGAGTAAGATTTCAGACTTTCATTCTATGTAAGCCGTTCTACCAATAGATTATGGTTAACAAGATCTCCCGCCAATGTATTTGCCTTCGATTTTGATCCTTCACTAACCTTGACTGACAACAAAAATCAACCACTTTCAGTCCTGAAAACCTCAATTGATCTGACCTTCATTGTCTTTTTGTAAGGAGAGTTCCAGATTTGCACCAGCTATGTTTGGAAATGGTGCTTTCTGATTCACTCCTAAATAGCAAACCTGTAATTTTAAGAATGTTCTCTTTTGTTTTGGATTCCCTTGCCTGAGAAAATTGTTCCTATCTCGTGTCTTACTTTATCGTTCTGGATGTCCTTCCTAGATCACTCTCCACCTGCTCTCACAAACAAAATCTGTGGATCCTTTTTGAAAATATAAGCCTTTTAAACACTTGTATTATTGTGGCAAATATGGGCTGGATCCACTTCAAAGACAACATATATTTCCACACATAACACAGTGCGGAGCTTGAGGAACACAGCAGGCCAGGCAGCATCGGAGGAGCAGGAAAGCTGATGTTTCGGATGGGTCCTAACCCAAAATGTTTCTAAGCCATGCATTATCTTGGGAGATCTAATAGAAACACACAAGATAATGCATGGCTTAGAAAGGGTGGATGCTGGGAGGTTGTTATCGTTAGGCGGGGAGACTAGGACCTATGGGCACAGCCGTAGAATTAGAGGGGGTAAATTTCGAACAGAAATTAGGAGACATTTCTTCAGCCAGAGAGTGGTGGGCGTGTGGAATTCATTGCCATGGAGCGCAGTGGAGGCTGGGACGTTAAATGTCTTCAAGGCAGAGATTGATAATTTCTTGATCTCGCAAGGAATTAAGGGCTATGGGGAGAGTGCGGGTAAACGGAGTTGAAATGCCCATCAGCCATGATTAAATGGCAGAGTGTACTCGATGGCCGAATGGCCTTACTTCCACTCCTCTGTCTTTCCTGCTCCTCTGATGCTGCCTGGCCTGCTGTGTTCCTGCACCTCCACACTGTGTTATCTCTGACTCCAGCATCAGCAGTTCTTGCTATCTCTGAGTGATATATTTCTAAACGATGTGGTATTGCAAATGGAACCCTACCAAAATTGTGTCCAGCTGAACCATCGTTTAATTTTTTTTAAGTGGATTTGAAAATGACGTTTTTGCAAGACATTTTGAGTACTTTATGTGCCAGTGCACCAATTCTCAGTAATTTGTGTACATGGATACTAGGATATGTTTGCTACTTTACAGTTCATTGTTGACTTCAGCTTGACTCAGCTTGCCCCATTCATTCTGCTCTAATGGAGATCTAAATCAGTCATCATAATAATATTTAGACTGAGTGAGCATTCAATGCATGATAACTCTGTGTTGTGTTAAAAATTACTATATGCTGTTACTACATACGGTGCTACTTTATAAAAGCCATGATAATTACGAACGCTGCTGCTGCAGGAAATAGTAAAAAATTGTAAAGCTGTTTTGGAAAGTCTTAAGTGATGGCAAGCGGCCAGGTTTGAGTAGAAAACTTAGGTTGATAATTGAATATGCTCAAGTGATCAGGGTGTGTCAGAACATTCCAGTTCATGTTGTTAAGGATTTGCTTTGTTTGCATTTATCCTTGCAATCTCTGTTAATGTTTCTAATTAAAATCCTGGATATTAAAATAGAGTGAGTCATCTCTTTGTAGATATTACCACACCAAATATGGTTGACAAATCCAGGATTGTCTTAGTTTCGGGTCTTCTGGAAGTTTGCCAAGTTTGGGTAGTAAGTGGGGATCTAAACCTGGTAAAGCACATACTGGTGAGAAGTTATTGTGCATGAATGATTGATTGTATGGTCAGCTACTGCCAAGAGATCCAGTCACTTTGAAATAAGGAAATCTGCTCAGTCATAGTGACTGACTGTTTTAGTTTGTATAACTTTCCTGTTGGATGTCTTACCATAATAAGTTGCAAGAAGAAATTGTAAGCACCCATGAATAAGAGACTGGTTTTTCTTTTGGGCCTGTCACCGTACTTTGGGTTTCTTTTTGTTTGTTGCCCCAAATTTTAGTGGCTTATTTAAACAAAGCAGAACTAACTTAACAACATGTTATATACTTTGTTCAGATGAGTTAAATAACTTATTTCTACATAATAAACACCTTGTAACAGTTCCACCAGTGTTATAACAAAATCTTTCCATTGAACATTGATTATGAAAAGGAAATTGATACTACAGTTGTCATGATTAAACCCCAAAATTGACTGGAAAAATGCCTGCGAAATGTTCAATCAGGTGTTGATGATAATTGTTTTAATGAAAAATAAAATCTTGTAATTATGAATCCATCATGGCAGCGTGTCCTGCCCCAGGGTATGATCTTTTTTATCAAGCAAGTGGGTTTACATAAATTTTGTTCTGTGATGTTAGGGTATGGTACTGCATTTAGTAATTGAATAACTTAAATTGCATACTGATTTTCAAGGATGTACCATTTGGACTAACCCTTTTCTATAGTTTCCTCCCAATATAGTAGGTCAAATAAATAACAAGTTTGTTCTTACTTATAAGGAACTTTGAGGCTCACTATTTTCATTGTATCTCTCAAGAAATAGCCATTTGTGCTTGGTTTTTTGAGAGAAAATTGTGTTATTAAATCTGATGTACTGATTGAAGAGTGCTTGGGCATAAGCACTTGAGCAGCTTGGTTCAGTGGTAAGTACTGTTGCCTCGCAGCATCAGGGATCCAGTTTGATTCTGTCCTCGGGCGACTATCTTTGTAGGGTTTGTCCATTCTCCCCTGTCTGTGTAGGTTTCCTCCACGTGCTCCAGTTTCCTCCCACAGTCCAAAGACATGCAGGTTAGGTGGATTGGCCACGCTAAATTGCCCACAGTGTCTAGGGATATGCAGCCGAGATGGATTAGCCATGGAAAATGCAGCGTTACAGGGATAGGGTAGGATGCTATTCAAAGGGTTAGTATGGATTCGCTGGACCAAATATCCTGCCTCCGCACAACAGAGATTGTAGATTCCATGAAAAAGCAGGAAACATGACTTTGTTTATAATCAGCCTCAAACTTTTATTTATTTATTTTAAATTGTGCTATCAGCCTTACTTTATTCAATGTTTAAAAACTGGTGTGAAGGAAGAAATTTAGCTTAATTGTTTTCTATTTCATGAGAACCCCAAACTTGGATGTATTATATGATCCCTGGTGGCTTTATGATCTTTAGTAGAGTTGAAAGAAATAGTAGAGCCTGGGGTAACCAGAGGTATATTAACCTAGTGTGGAATTACTGATTTTTATTTTCCTCCCAACCCTCTAGTTATCGTGTGTTCTGCCTATTGGGAGATGGAGAATCATCTGAAGGCTCAGTCTGGGAGGCAATGGCATTTGCTTCTCACTACAGACTTGACAATTTATTTGCCATTATTGATGTGAACCGCCTGGGTCAAAGCGACCCTGCTCCACTGCAGCACAAAGTTGAAGTCTACCGCAAACGTTGCGAAGCTTTTGGGTAAGTTTTCAACGTGGTAGTTCATATTCAGTATTTCAGATGTTGACTGTTACAGACATAAACAGAGAATAATATTTGACCTCTCAACTGTGGATACTTGAATAGGAATCTACGCTGTAGTTTACGGTGGAAGTAACACCATGAATAAGATTTCTAAATGTAAAACTAATGAGTTATAAACTTCAAAGTCCAGAGCAATATCAACTTTTTGTGGCATTTTTAATTGATATTCTCTTGACAGTTTCAATAGTTAACAAACTAAATATTATCACATAATAGAATGGAATGATAATCGTAGACTGAGATCAAGAGGAATTTGTTCACTTGGACGGTGATGAATCTGTGGAACTCATTGTTGTGGAAAGCAGTGGAAGCCAAGTCATTGAATGTATTTAAGGTTCTTGATTGATATGGGGATGAAGGGTTATAGGGAGAAGGCAGGAGAATTGGGTTGAGAAACATATCATTCATGATCAAATGGTAGAGTAGAATCGATGGGCCAAATGGCCTAATTCTGCTCCTACAACTATATAATCTTAGATGTTAGTGCTATTATGTATTTGCCATGTTTTTGATTTGAAACTTCATGAGACACTTTTCATTGTGAGTGGTAGTGTTAAGATAAGAAAAAAGATTTTACAGTTACACCACGCAAAATTTGACCTGAAAAGAATAAAGATTACCTTAAGAGTTCCTTGGAATTTGTAGGCCTCAACATCTGACTACGTTAGTTCAACACAGCAACCCTTCTGCTGTTGACTAATCAGCAGCAGGTATGCCAACTCATACTGATCCCCTATAAACACATGCCCTGACCATTTGGTAGGAAGGAAGGCATGTATACATTCTCCACTATACATTTTTACCTCTTTCAATTGTTCATATCTTCCTGTTTTCATTATTGATTCAAACAAAGGACCTCAAGTTGAATTAAAAATACTTTTATCTACCATACTTGCTTTTCAGTTCCTTGGATTGCTAAATGTGCTCCTTAATGATTCACTTAATGTGCAAGTACTTGAGCTCAGCAATTTGATGTAATTTGAAATGTGTAAGGTCCTAAATAATGCATCAATTGTTTTATTTTAACCAGAAGACTTAATGAAGTACTTAGAAAATCAGAATGTGATCAGACAAAATCAGCTCTCCCATGCATCCTGCAACTGGCACGTTGCTGAAAAATATCTGTTTGTTTGTTTATTTAATTCTAGCTTCTTGGATTGTTTTTGCAGTGTGCAAATTGATTTCCCAGGTTTCCTGCATTTGTATCAGTAACTGAAGGTCAAAATTACCTCATTTGCTGTAAATAATAATCTACTTATAAGGTGTAATAGTCATACTGGCTTTTTGCATCATCTAATTGCAGAGAAGTAGAAATTAGCTGAATTCAGATATCAAATCCAAAGTGTTTCATTTACAGTATTTCCAAAGTTGTTGCTTTGAATTTTATTACAACAAAAATAAAAGTGCAGAGACTGAGGAATTCATAACAGGTATTCCAGAGCATGGGACTTCAGTGGCTGAAGCCAGTGTTCAGGTGAAATGAATGGGAGGATGGGATGCTGCACAGGAGAGCATTGGAACACTTGGGTTTGGAATTGGTATGGTTGAAGGTTCAGATGGCAGATGGGCTGAGATTGGGACAATAATGAACTGTTTTCAAACATCAAAGTGGGTGGTCGTGTCATAGTGCTAATGTTACTGGACTAGTAATCCAGAACCACAAGTTAACGTTCTGGGGACAAGGGTTAAAATCCCACTATGGCAGTTAGTGAAATTTGAATTTAGCAAAAATCTGAAACAAAATACTGGACTCATTGTGGCCATATGACATTGTTGATTGTGGTAAAAATCCATCATTTCACCAATGCCCTTCAGGCAGTAAATGCTTGCATAATAGATGATGGTAACATTCCGTGAATGAATTTTATAAGGTTGTCTTTGTGATGGTTAGTATAAGACGTCAGGAGCTTCCTTCTGGAGTCAGATAGAATGCTGAGATTGTAAACACACTGAGATTATGACACGGTAGGGATGGAATGATTAGCAGGAGTATAGAATTAGCAAATAAGCCTGAAAATTATCTATTTTTCTGTTTATATTCTTTAGAGCAAATCTAACCTGAAATTACTTTCCTTTTATTCTATTTTTAAACTGCCTCTACTGCACATACTACATGTGTATTCTTTTGCGTACAAATACATTGAATAGCAGGAAACTGACAAAGGTACTATGCATTTATCTCTCTATGTTTTACTGCTCAGATTAGTGTTTGAGTTGAGTTGTTATGGTTTAATTATGAATTCTAAACTCTTACGTACAGCTGGACTACTGAAGTGGTAGATGGGCACAGTGTTGATGAACTCTGCAAAGCCTTTTGGCAGGCCACCATGGTCGAAAACAAGCCATGTGTTATTATTGCTAAGACCACTAAAGGAAAAGGCATTGAAGGTATAATGAATACATAACCATTTTTTTATGGAACTGTTTAGTTTTGTTTTAGAGAATTAGTGAATACAGTAAAGTGAAAGCAACACATCACTGTCTGTGTTTTTGTTTCCCAAAGATTAGGGCTTCATTATAATCATGCCCACTGAAACAGTGTACTTGTATATTTATACAACTGGTACGACTCCAGCCTAAAATTAACATCCCACTGTGTGGAGATCAGAGCTTCATTCAGCAGCTGAAGTTGCAGTTACACAATTCTGGAGGGATAGAAAATCAAAAGGGATGCGTCTATTAAGCTACTATTGAAAAGTGGGCTTTTCAATGTGCAGAGATTTTTAAACCCAGGGCAAAAAAAAGTCAGAAGCAGATTTATATTTTGGGAGGACTGTGCGCTGCTGTAAGATTTGCAACTGCTGCTCGGAATGTGAGCACTGATTGATTGCATAATCAGGTACTCATGATGTGAACAAACTCAGCAGCGTGGAATCTTTGTATTCTTGAAATTACTGGTATACAAGGCAGTATATACATGAGTGTGATCAGAAATATCATCAATATTCAATATTGATAATTTAAAGTGGTAAGTTTTGGCAGAACGAATAAGGACACCATGTGTTTTGAAGTATAAGAGCAAAGAGATCGAGGGACACATCATTTGGCAAAGAATAAAAACCACGTTGTGGCAAATAATATTGTGTTAAGAGGTGAAGAGGACACTCAATAGAGCATAACTCCTCCATGCTATTCAACATTATCACATTTGTATGGACTCTTCCTTGAGGATTGTTTGAAGCCTCAGAATTAGAAAAAGAAAGCTCAATTAGGAGCTTTGATTTTGGTGAAGGTCCTCAGATCAACCTAGTTTAAACAACCTGCTCTGATACCATATTTTGACAGCAGTGACAAATGCCATCGTAGATGCTGATGTGATCCATAATATTGTAAATAAAAAATTCAATTTGCCCTTCTGTTCTCCCATGCCCCCACCCCCACCAATGTAATCAGTTTAAAAAAATTGAGTATGACAGACAGAATTAATTGGAATATGATAAGATATAAGGAAAAAACTTTTTTTCCTGTTTCAGTTTGGAACTTTTATGTTTACTTGGTAATGGAAATGCATGACATGTGATATGGATGAGTTTCGAAATTGGAATTTTCCTGTTGGTAACGTCACATTATTCCAGAAAGTCAGAATTACGGACCAGAAAGTATATCTCAGTGTGTAATGTGAATGCTGAATCCTGAACATTATGTTTGATATGCAGTGAGAATCTCCTGGATGATGTATGTGCAGTTTGAGGTTCAGAGGCAGAACTTCTCGATGGTATATCACACCACTTCAACCAGGATTTGACCTGTGACTTTTCAAGCCATAATTCTTTTTGCCTTTGACATTATGTATGCATATGGTATTAGCTTTCAATATTTCACATGTTTTCAGGTGTTGAGGATAAAGAGAACTGGCATGGCAAGGCCATTCCAAAAGATAAACTGCAAGAAACCATTCAAGCAATCCAATGTAGGATCCTGGAGGGCAAGAAACTTAGCCCAGGACAGCCAACGGAAAATGCACCAACTGTGAATATTGAAGACATTCAACTTGGTGCACCACCCAAGTATAAGCATGCCGAAAAGGTAGACAATCATACTAACATTGTACATCTTTAAAATTATGCCACCGATGATCTAGAACCTTGGCTGCACAGACAATGGGTTTGAAATGCATTCAGTCCGGGAGGGTTTGGTGATCAGATCACCTAGTATTTGTGGCAAGGTGGTGGGGATTAAGGTAGAAGTTGAGCTCACTGGTTTTCATTTGAAAAATAAAGCTTCATAGTGATGAAACCACTCTTTGTTATTCTTGGGAGTGGGGCATATTGGTGAGAATTCCTGGACCAGAAAGCTGTCCTGAATACTGCTGTGGGACTTTTGAAATCATTAGGACAATTCTGATAAAACATTCAATTAGGGAAGGGATCACTTGATTTAAAATCAGTGTTTGCACATTGGTATTGAACGGAAATTTCTTTCTTTATATGTTTGACCCTTCATGAACCGTAAGACCCATTATTCAAGTGGCGCAGTTCTTTTTTATTTACTCATTGATGGCGAGTGTTTCTGCCTGTCCTTAGTTACCCTTAAAAGATGGTGATGAGCTGTGTTCTTTAACAGCTGCAGTCTGTATGCTGTTGGTAGACGCTCACTGCCTTTAGGGAATTCCAGGATTTTGACTGAGCAACGCTGAGGGAACTGCAATGTATTTTTAATTCAATATGTTGAGTGTCTCAGAGGGGAGCTTGGAGGTAGTGATGTTCCGCTGTAACTGGTCCTGTTATCTTTCTGGATGGAAATGGCCATGGTTTGGATGGTGCTGTTATGGATCGTTGATGAATATGTGCAGTGCATCTTGTACAGTGTCGATATTGGAAGGAATGATTGTTTATGAATGTGCTGCCAGTCATGCAGGTTGCTTTGTTCTAGATGGTGTCAAGAGTCTTGAGTGTTTTTGGAGCTGCACCCAA
Source organism: Stegostoma tigrinum (assembly GCF_030684315.1). Classification (NCBI taxonomy): domain Eukaryota; kingdom Metazoa; phylum Chordata; class Chondrichthyes; order Orectolobiformes; family Stegostomatidae; genus Stegostoma; species Stegostoma tigrinum. The sequence goes on along the minus strand of NC_081364.1, from coordinate 29,180,198 downwards.
CAGGCAAGTGGGGAGCATTTGATCGCAGTCCTGACTTGTGCTTTCAGGTGGTGGATAGACTTTGGGGAGTCAGGTGATAAATAACTCGCTGTAGTAGTCCTAGTCTATAATATGCTCTTGTAGCCACTTTATTTATATGGCGAGTCCAGTTAAATCTCTGTTCAATGATATCTCCCAGGATGTTGATAGTGAGGAATTCAGCGATGGTTGTTTTTAAAGAGCAAGCTGAACAACATTGTTGAAGAATTCAAGTCATTTTAACTAATGGCAATGGACTAGCTATTTTGCCCTTTAGTAATCCTGTGGAATAAGCAGAGCAATGTCAGAATTGGTTTTTTGTTTCATACTGTGTTGTTAAACTAGAATCAGAAGTAATTCAGGCAAAATGTGGGATACAAGTCCATCACAGAATCCAAATTGAAATTTGGTGACTCACACCTGGTAATTAAACCAAAAGTGGTGATTCTTGCAACTCAACATTTTTTTTTCAAGTTGTAGCTTGATCCCAGTATATTTTAAATATTGCAAACTAGTGAGAAATGGAGAAAAGCTTGATCCAGATCCAGACTGCATAGAGTGAAAAGCATGAAATTGTGTTATATGCATATGCATATCAGTTCATTTCACTTCCTTTTTGGAGGCTTCAGATGCCCCACAGATGATTTCTGTGTAATTTCATGTTGCTTAATTACATTGTATTTAATCACATGTTTCTATTTTCATAAAGTTTTCTCATGTTTTGATAACTAGTTCCACTTTCGGGGCATGTGTATCGCATGTAAATATTTTACATAAGGCATTGAAGAGTCTCTTTGCATGTCACTTTGTAGCTCTGAGCGTTGAAACAGAGACATTTTATGGACATCAAAGGAAGTTCCTTCACCCTCACCCTCCAACCAAAAACACATTTTATTCACTCATCCTCAAGATATATCAGCAACACACCACCTCAAAAGACATAAGCTAGTGCTGTATCAAGGCTTCACATTTTTTGAAAAAAAAATCAAATATTCATATATTATTAAGTGCTGTTCAACTTTTTTTAATTCTTCCAGGTAGCCACGCGAAAAGCCTTTGGAACTGCCCTGGCAAAAATAGGTCATAGCAATGACCGTGTTATTGCTTTAGATGGTGATACAAAGAACTCAACATTTTCAGAAATGTTTAAAAAGGAGTATCCCAAGCGTTATATTGAGTGTTTCATAGCAGAACAGAACATGGTAAGTTTTATTTTACTTCCTTATTTTCTTAATTTTCAGACAACAGGAGTAGATGAATTCTACTTAACATGGCCGAAAGCAGAAATTGCTGGAGAAGGTCAGAAGATCTGGCACAAATCTCTTTAGAAAAAGCAGAGTTAATGTTCTGAGTGTAGTGACCATTCTTCAGAACAATCAGTTCTGATGTTGCCAGACCTGCTGAGTTTCTCCAGAAATATTGTGTTGTTTAAAATCTTCAGCATCTGCAGTTCTTCATTTTATTCTACATAACATTGAAAGTGAAACTAAAATATACACTGGATTGATCTTTTTAACTTTTCTTGATATTTTGTACTGTTTCCTTTTTCCTGTCACTCTATTATCCATGCCTAGTGCTTTTGCAGTTGGGCTTACATCAATATATTCATTAACTACTTTCTGATTTTTTTTGGCAAAAAGGTTTAGAGTCCTTCCTTGTCAAAATAGTTTGTAAAATACATAGATTAGAAAATCCAGAAAATATCAGATTTGCTCCTTTTGTATTCTTACAGTTTAGATATTTCAGAGTTGCATGATCTTGCTCCATTTGATAGAATTTCCTGCTTGATTTTACTTCTCCATTTCATGTGAACAACTTGTGATGAATAGTAAGTGGAAGGAAATGAAGGGAAAGTGAACCTTTCTTTCATTCTGCTTTTGCTGTTGGCTAAACAATTATTATTAACCTGTATTTCATTTATAGGTAAGTGTTGGTATTGGCTGTTGTGCACGGAACAGAACCGTTCCATTTGTCAGCACCTTTTCTACATTTTTCTCCCGAGCATTTGACCAAATTCGCATGGCAGCAATTTCTGAAAGCAATATCAATCTTGTTGGATCCCACTGTGGTGTCTCAATTGGTGAGTTTAATTTGAGTTACTTTACAAGACTAATTGCTAATTATTCTGGAAGATCATCCCATTTTGTCCTTCTGCATCATTATACCTGTCTTGAAGACTCACCTGTCTTGAAGACTGAGCTTACAAAGGAGTTTAGTAGCTTGAGTAAAGAAAACAGTTGTCAGCTGGTTATTTAATTATCCTCAACTCACTTAAAAGTCCAGACATTCACTTCCAGTAGAGGTCATGGACAGTGATTGAGTGCAAGACGTAGTTGATGTTCCTATGGTATATTGTCCTTATTGACTAACTGAACAAAATCTAAGCTTGAATCTTGCATGTTGCTGATCCTACAGTACATCTTCAATTTGAATATGAGCAAGAGACTGTGAGAATGTTTCTAATTCTGCTAATTCTTCTAAGGTGAGGATGGACCTTCCCAGATGGGTTTGGAAGATATTGCTATGTTCCGTGCCATTCCTACAGCAACAATTTTTTATCCAAGTGACGCCGTGTCAACTGAACGGGCAGTAGAATTGGCTGCTAATACCAAGGTATAGAATGCACTGTTAACAGTGCATTTTAGAGTTGTGCTGTTCCTAATTGTTGACCAGATTTAAAGCCACACACTTTATTAGACCAATTGTCCCACTTTTTGAGAAGTCACGTACTACATTCATTGTCTTTGTGAGAGGCGGCATTAAACCTCACATAAAGGAACATATGGGTGATGGCAATCACCCATATTTCCAGCAATGGAGGGCATGTGCACAAAGTCATTCAACAGCTGTTGGTTTGGATGGTTTCAAATCTGAACAAAAATTTGAACCTACTGACAGACCCTATCATTTATTTATAAGAAAGCAAGATATGATTATAAGCTACCAATCATGGTTGTCCCAAAGCACTTTGTGGGCAATTAATTACCCTCAAAGTACAGTCACTGCTTTGTAGCCATGTGTAATTAAGTTGTGCACTGCAAGGTCCCAGAAAATAGGAAATTGGATAAAAAAAACAAATAATATTTTTGTTTTACTTGGCTGAGCAATTACTGAAGTACCAAGATTGCTTTGGGTAAGGCCATGAACTCTCTCTGATCCACATTGACAGACATACCTGTTAACCATTCTAGAGACAACAACCATGAAAATGTATTATTACTAATTTATGCATCGAAGTGCCAGTTTAGGTTGTGAGTTTAGGTCCTAGAGTAAAGCTGCATCATCATTCTGACTTAAAGGTGATAATCATTCAAATCTCAGAAGACACTGAAGCTATAAAAAGAGAAGAATTTCGAAATCAACAAAAATAAACATTACCCTAATTCAAACTTCTACTGTATCAAACAAACTAACATCAAAATAGGTTAAACATTAACAAACAGAGAACTATTACAATACAGTTTTTAAAAAAAACCTGCTTTTGCATTAATTAACAAAAACAATCAAGTTGAATCTTCTGAACCCTTTTGTTGTGTTGTTGGGCTGTTCATGGCTGAAGATGATATAAAATGGTCAACCATGGTTTTTAGCTAACATAAGATGGCTGAAGAGATTTATTAGTGGAATGCAGCAGTTTCCACCGTGAGAATCATGGCCTTCATACCCATGACAACCAGATAAGACAAGGAACTGTCTTATAGATGCCAGTAGCTTTGGACGCGGAGAATAGTTGTAATAAGAACCACTTTGGAAAAACATTCAGAGGCCCTTTTTTACCGGCTAGTTTAGAGTTTAGAAAAGAGAAGAGTCAGATCCCACAATAATTAAGACTTTTTAAATAAACCTGTATGAGTATGTTGAAATTTATAAATGCAACAAACAAAGTAGCATCACGTGATTTAACTGAATTCATCTAAGGCGACCTTAGATAGTAAAGAGAAACCTCCATCCTGCTAACAGGGGCAATTGAACTATGTCAAGGCTGGAATATTCTTGATAGCAGGAAGGTCAAATAATGGGTGCGGTGTGAGAGAGCCTAAGAATAGATAATAACGATCTGTAGCAAACATCATGAGAACATGGGAAGACCTAGGGCTATCCGTGAAGTTGACCATCAATGATCGCGTATTTGCAGCATTGGATGTTTGGGATGAAGGGAATGTGGCTAACACTAATGTCAATGTTGCATGTATTCTTTGTAATGCAGAATGTACTTTAATGGGAGAGTCAGTGTCTGTTGAATTCTGTCTCCCAGAGACCTCTCCCACACTGTATTGTTAAGGACCCCCGCAGCACTTAATACTCCTCTTTAAAATCTCTCTGTAACAGTGCACAGTGGTTCTGATACACTTGCAGCATTGAGACCAAGTCCCGTGTTATTCGTTGCTCGACAACAAACTTACTTCTCCTTGTAGTCTGGAGTCCTTTCCTCTTAGCCATAGCCTTCCAAATCTGGCTTGCCTGAGCAAGAATGAATGCAGCAACTGCTTGTTTTTTGAATCTCAAAGTCCATTAGTTCTAGCTCCCTCCTTTTGAACAGAACACTGAGTCGAACAAGCATCCAGTTTGATTGAAAGCACATACAAGTCCTTCTGTGCCCTTCCTAAAAGCAGCTGCCTTGTTTTATCACGTTATTGTAGTTGCTTCCTTACCTTGTCCACCTCTCTGTTGCAAAAAAAAGTGTTATTGTATGTGGGTTTGCTGTCAGTAGGTTTTTGTTCATGTTTCACCTGCATGGAAATCAAATCATGTAGGCATGTCTTTGAACTTGGATGCTTTTAGAATTCAAAGTTTTACCATTAGTTGAAGGAGATATTTGGAAACACAACCACCGTGTAATGTCCAGCATTCATAACACAGTGCTACCACAAAATCATACTGTCATTATATATCGAGTGCTTTCAAAGTAAAATCTGTCAGCAGTGATGAAAAATCTTCAAATTCATGAATAGTACATCTTGCTGAATTTTGGCACAATGTATATACTTAACTCTTCGTAATTATATTCATTATTTATTTTTCTCTTCATTTAGAATCAGGACTAGATTTTCTAAATGATCTACGTAGATAAAGTTGCATGATTTGATTCCTTCATAACTGAATCCTTGCTTTATGCCTCCAGGGTATTTGCTTTATACGAACCAGTCGACCAGAAACTACAATAATTTATAAAAATACTGAAGTATTTGAAGTGGGAAAAGCTAAGGTAGGTGAGGAAACAAAAAGAATTTGTACAAGTTCTTCAATTCTATGCATTAGTTTCTTGATTTTGCCCCAGTGTTTGAATGAGCATTCAACTACTGTTAACTGGCAAACGTGATCAGGAATGTGCTCTTTCAAAGACTATTGTAGTTCATCTTGAATTTGTTGTGTACTAATTATAACAAAGTCAGCCAGGTCGCTGTCATAGAATATGAGTTCCCTGATTGGACCAGATTAATAGCCCCAATCAGGGAGCCCATGTGACGGATAAAAACAGGAGTGTCAGAAGCCCTGTTTACTGACAGCTGGCTGAGGGGGAGCAGGATCAGTGTCAAGGACTTGACACATGTAATAAGGATGACTTGGTGATGAGATACCGACTTCTGTTCAGTGATTTCAGTGGCAACAAGAGTAAACCACGCTCCTGAAGAAATTCATTTGCAGCAGTTGTCTTTGAGTTGGGGTAAGCATTTCTGACATAATACCGTTATATGGAGAGCTTGATTTGTTCAATCCTGCTGCCAAAGACAGTTTTTGGAAGGAGTGTGTTTTCTTTTCCAGGCAAATGACATTGGGGCAGATGCAAAGCAACAACTAATTTCCCTGACAGTTTGTGGACCTTCAGCTTTTTTGGTTATTAGGAGCCTAACTTTCCCTGAGGGACTAGGTACTAAAACCTTTCAAGAGTTGGTGGAAGATTTAAGGAGTATTATGACGACAAGCATTCTCTAATTCTGAGATGCAATTGGGAATCTATTCTTGGACTTTTAACAAGACTAAGATGACTGGCAGAATCATGTGACTTTGGTTTAACCCTTAATGAAATGTTGAGAGACTGTTTGACATATGGGATTAAAGACGTAACCATGCAAAAGCATCTCTTAGCTGAAGCCCATCTGGACTTCAAATCGCACTACAACTGGCTTTATCAGTGGAAAATGCAGCAAGTGAAGCATATGAGTTGCAGGGTATTCTGATTGAAGTGGACCCTCGCCAGTCTGACACAACTTGGGGAACACCATTTATGAGAAGACAATTGCATAGCGTCACTCAGGAGATATTCTGAACAGAGAGACTGTAGATCAACCCACGGCAAAACACCAAAACAAAGCCAACCCTTGGTCAAATGGCGAAAGCTTTCCTCAGGATCCAGACCAGCAAAGTCATTGTGGTTGCAGCTGGTATGCAAACTTGAGACAGCAAAAGAGTCCTGCTAGACCCAAGTTGAGTAAGCGACCTCTTGGGCTTCTATCCAGGAGAGTGCAGAGCCTGGGACGTCCAGCTCCATCTGGTTTGGAACATTAAATTGCTTAGCTAAACGCAAATCTGAACCAGTCAAAATAAACATCTGGTTAAATGGTCACCAAGTTTTAATGGAGGTCAGTACCGGTGTGGCTGTTTCCATGATCACAGAACCAGTTATGAACAAAATTCACACTGGACTCCAACCCATAGGTATGGACAAGACCTTGGCTAGACCGAAAACCTATGCTGGGGAATATTTACAGATTAAGGATGTAACTTCAGTTCCAGTCTCTTATGAGAAGCAGCTGATTGTACTAAAAGGCTCAGGTCAAAGCTTGTTGGGGTAAAATTGGTTAAAAAAGATTCATCTAGCTTGGCTCAGCATTTTTCACATAGGAAGTGGTTGCCTCAGTGAAGTCCCAATTAAGTACCCAGAAGATTCTCAGGAAAGCCCAGCGACCATCAGAGAGGCCAAGGCCATGTTGCATGTAGAGCAGGATGCAACTTAAAGATTCTGCAAGGCCTGGCCAGTTTATTTCTGTCATTGTCCCCATGTTTGACAAATGAAATCTTTGCATGTTCAGCCATTTGGAGTAGGTATTCACAATGACCAAGAACGTTGAGCCCATGAAAGGACCTGTACAGTCGACATTTAACCCAATGCAGGATTTATCCGGCCTCAACCATAAATGTCAGAGAGATGCTGTGGTAGTAAGTTAGCCATAGTGAAAAGCCCACATGGAGTTATGGGATAACAAGGTGCAGAGCTGGATGAACACAGCAGGCCAAGCAGCATCAGAGAACCAGGAAAGCTGACAGTTTGGACCTAGACTCTGGAGTTAAGGGGGTGGTTTGGGTCTGGGTGAAGTCTGTTCAGAGAAATGATGTTGACCCAATGGGCCAAATGGCTTCTTTCTGTCCTGTAGGGACTCTGTCATAATTCCCTAGAATGAGCTAAGTTGCACACTTATTCACAGCAGTGACACAGCGTGGAGCCGGAGGGACACAGCAGGCCAGACAGCATTAGAGGAGCAGGAAAACTGACGTTTTGGGTCAAGCGTCCTGAGCCAAAACATCAACTTTCCTGCTCCTCTGATACTGCCTGGCCTGCTGTGTTCCTCCAGCTGCACACTGTTTTATTTCAGACTCCAGCGTCGCAGTTCTCGATATTTCCCAATTATTCACAGCACTTGTAGTTTCAAATGGATCATTCAGAGACATGGTAATGCAGAGAAAGTAAAGTTATACGCAGATTATATTTAACTGGTGAATTTATGACGGCAATAATCTCAAGACGTCACCCTTGTGCTAAAGATGATCAGAGTCAACTTAGATAATCACAGAATTGTTTCATTCGTGACTGTCTGACCTATCACTCTGCGCTGGCTGCCTGAATGAGCATTTCCTCTAGTGCCATTATCTGCTCCATTTGCAAGTTTGCAGCTTTTATATAGCCCACATATTTGTTCAGGATTGTCACATCTGCCAGAACTTTATACCTCACTGGATCTGACCTCGCAATGGCCATGCCTCTTACACATACAGAGCCATTCACATGTTCCTGCACCAAACCTTGTCCCCTGAAGTAAATTGTTCCCCTCATTTAGTGGTTTCAGCATTGGTGTTCCTGATGCTCTTTCAGAGTTACCTGAAATTTATGCCCTTTTGTTCTCCATCTTTTTGCCAATGGAATAGTTTATCTCAATTTCCTTTGTCCTGAACTCTCATGATTTTACAATATATTCATCAGATCACCTATTAACATTCTTCCACAGAAAACAGTACCAATTTCTCCAGTCCATTTACATAATCTGTGATAATGGGAACTGCAGATGCTGGAGAATCCAAGATAATAAAATGTGAGGCTGGATGAACACCTCAGGCCCAGCAGCATCTCAGGAGCACAAAAGCTGACGTTTCGGGCCTAGACCCTTCATCAGAGAGGGGGATGGGGAGAGGGAACTGGAATAAATAGGGAGAGAGGGGGAGGCGGACCGAAGATGGAGAGAAAAGAAGATAGGTGGGGAGGTAGGGAGGGGATAGGTCAGTCCAGGGAAGACGGACTGGTCAAGGAGGTGGGATGAGGTTAGTAGGTAGGAGATGGAGGTGCGGCTTGGGGTGGGAGGACGGGATGGGTGAGAGGAAGAACAGGTTAGGGAGGCAGAGACAGGTTGGACTGGTTTTGGGATGCAGTGGGTGGGGGGGAAGAGCTGGGCTGGTTGTGTGGTGCAGTGGGGGGAGGGGACGAACTGGGCTGGTTTTGGGATGCGGTGGGAGAAGGGGAGATTTTGAAGCTGGTGAAGTCCATATTGATACCATTGGGCTGCAGGGTTCCCAAGCGGGATATGAGTTGCTGTTCCTGCAACCTTCGGGTGGCATCATTGTGGCAGTGCAGGAGGCCCATGATGGACATGCCATCTAAAGAATGGGAGGGGGAGTGGAAATGGTTTGCGACTGGGAGCTGCAGTTGTTTATTGCAAACTGAGCCCAACCTCACCATCAAACCCGCAGACAAGGGTGGCGCACTGACCTCTACATCGCCGAGGCCAGACGCCAACTCTCCGACACCACCTCCTATCGCCCCCTCGATCATGACCCCACACCCGAGCACCAAACCATCATCTCCAACACCATTCATGACCTCATCACCTCAGGGGACCTCCCACCCACAGCCTCCAACCTCATTGTTCCCCAACCCCGCATGGCCCGTTTCTGTCTCCTTCCCAAAATCCACAAATCTGCCTGCCCTGGTCGACCCATCGTCTCAGCCTGCTCCTGCCCCACCGAACTCATCTCCGCCTATCTGGACTCCATTTTCTCCCCTTTGGTCCAGGAACTCCCCACCTACGTCCGTGACACCACCCATGCCCTCCACCACCTCCAGGACTTCGAATTCCCTGGCCCCCAACACCTCATTTTCACCATGGATGTCCAGTCCCTATACACCTGCATTTCCCACAACACATCCCTCACACCCCGCCCCCGCCACAACCGCCCCAAGAGGATCCCCCTCGTTCTCACACACCACCCCAACAACCTCCGGATACAACGCATCATCCTCCGACATTTCCGCCATCTACAATCCGGCCCCACCACCCAAGACATTTTTCCATCCCCACCCTTGTCTGCTTTCCGGAGAGACCGCTCTCTCCGTGACTCCCTTGTTCGCTCCACACTGCCCTCCAACCCCACCACACCCGGCACCTACCCCTGCAACCGCAGGAAATGCTACTCTTGCCCCCACACCTCCTCCCTCACCCTATCCCAGGCGCCAAGATGACTTTCCACATTAAGCAGAGGTTCACCTGCACATCTGCCAATGTGGTATACTGCATCCACTGTACCCGGTGTGGCTACCTCTACATTGGGGAAACCAAGCAGAGGCTTGGGGACCGCTTTGCAGAACACCTCCGCTCGGTTCACAATAAACAACTGCACCTCACAGTCGCAAACCATTTCCACTCCCCCTCCCATTCTTTAGATGACATGTCCATCTTGGGCCTCCTGCAGTGCCACAATGATGCCACCCGAAGGTTGCAGGAACAGCAACTCATATTCCGCTTGGGAACCCTGCAGCCCAATGGTATCAATGTGGACTTCACCAGCTTCAAAATCTCCCCTTCCCCCACCGCATCCCAAAACCAGCCCAGTTCGTCCCCTCCCCCCACTGCACCACACAACCAGCCCAGCTCTTCCCCTCCACCCACTGCATCCCAAAACCAGTCCAACCTGTCTCTGCCTCCCTAACCTGTTCTTCCTCTCACCCATCCCTTCCTCCCACCCCATGCCGCACCTCCATCTCCTACCTCTAACCTCATCCCACCTCCTTGACATGTCCGTCTTCCCTGGACTGACCTATCCCCTCCCTACCTCCCCACCTATACTCTCCTCCCCAACTATCTTCTTTTCTCTCCATCTTCGGTCCGCCTCCCCCTCTCTCCCTATTTATTCCAGAACCCTCACCCCATCCCCCTCTCTGATGGGTCTAGGCCCGAAACGTCAGCTTTTGTGCTCCTGAGATGCTGCTGGGCCTGCTGTGTTCATCCAGCCTCACATTTTATTATTTACATAATCTGTTGGCCACGCTAAATTGCCTGTAGTTCATAAATCCCTGAAACTGTTCTCTTGAAACTTTTCTAATGTCTTCACATCTTCCCTGAAGTGTAGCATACAGAATTGGCTCCAGTGCTCCAGTTGAGGCTGAACAAATGGTGTGTACCTCCTTGTTCTTTGACTTGTTGCTACTAATAAAGTCCCTGTGCTTATTATGTATCCCCTCTCAACCTGTCTTGCCACCTTGATTGACTTGTGGATGTATGCATTCTGGGCCTTTGACTCCTGCACACCTTTTAAAGTAATGCCTATAATTTGTATATTATCTGTCTGCTTTCTTCCTACAAAATGAATCACTTCACAGTCTCTCTGCACTGAATTTCATCTGCTACTTATTTTCCCCATTCAACAACTGTTGATGTCCTGTTTAAGTTCTACAGTATCCTCCTCATAGTTCACCCTACTTTCATTTATGATGTCTTCTGTGAAATTTTAAGTTGTGTCCAGTAAATGAAGGTCTAGATTTTAATATATGTTGGGGAGAACAAAAATCCCAACAATAATAATTGGAGAACCGCGTTGCAAATCTTCTGTCAATCCAAAAAACATCTAACCACTATCACACAGCAAAGGTAAGGTGCTTGAACACTATGTGCCAGGAATCCATACTGGCTTTCCTTGGTTAAACTAGATTTTCCCAAAATGACTGTCAATTCTCACCTGAATTTTTTTTTCTGAAGTCACCCACACTAATCGTAAACTGACTGCCTGTAGTTACTGTGATTAAATTGTTACCCTGTTTCCAAATGGTTTAACATTGACTTCCCCTGACCCCAATACCACTCCTGAGTATAAGGAAGACTAGAAAATTGTACCAGCTGCTTCTGTGATTTCCACTATCGCTTTCGTCAGCATCCTTGGATGTGCCTCATCCTTTCCTGGTGTGTTTTTAACTTTAATTTAGCACCTCAAAGTTGCCCTCTGCTGAGATACATCCCTTTTTTGGTTTCTAATCAACCCTACTACTACTGTTATTATCCCTTTACTATTCATATGTTTCTTACTATGATCTATTAATGATTTGGATGAGGGAACAAAACGTAACATCGCAAATATTGCAGATGATACCAAGTTTGGTGGCAGGGTCAACTGTGACAAGGATGCAGAGATTCTTCAGCATGATCTAGACAAGTTGGGCAAGTGGGCAGGTCAATGGCAGATGCAGCATAATTTAGATAAATGAGGTTATTCACTTTGGAAGAAAAACCAAGAAGGCAGATTACTGTCTGAATGGCTGTAAATTGGGAGAGGGGAGTATGCAGTGGGACCTGTGCAGCTGTCCTTGTGCAGGTGTAGCAGGCAGTAAAGAAGACAAATGGTATGTTGGCCTTCATTGTGAGAGGTGCTAAGTACAGGAGCAGGGGTGTTTTATTGCAGTTTGCAGGGCCTTGGTGAGACCATCCCTAGAATATGGCGTGCAGTTTTGGTCTCCTTTTCTGAAGAAGGATGCCCTTGCTCTCAAGGGAGTGCAATGGAGATTTACCAGGCTGATTCCGGAAATGGTGGGACTAATGTATGAGAAGAGATTGGCTAGGTTAGGATTGTTTTCGCTGGAGTTCAGATGAATGAGGGGGGATCTCAAGAGAATTATAAAATTCTAACAAGACAAGACAGGGCAGATGCAGGGTGAATGTTCCCAATGGTGCATGTGTCGAGAAACAGGGTTCACAGTAAGGAGACACTTCTTCACCCAAAGAGTGATGAGCCTATGGAATTCATTACCACAGGGTGGAGTTCATGCCAAAACATTGAAGGTACTTAAGAGGCAGCTAGATGTAGCATTTAGGGCAAATGGGATTGATGGTTATGGGAGAAAGTAGGATTAAGCTATTGAATTGGATGATCAGTCATGATCGTGATGAATGGTGGAGCAGGCTCAAAGGGCTGAATGGTAGTCTGCTGTTTCTTGTATGTTTCTATCCCAGCTGACGGTACTATTGGGCAAGTTAGATCCCAGAAGGACCCTGGCTTGATGGATCGTAAGTATTTTTGTTTAGTTAGGTCACATGGCTAGTAACTGAAACACTTGCACGTTGGGTTGAAAATTCCTTTAATGTCAATAGTTGTACAATAGGTGAGAAAACAACCCAAGCTATTTGAATATGCAGGAGTTAAAACAATTGAAAGCACAAAGGAAAGTAAACTTGCAGCCTTTTTCCAAATGCTGTCCATTACAGAGGCTCAAGGGTGGCACACTGGCTCAGTGTTTAGCACTGCTGCCTCACAGCACCAGGGACCTGGGATCGATTCCACCCTAGGGCTATCTATGTGGAGTTTGCACGTTCTCCCTGTGTCTGTGTGGGTTTCCTCCGTGTTCTCTGGTTTCTTCCCACAGTCCAAAAATGTGCAGGCTAGGTGGATTGGCCATGCTAAATTGTCCAAGTGTTCAGGGATGAATAGATTAGGTGGGTTATGGGGGGATGGGTCTAGGGGGGATGCTGTGATGGTCAGTGTGGACTTGTTGGTCTGAAGGGCCTGTTTTCACATTGTAGAGATTCTATGATTCTGAAGTCCAGAGCAATTAACTGCTTGAATTTACTTAACTGAATCTTTGCTATCGACCAAGATGACAATTCATTGAGCGCTTTTAAAGATTGCTGATAATAACCTCCCAGATTTCTAACTAAACATTCCTGATTTGGAACAAAAACAGAAGTTGCTGGACAGGTCTGGCAGCATCTGTCAAGAGAAAATCAGAGTTAACATTTCAAATCCGGTGACCCTTCCTCCGAATGGTTTTTATTCCTGATTTGGAAGTTTCATAAACTTCTAAACTTGAATCAAGTCGTCCGCACGGAACAAAAAAAAATTTTGCTGGATCATGGATTCTTTCAAAGCTCATGATCTTAAAGGTTTATTTTGCCTGTCATAAACTCAATAGAATAAACATCTTTCCATTTTGAGCACAGAAAGCTGCGGGCCATTAATAGCAGTAGAATTATACTCCAGCACAATATGTAACCTCGTGGCCCAGTATATCCCTACTCGGCCATTACCATCATGCCACAGGATCAGATCTGGTTCAGTGAATAGTGCAGGAGGACATGCCAGGAGCAGCACCAGGCATACCAAAAAGATAAGATATCAACCTGGTGCAGCTACAAAACAGGACTACTGGCATGCCCTACCGCATAAGCAGCAATTGATTGATAGAGTTAAGTGATCCTTGGCTCAGCTGTCCAGTCCTACCACATCCAGTCCTGAATGACAGGCAGTTAGACAACTCATCAGAGGAGAAGGCTGTACAAATGTCTCCATTTTCAACAATAGAAAAGCCCAACGCATCAATGCTAAAGATAAGGCATCTGCAGTAATCTTCTGCTGGAAGTGCCAAGTTGATGATCCATGTCGGCCTTTTCCAGCAGTTCCCCAACGTTAAAAAGTACCAAACTTCAGCCAATTCAATTCACTCGAAATGATATCAAGAAACAGTTCAAGATACTAGATACTGCAGCAGCCTGAGGCCCTAATAACTTTTTATCAACAGTTCTGGAAAACGTGTTCTAGAACATGCCACCTTCTTAGCCAAGCAATTCCAGTGCAATTACAACACTGGCCTCTATCTGACAATGTGGAAAATTACCGATATATGTCCTATACACACAAGGTAGTACAAATCCAATTCGGCCAGTTACAGAGGGAGATTGGCTGAACTGTTCTGATGGTGAAACCAAAACACAAGCCCCAATCTGTTATGATGGGAATAGAGGTTCACCTCTAATAATTACCCCCGAAACACCCAGAGAAGCTCAACTTCCTTTTGTAATATTTTAATGGTGGTTAAAAAAAAGAAAATTCCTGATTGTTACTTGTAAAGTGGCAAAGAAAGATTTATTTATTTAACCCTAACAATGAACAAAATAACAGAATTAGTAGCAAACCGAACAATTCCCTGTTGGACTACTAACTACTCCCTGATGGAACTAAATTCTACTGGAATGCTGTTTAAATAAACAGAAGCCCCAGTTATATAAACCCAATTAATTAGACGACAATAAACTAAAACTTAATCTCTCCCAGTTGACACAGACTGTCTTCTAGAACATTCTGCAATCTTCAGCATTTCTTCTGTTGATCTCACATCACAAATGTCTTTCTGCCGCTGATTTTGCTGTCAGGGATGTTTCTGTCCGTAACTGCTTCTGTGAGGACTAGTAGCTGGAAACGCTGTAATTCTGTTTTACTTCAATGGTGTTTTCTCTGAGAGCAAAATAAAAGGTGTTGTCTTCTGGCAGTTGGCCCTCTCCCAATTTTCAAAACAACCTGTCTTGTATATCCCCTATGACACGTCACATTCCTATAATATAATTGGTTTCAGGTTTTCAACACCATCAGATTTAAATTTGATAGTTTTTTAGTATCTAAGGATTTGGTTCAAATTGGCTCAATTTGAAAAGACTTGTTGTCTTTGTAAAAATGCTGCTTGGCTGTTCGATACAAAATTTTTCCATTCAGGCACTCTGTATGCACCTGCACCTTCGAACTGCTAGTCAGACATTCATTTTAACTCAAAGCACTGAAAAAAACACACCATCTTTTAAAGGGACAGCTCATCGCTTTTCCACACTATCACTTGTATCAATAAATTCTAACTTCCTACCTTCTAATTCATGAATTCGCTACCCAACTTTGTAACACAATTACCTCCCCAACTCGAACATCAGTAAAGTGATAGAAGATGTCATCAATATTACTAGTGATGCCCAGTTTGGGTTCTGCCATGGCCACTCAGCTCCTGACCTCATTACAGCCCTGCTTCAAAATGGTCGAAAGAGCTGAATTCCAAAGATGAGATGAGAGTGACAACTCTTGGCATCAAGATACATTCAACCTGAGTTTGGCATCAAGGAGCCCTTGCAAAACTGGAGTCAGGGGGAAATCTCTCTGCTGTTTAGTGTCATAGCTGGTACATAGGAAGATTGTTGTGGTTGATAGAGGTCAGTCACCTCAGCTTCAGGAGATTTATGTAGGTTGTTTGTCAGGGTAGTGTCCTAAGCCCAGCCATCTCCAGCTACTTCATCAAGGACCTTCCCTCCATCACAAGATCAGAATTAAAGATTTCACTGATGATTGCACATGTTCATCACGATTCACAACTTCTCATCAGTCCGTGTTCAAATGCAACAAGATCTGGCCAACATCCGGGCTTGCACAGACTAGTGGCAAATCTTATTCACACCACACCAATAGCAGGCAATAACCATCTTTAATTAGAGACAATCTAACCACCGCAGTGTGTTGCCATCACTGAATCCCCCACTATCAGCATCCTGGGGGATTATCATTGACCAGAAACTCAACTGGACTTGCCTTGTAAACACAGTGACTGCAACTGCAGGCCAGAGACTAGAAACACTGGCGAGTAACTCTGCTCCTGACTCCCCAAAGGCACGAGTCGGGACTGTGATAGAACATTCCCCATATGTCAGGGTGGATGTAGCACCAGTACTCACGTGTCTTGACATCAGCCATTTCAAAACGACACGCTTGATCGGCACCACATCCACTAGCATCCACTCCCTCCAGCACTGATGCTCCGCAGCAGTAAGTGTGTACTATCTGCAAGATGTGCTGAAGAAATTCACCAAAGAATCTTAGCACCTTCCAAACCTCTAACCACTTCCACCTTGAAGGAGGCCTATACCTGGGAACACTACCACCTTCTTCACGGTTCTAGTGAAGATTTGTAGCCCAGGTGCTGGTTGTAGGTGTTGGTGCGTTTGCTGAGCTGGGAGGTTTGATAGATGTTTCATCCCCTCACTAGGTGACATCCTCAGTGCTGTGGAGTCTCCTGTGAAGCACTGTTGTCTTGTACTGGTTCAAATTTATATGGCCTGGTTTTTGCTGCTTCCAGCAGGTGCTGGTTCTGGCTGTGTGTTATAATGGTCGGCATATCGGGTCTAATTCAGTGTCAAATTCGAACCAGCACAAGACAATAGCGCTTCACAGCACTGAGTAACAGGACAAAACATCTGCTATCAACCCTCCCAGCTTGGCGAACACACCAACATCTACAACACGCCATCATCTGCTAGTTCCCTTTGAAACCGTTCATCAGACTTGGAAATATGTCACTATTCCTTCATTGTTACTGGGTCAAAATTGTTGAATTCTCTCCCTGAAAGGCATTGCAGGTCAAGCTACAGCACATGAACGTCAGCAGTTCAAGAAGACAGCTCTCCACCATCTCAAGGGAATCTCAGGATGGACAATCAATGGTGGGCAGCCAGTGGCACCCACATCCCACAAGTAAATACAAAAAACCCTTTGCAGAAGTATCCAACATTCATCTTCCTGTATTTTGAAGTCAAAATTCTAAAAATGATTTTGTAAATCATGTTTTGTATGTAAATTATATACCATTCATTATCATATAAAAGATACATAGAATCCCTACAGTGTGGAAAGAGGACTTCGGCCCAACAAGTCACCAACCCTCAGAGCATCCTACCCAGACCCATCCCTCTTTCACCTACCTAATCGACACATTCCTGAACATTATTGGCAATTTAGCATGGCCAATCCACCTAGCCTGCACATCTTTGTACTGTGGGAGGAAACCCACGCAGATACAGGGAGAATTTGCAAACTCCACACAATCACCCGAGGGTGGAATCAAACCTGGGTCCCTGGCTCTGTAGGCAACAGTCCTTTTTTGCTTGGAACATTCTCCTTTCAAAATCTCTCAGCTTCCCTTATTTGATTTTTCGCTTCCCCTCAAACGTTGTATATTCAGCTTGGCTCTTTTTTTTCATCCTGGAAGCTTTTGATTTGTTTGCCCCACCTTTTCCCTTTAAAGAAATAAGCCTTGAAGGTGTCTGAACCATCAGTTCTGGTACCTGATTCAGTTACAGTTTTGCCTGTCAATCTTTGATTCCAATTTGTCAAGCCATTGAATTTTGCTTTCACTCAGTTAATTGTTCTTACCATGGATTGTTCTTTGTCCTTTTCCTTGCTAATATTTATTTATTTCTGTGTGATGTGGGTGGTGTTGGCAAGGCTAACATTTGTTTCCGTCATTCATTGCCCTTGAACTGAGTGCCTTGCTAGGCATTTTAGGGGGAAGTTAAAACTTAATCACGTTGCTTTGGGCCCGGAGTAATGTACAGGTGAGCTTTGATGAAGATCGCAAATTTCTTTCATCAAATAGCATGAGTAAACTATTTGAGTTTTTATGACTGTAGCAATGTAATAAAGGGTTTAACAGCAATTAATGGTCACCACTACTGACTAGTTTTCAATTTCGGACTTTATCATTTTAACTTAAATTTCACATGCTGTCATGGTGGAATTTGAATCTACATTCTGAGAGCACTAGAATGGATTAGTTGACAAGGGATGACAACATATGTCACCTGTCCTCCTTGCCATGCAAGTTTTATAATGTTCAATGTTCCACCATGACCTTCTACTTGCACTTCTTGGTTGATCCCAAGAACTAAGTCTAGCAGGGCCTCCTCCATTGTCTTTGGATTGGAAACATATTGCTATGGAAAATTCTTTTACACACACCCTTGGAACTCTTGATCTCTCTGTACTTTATTGCAATCCCAGTTTATGTACAGATGATTATAGTCCTGCATTACATTAATTCTTGCACCTCTAATTTCCTTGCAAATTTGTTTTCCCTACATCCTTTGTATTAATTGATGGCCTATCGAATGTACTGAGTACTGAATGTAATTACACTTTTTTTGATTTTCAGCTCGAGCCAAAAGTCTGTACTTGACTACTCTGGGACATCCTTTCTGCCATGTGTCACCACCGCTCCACTGCTTTATTTCCCCCTATGTTTTCAACACACCTTTAACAACCTAAAACGTTGAATTTCTCTGTGTTGGAATCATGGTTCAAATTCTGAATGTAACAACATTGTATTTTTTATGTGTATGTCTGACTATCTTTGTTTAAACTGTGGAACAACATATAAAGTGCAGTTTTCATTTCCTTGGAATTGGCGAAAAGGAGAAATAATGGGCTGAGTTGGTCCTCAAGAAACTTGCTCTCTTCTCGCCATCTCGCTAATTAAATTCCGGGTGAGCTGTTGCATCAGTGACTTTCTGGACCTGCCACCGATTAAAGTCTTTTAAGTGGTCAATTAAGTGCCACATGAAATTTTTTAGATTTTCATTGTCACGTACGCTCAAGTTCGGAAGTACAGTAGTACAATGAAAAGTATATCATGTCACCACACATGGTGCCATCTTAGATACCAAGGTACCTAGGTACAAGAAGAATTTAGGTAAAAGAACAAAGGGAAATGAGAGTTAAAAAGTTAAGCATTATTTCATAGAATATTAGAAAAATAAAAAAGTAGGGAGAGTTTATCATAAATTAAACTAGGAAAATACCAGAATAGCTTAAAAAGTTCAACAGTCTTTGAGTCCTCCACTTACCTCCCTCTGCTGCCTGTTTTTGACATCACTGCGGCACATACTGTCTCTGAAGCCAAGTCTGCTGTGTCCCCGATCTCCCCGGTGCCCTGGGAACATGCCTGGACAGGATACACCAGCACACTGAGCTGAGACACAGCCACGAGCCGCCAAAAGATCAGCCAACACACCGCCAAGAGGCCAGGACTTGCCACACGTGACTGAGAGACCAAGCCAGGATCTGTGATCCACCGAGAGACCAGACAGAGACCGTCCAAGACCAAAGGGAAGGAAAAAAGAAAAAAATGGGGAAAGAAAAGAGAAGGAAACAGAAGGTGCAGAAGAGCTCCAGGTGGAGTGTCCCACTTTGACACCGTCCCAACTGAAAGTAAAGGATTTGACCTGTCATCTCGTCCTCAGTGGGTGAGAAACATGGCTGATTTCTGGACTAGAAAGCCAAGGCGACTTGCATGCTGGATTGTTTGGGGTCTCCTGTTTTCCTAGACTGGGGCCAGTCAGAAGCATGGATCTGTGACAAGGCGGTGGCCTGTAACCACCTCCCCCCCACCAACCACAAGCGTGAAAAGTACTAATTTCACTTTGGTTCTTGTCAGGACTAAGCCTCAACCAATAGATTTTGAAGATGCAGAAAGCAACTTCTGATAACCGGAATACAGAGAAGTCTGTCAAAGCTGGCCAGCTTAGCTGTCAATGAGGAACAACATTTTAATTTACTGTACTTTGTAGCCTGGACTCTAACTTAGACCATACTCTTTGTCTCTGTCTTCCTTTATACTCTTATGTTTCTTCTCCATTTTTCCTTGCTCTTTGCTGTATTGGTCTTTGCCTTGTTTCTCTTCACGACCTTTTTGTATTTAAATAATTGTTATGTAGAAATTTGTGCCTCACGGCTTTGTGAGGGGCAGGTCATGCCTCACAAACCTTATCGAGTTCTTTGAGGATGTGACTAGAAAAGTTGATGAGGGTCGAGCTGTGGATGTGGTGTATATGGACTTCAGCAAGGCATTTGATAAGGTTCCCCATGGTAGGCTCATTCAGAAGGTCAGGAGGAATGGGATACAGGGGAACTTAGCTGTCTGGATACAGAATTGGTTGGCCAGCAGAAGACAGCGAGTGGTAGTAGAAGGAAAATATTCTGCCTGGAAGTCAGTGGTGAGTGGTGTTCCACAGGGCTCTGTCCTTGGGCCTCTACTGTTTGTAATTTTTATTAATGACTTGGATGAGGGGATTGAAGGATGGGTCAGCAAGTTTGCAGACGACACGAAGGTTGGAGGTGTCGTTGACAGTATAGAGGGCTGTTGTAGGCTGCAGCGGGACATTGACAGGATGCAGAGATGGGCTGAGAGGTGGCAGATGGAGTTCAACCTGGATAAATGCGAGGTGATGCATTTTGGAAGGTCGAATTTGAAAGCTGAGTACAGGATTAAGGATAGGATTCTTGGCAGTGTGGAGGAACAGAGGGATCTTGGTGTGCAGATACATAGATCCCTTAAAATGGCCACCCAAGTGGACAGGGTTGTCAAGAAAGCATATGGTGTTTTGGCTTTCATTAACAGGGGGATTGAGTTTAAGAGTCGTGAGATCTTGTTGCAGCTCTATAAAACTTTGGTTAGACCGCACTTGGAATACTGCGTCCAGTTGTGGTCGCCCTATTATAGGAAAGATGTGGATGCTTTGGAGAGGGTTCAGAGGAGGTTTACCAGGATGCTGCCTGGACTGGAGGTTGACTGAGCTCGGACTCTTTTCATTGGAGAAAAGGAGGAGGAGAGGAGACCTAATTGAGGTATTCAAGATAATGAGAGGCATAGATAAAGTTGATAGCCAGAGACTATTTCCCAGGGCAGAAAAGGCTAACACGAGGGGTCATAGTTTTAAGCTGCTTGGAGCAAAGTATAGAGGGGATATCAGAGGCGGGTTCTTTACACAGAGAGTTGTGAGAGCATGGAATGCGTTGCCAGCAGCAGTTGTGGAAGCAAGGTCATTGGGGTCATTTAAGAGACTGCTGGACATGCATATGGTCACAGAAACTTGAGGGTGCTTACATGAGGATCAATGGTCGGCACAACATTGTGGGCTGAAGGGCCTGTTCTGTGCTGTACTGTTCTATGTTCTATTTGGACATAGCCTTTGTTTCTTCACTACATCTATCACCTTACTCTTCAACTCAAAGCTTGATCAGCTGCTGTCCTGTGTTCCAAAGGGAAATAAAATAATCTGTCCTTGGTGATTTCAATGCCAGAGTTGGGAGGAACATTAAATCTTATGAAAGATGTGATTGACATGGAAGGTAAACACCAATACAACCCTCCTGGTAAACTGCCCAGAGCGTGGTCTGTTAATAACAACCTGTTTTATCAGAGACACAAATACAGTGTGCCTCATGGTAACACCTTTACTCAGAATATTGGCACCTTTTTAACTATATTTTTTGTCTGAGTAAGTAACTGCAAGAATGTTTTGCGTCACTTGTGCCAAGGCATGCGCTGATGATTGCTGGACTAATCATTGTCCAGAAAAAGCAGAAGTGCTGCTGCAGAAAAATCAATTATGATGGATTCAAAGCCTTCACGGCCAGAAAATTACAGATCATTTATGAGGCTCTGGTTGTTTTATACGTGCATTTCAATGCTGGAAGAGATAAAACAGATCCGTTTCAAATTAAATTATTAGTCAATGCAATTAAGTGACAGTTTTGATTCCATACAAATGCTTCTGCAGCCACTGTATTGATTCCAGCTTATCTGTACCTTATATATGGACTCAATTCTCTGGTTCAGGAGAAAAATATGTACCTGGGGCGGCACGGTAGCTCAGTGGTTAGCACTGCAGCCTCACAGCACCAGGGACCCAGGTTCGATTCCAGCCTCGGGCGACAGTCTGTGTGGAGTTTGCACATTCTCCCCGTGTCTGTGTGGATTTCCTCCGGGTGTTCCAGTTTCCTCCCACAGTCCAAAGATGTGCAGGCTAGATGGATTGGCCATGCTAAATCGCCTGTAGTGTTCAGGGTTCTGTGGGCTACAGAGGGGTGGTTCTGGGTCTGGGTGGGATGTTTCAAGGGGCGGTGTGGACTTGTTGGGCCGAAGGGCCTGTTTCCACACTGTAGGAAATCTAAATACCCTCACTTTCCCGCCCACTAAGGAAAAGTTGATCATTTAGGTGAATGTATCTGGGGAGCTGGTGTTCTGTGATGCATTGATTTCTTTCTGTCTCTACGCATTTTAAACAGATTTATCACATGCCATAATGAGAGATTTTAAACCCAGCTAGAGGAAGAACCACACAGAAGCCTTTCAGAAGTCTCCTCT
This sequence comes from Stegostoma tigrinum, assembly GCF_030684315.1. Lineage (NCBI taxonomy): Eukaryota > Metazoa > Chordata > Chondrichthyes > Orectolobiformes > Stegostomatidae > Stegostoma > Stegostoma tigrinum. The sequence goes on along the minus strand of NC_081364.1, from coordinate 29,157,922 downwards.
CAAGTCACTCTAGAGGTGATCAGGATCTCCACCTCCAGCGTGCCTTCCAAAAAACATTGTTGTAAAGCCTATTTTATCATTATTAATATTGTAAATCCCAACAGTTATAACAGGAAGTTATTTATTCTGGCAGGTTCTGAAGAAGACTGATAAGGACATGGTTACCGTTGTTGCTGCTGGGGTCACAATGCAGGAAGCATTGACTGCAGCTGCAAAATTGGCTGAAGAGGGTAAATATAAAAAAAAAATCAGTGTTCACTGTATATAAAAGTAAATAATTCTTTCTATGCTTCTATGTTTTAAAGTTAATGGCCAATCTCTGTACAAGCAAATTCTTCCCTACAGTGTCTTTTGTATCACAGTTGACAACATTCTGTTTGACCATATTAGAGTTAAGACTGAGATGCATTTTACATTATATGACTTCATGACCTCTTTATAGAACCCTCCTCATTGAATACTGACTCCTAGAATAAAAATGATTTCACTGGTATTGAATGTCAGTTGTAAGGAATTTCATTTCTACGTGAATTAGTGAGTATGGTATGGAACTGAAACATCTGACAACGCATCACTCCCTTTAGAATGACTGTGGTTAAATTAAGTTCACTGCTGAAGCCTGGGTAGGAATTCATAGAGATCAATATTCGTTCCCTTAAGTAAGAACCAGGTAAGAAAGTTGGCATACGTTAGAAATGCTCAGCAGGTTAGACAGCATCTGTTTGTGTCTCCACAGATACTGCCAGACCAGTGGAGGTTTACAACAATTTTTACTTTTATCTTAGCTTTGCAGCATTTGTAGAACTACTTTGTTTCTGTATTAAAGGAAAATTTAAACCAAATGATCAGTGTGCAACTAATAAATGTTATTATTTATTTGACGTTAGATACTGTAGGCCTGCTGTCCGACCAAGGATAATTGAAAACCTGTTTTCAGATTAGTTTCAATAGTTGGAAGATTTAGGTTGGGAGGAGGATGGGGACAAAAGCATGAGGGAATTTCTAGATGAGAACAAGGATTTCAGTGTCTTGGGAAACCTCCTGCAAAAAGTTGGAGATTTCAAATTCTCAACCTTCTCCTTAATCTTTCTTCTTTGTGAGTAAGGCACTCTGGAATCTGCATATAGAAATAGTCACGGTATTTGCATGATGTATAATCAAATGAAAATTATCTAATTAAAAATGCATTTCATTTTACAGATGTGTTCATCCGAGTGGTTGATCCATTTACAATTAAACCACTTGATGATAAAACTATTGTTTGTTGTACTAAAGGCACCAAAAAGAAGCATGTTATCACTGTGGAGGATCACTATTACGAAGGTAATATTTTAAAATATGTTCGGACCAGCACGATGTGATAGCCTACAGTACATGTTGTTATGATTCATTGTATGAGCCAAATATTTGCATTTTCAAAGAACAGTACAGAACAGGAACAGGCCCCTTGTCCCACCAAAACTATGCCAACATATGACGACTTTCTAAACTAAAAATCTTCCATCTCTCTGTGATTCATATCCATCTATTCCCTGCCTTTTCAACTATTTGTCAAGCTCTCTCTTAAACATTGCTATTTTATCCCGTTTCACCACCACCTCTGGCAGTACATTCCAGGACCTTTTCACTCTGGTTTAAAAACAAAAACAACTTGCCTCTCATATTTCCTTTAAACACAGACCCTTTTACCCTAAACCTATGTTGCCCAATAATTCACATTTCTACCCTTTGTAAAAGACTCAGACTATCCATTCTATCCATGCCAGTTATAATTTTGTAAATTTCTATCAAATTGCCCTCATTGGTTGATGTTCAAGCGAAAACAAACCAAATTTGTCCAAGACAAGGTGTAGAGCTGGATGAACACAGCAGGCCAAGCAGCATCAGAGGAGCAGGAAAGCTGACATTTCGGGTCTAGACACTTCTTCAAAAATGGGGGAGGGGAAGGGGATTCTGAAATAAATAGGGAGAGAGGGGGAAGCGGATAGAAGATGTATAAAGGAGAAGATAGGTGGAGAGGAGACGGACAGGTCAGAGGCGAGGGTGGAGCCAGTAAAGCTAGGTGGGGATTTGAGGGGTGTGGGGGTATAGGTCAGGGGGCAGGATGAGGTTAGTAGATGGGAGATGGGGGTGGGGCTTGAGGTAAGAGGAGTGAGAGGTGGGAGGAGGGACAGGTTAGAGAGGCGGGGACAAGCTGTGTTGGTTTTGGGGTGCGGTTAGGGGAGGGGAGATTTTGAAGCTTGTGAAGTCCACATTGATGTCTTCTGAGGAGTGGGGGGGGGTTGAAATGGTTCACGACTGGGAGGTGCGGTTGTTTAGTGCGAAGCATGCGTAGGTGTTCCACAAAGCCCTCTGCAAGCCTCTGTTTAGTTTCCCTGATGTAGAGGAGGCCACATCAGGAACAGCGGTTACAGTATACCACATTAGCAGATGTGCAGGTGAACATCTGTTTGATGTGGAAGGTCTTCTTGGGGCCGAGGATGGGGGTGAGGGAGTAGGTGTAGGGGCAGGTGTAGCACTTACTGCATTTGCAGGGAAAAGTGCCGGGTGTAGTGGGGCTGATGGGGAGTGTGGAGTGGACGAGGGAGTCACAGAGAGAGTGGTCCCTCTGGAAAGCAGATAACGGTAGGGAGGGAGAAATGTCTTTGGTAGTAGGGTCAGATTGCAGATTGGCAGAAGTGCCGGAGGATGATGTGTTAGATCCAGAGTTTGGGGGGTGATACATGAGGATGGGGCGGGGGGATCCTGTTTGGTTGTTATTGCGGGGACGGGGTGTGAGGGATGAGTTGTGGGAGACACGGTCGTGAGCATTTTTGACCACTTGGTGGGGATGTTGCAGTCCTTGAAAATGAGGACGTCTGGGATGTCCGGGAGTGGAATGACTCATCTCAGGAGCAGATGCGGCGGAGGCAAAGGAATTGGGAATAGGGGATGGCATTTTTTCAGGAAAGTGGGTAAGAGGAGGTGTATTCTAGGTAGCTGTGGGAGTCGGTAGGCTTGAAATGAATATCGGTTTCCAGGTGGTTGCCAGAAATGGAGAGGTCCAGGAAGGAGAGAGGGGTATCAGGGATGGTCCAGGTGAACTTAAGGTTGGGCTGGAAGGTGTTAGTGAAGTGGATGAACTGTTTGAGCTCCCCATGGGAGCACGAGACAGCGCCGATACAGTCATCGATGTAATGGAGAAAGAGGTGGGGGATAGGGCCAGTGTAGCTTCGGAAGAGGGATTGTTCCACGTATTCTACGAAGAGGCAGGCATAGCTTGGGCCCATGTGGGTACCCATGGTCACCTCCTTTGTCTGTAGAAAGTGGGAGGGATGGAAGGAGAAGTTGTTATGGGTGAAGACGAGTTCAGCTAAGTGGATGAGGGTGTCACTGCAGGGGGACTGGTCAGGCCTGTGGGACAGGAAGAAGCAGAGGGTCTTTAGGCCATCTGCATGGAGAATGCAAGTGTACAGGGACTGGATGTCCATGGTAAAGATGAGGTGTTGGGGACCAGGGAATCATAAGTTTTCGAGGAGGTGGAAGGCATGGGTGGTGTCACGGATATCGGTGGGAAGTTCATGGACCGGGGGGAGAAAATGGAGTCGAATCATAAGAAGAGATAAGTTCAGTGGGGTAGGAGCATGCGGAGGCAATGGATAGGACAAATTTTTCCAATCTGTCCTAAGTAATGCCCCCCAAACCGGCAACATCCCGTGAACCACTTCTGTACCCTCTCCAAAGCTTCCTAATCCTTGCATGAATGCATAGAATATTCCAAATGTGGTCTAATTAAACTTGTATACAGCTGCAACATGACTTGCCAGTTTTTAGACTCAATGCCCCCATCGACAAAAGCAGGCATTCTTATCTACTTGTGTTGCCATTCTGTGATCTTTGGACCTCTATGCCTAATCCTGCTGTATTTTGCTGCTACTTGGGGTTCTGCCATTTACTGTATGTAGATCCCACCTGCATTAGATCTACCAAATTGCATCATCTTGTATTATCTAAATAATTTCCATTCCATCTGCCATTTCTCCACCCAAGACTCTAACATATCTATATCCTGCTGCATCCTGTGGCAGCCCTCCTCACTATCTGCAGTTCCCCCAGTCTTGGTGTCATCTGCAAACTTACTAATCAGTCCACCTATACTATCCTACAATATACATAACAAACAAAAGGGGTTCCAGCATTGGTCCCAGTGGAATACCACTGGTCACATATCAGAAAAACACCCTTCCATTGTCGCTCCCTGTTTTCTGGGACTAAGCCAATTCAGAAAGTTTTGTTAGGATTGAGATAGAACACCTATCCTGCATTCGCAATAAATGTTGGCAAGAGCACAGAGATAAAACACAGCAAGCAGTATAAAATTAAAGGTTATATGCCGTAGATCACCTGAGGAAATCAGAAGCATTTCTGTCTTAAAAAGTTCTGAAAGCCACAGCGAGGCAAATCCCTGAGCAGCTTCTGTACCTGCCAAATAATGGAATGCTTACAACACAGAAGGAAGTTGTCCAGCCCATCAATTCATGCCAGTTTTCTAGAATATCAGTTTAGTTTATCCCACAAGTCCTTACACAATGCTATAAAATTGTACAGAAACTACAGAATATGCTTAAATACTATTGTTACAAATAATGGATAGAATTCTGATATGTAAGGTTTTATTCAGCATTTGTCAAATATTATTATTACAAAATTATTTCTTGCCACTTTGTTCCATTTTCCCTAGGCAAAATCCTTACTGATTTCCCTTTGCTGTATGCAACCTATTTCTTGCACTTTACGGGCTGTTTAAAATTGACATATGAACCTCATGAGTGCATCTTAAAGGGATCACTCTTTGTGCATGACCTTTGTATCCCATGCATTGCACATTCCCCATTAATTTCTTTAATGCTGGTTACTGCAGCTTGTGATGGAGCTTCTGAGCGATTTACAGCAAATGGCAGAAATATAGAAAAAGATGATGCAATGTATAACTGATAAAGATAAACTATACTCGTAAAAGCAGAATCACCTGCAATACATGTGTCGATGATTCCTGAAGCTGGATCTTACTAAGAACATTGACAACAGCAAAGATTAGGCTCTGATGCCAAGAAGGGAAGACTAAAGCATACTTACTATTAGTTTCTGAAATCACTGTTGTTGATTGTTTGAATATAGTAGGAAGCAAAATTATTGGTTGTTATTGTGATAGCATTTCGATACTTTTTATAACTATTGTGATCATTCTGACTTTTTCTCATCTCCTTCCAGTACATCCATAACTGCCCCTGATTCATATAGTTGTTTTCTGATACTTCCTTAACTAACTTAACACTCATGTAATAGTCTTCATTAACATGGAGATAATTATTATACCCAAACCTACTCTTGTACTTTCACATTCACTGCAGATTAATGTGTTTTTATGTGTATACTTAACAGATGCTTACTACGGTTATTTCATATGGTACATTTATTCTTACATTGATGACATGAATAGCTTTTCTGTTTGCTTGCAGGTGGTCTTGGTGAAGCAGTAGCAGCTGCCCTTGCATCAGAACCTACAATTATAGTGCACCGCCTGGCAGTGTCTGGTGTGCCATTTAGTGCAACACCAGCAGAGCTACTGGAAAGGTTTGAGATTGATGCAAAGGCAATAGTGAAAACTGTGAAAGACATCATTTCAAACTAGACAAAGTTCCCATATTGTGTAACACAATGGGCTAAGTTCCATTCTTTTCAGTGATTTGTTTATATTAGCAATATACTTTGGATGTTCCTTCAATTTACTTAATTGTAAGCTTTAAAGTAATCTGTGGAAATTAACTGTAAAAACTTTGAACGTAGTCTTTATGGTAAAAATGTTGCCTATTGTTTTGCAGCAACTCTTTGTTTCTGCTCCACTGGTTGGCTAATATGCACAAAATATGTCCATTTAATGGTGTACAGATGGTTACAGCTCCTGATTTGTTTTGAAGTGACACCTGTGGAAGACGCTACTTTAATATTTTACTCTTTTCTTTCCCCTTTCAATTACTTAAAAAGGCTACTTACCCAAGGATTAGATGAGAATTAAAGACATCAGAAGCTAGAAATGACTGATAGTGATATTACTAGAATAATGCTTAATATGCTTGCATGGTTTGTCTCTGTGATCTATTTTGGTACAGGAATCAGAGCAGTTAAAACAAGTCAGCTAATGTCTTGCTAAAATAAACAGAGGAATGTCCTACAAGCATGTTAAACTCCATGCCCTTGACAGTGACTCTCCACCCTACTCCCAGTCTACATTCCTAGACTGAACCAGACTATTCAAAACCTCAGTGTCTTATTTAGACCCATGACAAACATTCATTCCCATAACTCTTCCATTACAAAGAGTGTAATGTTGCTCACTTTTGCTGTTAACTAAAGTAGTCTTGTTAAACCATCAGTCATTCCACAAACTACACTGTTCTGAAATTTTGCTGTCTGTATCTGTTAAACACGATTCTTTGCTCTTACCTATAACCTTTCCCTTGATCATATAATTGTTTATATTTAAGTCCCTTTCTGACCTTGCATCTCCTTACAGCTTGTAGCTACGTCCCTTTGAAAGCTGTTCCTCTGAATCTGGCCTTATAGCCAATTTTGGCAGAGAGATGCCTTCAGTTCCCTTGAATGGTGCTTAGGAATTTCCTTTGTAACTCATTAATATCCTTCTCCTTCATCAAGGCATTTTATAAATGTAAGCTGCTGCTTTTCATCATTTAATATTATCAAAATTCCTCAACTGTATTAGATTTCAGTTTCATTCAACATAGCAAGAATCTTAATTCACTACATTGTATTATTCTCTCACTAAAATACATTTTTGTTGAAATAGTTGCTGTATGGATATAGCTATTTTTCAGAATCTTGTAACTTAGTTGCAGTAGCAGAACCAACGCACTCATAATTTGGCTGATATTTAAAAGAATAAACAATAGATTATATACAAGTCAGAGATGCGTATGTAACTCACTGCCTCCATTTTACTGCTGGCATAATATTAAAAAAAGGTTAATTTATGACTTGAAAATATTTTAATTAAAACAATGTTTTTAAAATGTTGCTTCTACAATTTGAGACTGCAGAGATATTCAACTTAAATTGAAGAGCTGAGAAATGCAACTTTTGATTGAAAGGTGCTATGCCATGGCGAAATAATAAATATTTTTAACAACCAAGAAAGGAATTCTGAGGTTTTCTTGTAGCTATGAGCCAGTGAATCTGAATTTTGCTTCACTGAGCAATTAATTGTTACGAGTGATTTCATCCAGCTGTTAATGTATGTCTGCTGTTTTGAACCACACTGCTGTGTCCGATGAAAGATGTAACCAATGTAGTTTAATGCTTGGGAGCTTTCTGTAGTTCTTGGGCAGATATATGCTTCTAAACTGGATGATTTGGAAAACCTAAATAGCTATGGTGCCTTTTTTCTAGGATGAGCATATACTTGAAGAAAGAAACCAAGTACCTCTTGAGGTGAGCACCTCCCACAGATGCATTGGTAATTAATTTAGCTTAATTTGGACTTTCTCTGACTGTAGGATACTCTTAATCCCTGGAAGGATGGGTTCTGTTCGTTATTGATGGTATTAGCACTGTAGAAAGAGATGATTTAAATTCAGGAAACCAAGATGTGGGAACAACTTCATTAGAAATAAGATATGATAAAGGCATGAAGTTAATGTGGGAGTAGTGTACAGGTACCTTAACTACATGGTAGTTAGTACATGATAACCACGGGAAATTTTAATGTACATATCAAGTGGAAAAGATTATCTAGAGGAGGAATTTTTTGGGATGCTTTCTTAGAATAGCATGTTCTAGAGCCACTCAGAGCAGGTTATGCTGGACCTCATACTGTACGATGAGCTAGGGTTAATCAGTGATCTCATAGTGAAGGTGCCCCTAATAGATGGCAGCTTCTGTAATGTTCAATTTTGTATTCAGATTGAAGGAGGGAGGAGGCTATTTTTAAAAATTAAAGTAAAGGGAGTTATGAAAGCAGAGGATTAAAGTGCATTTGGACGTGGAGGTGCAGAGTTAGATCTTTCAAGGAATGCTTCAGAATACACAGGGTAAATACATTCCAATGGGAAAGAGAGATTCCAAAGAACAGGCCCACCATCGTAGTTAGTTAGAAATATAAAAGAGTTCCAAACTGAGAAGAAATATATGTAATTGTATAAAGACAGACAGGTCAGAAGTTTAGATGGAATATAAAACAAAAGCAAAGAATGATCAAAAAATTAATGAAGTGAAAAATTAGGATACAAGAGAAAGGTAGCCAGAAATATAAAAACAATGTAAGGGTTTCTATTCATTTTTGAAGAATAGGTATTAACAGCCTGAATGTTGGGCCTATAAAACGGTGAGACTGGATAACTAATTATGGAAAATAAGGAAATGGTTGGTGATTTGAACTGGTATTTTGCCGTAGTCTTCATGATAGAGAATACAGTAGAAGCAACAAATCAGGAAATTGATGGACTCAGGAAGATCACAAACACCAGAGGAATGGTAATGAGTAAATTGCAGCTGAGGAGTGACTGAGTTCTGATGCCTTCATCCAAGGGTCTTAAAAGAAATGGCAAGTGAGATAGATGATGCATTGGTTTTAATGTTCCAAAATTCCCTTGTTTTAGAGATAGAGAGTTCCGTGAGATTGGAAGATAACAACTGTAACTCCTTTATTCAAAAAGGAAGACAAAACAGGAAACTAGAAGCTTACTGAGCTTAATATGTGTCATAGGGAAAAAGATGCTACCATTAAAGAGATTCCTTGAAAGGCAAGTTTTAGGTTAAAGATAATCGGACAAAGTCAATGTGGTTTTGTGACTGGTCAAATATTTTCTGTTGGAATTCTTTGAAGAGGTAACACATGCTGTGGACACTGGAAAACTGATGTATTGTAATTAGATTTCTAAAAGGTGTTTAATAAGGTGCAACAAAAAACTGCCGACAGGCATCAGTGGGTCTTCTTCAGTTTGGCAAGATGCAACAGATAATGCATCTTGGAGATCAGCACCGAGACCTCAGCTGTACACAATTTAGACAATTAGCTTGGATTAAGGGTCAGAAGATGTAGTTGTCAAATTTGCTGTCAACACAAAGATAGGTTAAAAACAAAATTAAGTTGTCAAGAGGACATGAGGAATCTACAAAAAGATATAGGTAGGTTAAATGATTGGGCAAAAGTAGCAAATGAGCATAATGTGGAAAAATGTGAAAATGTCCATTTTAGCAGGCCAGATGCAGGAGAATGATCAATGATCTAGAATGGCAGAGCAAACCCAAAGGGTTCAATGGCCTAATTCTGCTCCTGTGCTCCTAAAAAACAATTGTGGCAACCAGTTATGGATCAAGATATGTAAGAATCTGTTGTTTTTAAGCAACTGACCTAGAGGCTTGTTTCTCTGTAAAAGGATTTTTTTAAACTAGTCAGAATACTGACTGGAAAGAGACACAGCCGTAATTTCAACAGTTCCCACTTCACCTCTTGCTTCTTTCTGATTGTCAAAACTGCATGTATGACCATACCTCCCTTTCACATGCCTAATTTGGTATTGCAATATAAATGAAAAGAAATAGAACTTAATAATAATTGTGGTATTAGAATACCAGAAAAAAATACCCTTCATGTCAGAAGAGTTATCATTAGCCATTTTAATATTTTAGTTTGTCATCAGAGCCAATAAATTAAAATTATCCAGTTGGTCCTGAGTGCTGGGAATGTTCAAGAATCATAGCATCCCTGCAGTGTGGAAACAAGTCATTTGGCCCAACAAGTACACACCACCCTTCCGAAGAGCATCCCATCCAGACCTATTCCCCTACCCCTGAATTTCCCATGTCTAACCCACACATCCCTGGGTACTATAGCATAGCCAGTCCACCTACCCTGCACATCTTTGGACTGTGGGAGGAAACTGGAGCACCCAGAGAAAACCCATGCGCACACACAAGGACAATGTGCATACTCCACATAGTCGCCCAAGGGTGCAATTGAACCCAGATCCCTGGAGCTGTGAAGCTGATTGAGCCTCTTCAGGTTAATTTAGTGAAGGACTTGCTAAACTGATCAGGGACAGATTTTCCATAGTACTATTCTGTTTCAATTTTGGACTGTCTGAAAATTGGATGATTTTTGAAAATGTGGATTATTCACAAAAAACAGCAACACATAATATATACACTTGACAAATTTTTAACACCTTTGAATGTGTAAATAGAGTGTAGCTTGATTGGTAGATTGTATTCTGAACATTTTATAAGAATGGTTCATTTGCAAAGCGCAGTAATCACAATGCAGTATTGCACTATATAATGCTCACTGTAATCTGACAATCTAATTAAACTGAAATACTGCAGTGTAAAATTTAATTTCAGCCTTATCATCATGGTGTGGAATTGACAAGTTGACAGTGTAGCCTGCATATCATTGTGTATATTGATTGCAGAGCAAAATAACATTATGAAAATTTTTGAGGCCTGATAAGTATTGCTGAATTTGTCATTACACTCCCACATTAAAGCTTCACAGTCTCAGCGGTTAGTAGCTGTCAGGGTTGAATCAGTTTTAGTTAGTTATGGGATTAATTTTCAATCATATTGTCAGTAAAAGCACTTGGGAACCACAGATGTACAAAGGCAGGGTAGGAGTGCAGGATCCATGCTATCATCAAGGATCGCTCTTGTCATGGGTGAAATACAGACAATACCTGTTTAAACTGTGAGAAAACAGTAAATTACAAAAGTCACCAAGGTGATGAAACTCGGGAATTGCAATATGTAATATTGCAGTATTTTGTAGAATGCTCGAAGGGGTCTGCATCTCAAAAGGGTTGGTTTTATACTTCGTTGTGGTAGAACTATCTTTCCTTGCATGTGCATGAAAATAAATGATAATTGACCAGTTTTCTTAATCTCCTATTAATTTGCTGAATTGTGCATCAATAGAATCTGGTTTGGTTGATGGGGTCTCATGTCACGTACGTGGGACCGGTGCTGCATTTGGTTGCATGTGTTTTAGTTTACCACCCATAGTTAGGGCAGCAAACCAGATTGAGCAAATATGGACAAGATCAGAAAGAAACTGAAGAAAGACCCAGGACAAGAGGTAACAGGTAAGGAGGCAGAGCCACAAGGGTGGCTAGAGAGAAGATCCCTCAGAAGCTGCTATGTAACGGGTAAGTTAAAGATTTGTGATTGGGAAATTAAGGCTATGTAGGAAGGTGGGATAATGGCTGATGTATGGAGAAAAGATATGTGGGAAAACAAAACTAAAGATGAAATTTAAAACAAAAAAAGAGGTTAGTTGAAGCCTTGCTGGTCAGAAATTAAGATCAGTGTAACAGGCTAACGAGTGTTCAAATTTTTTTTCTATTCCTGGAAAGCAGCCAGCAAAGAGAACAAGACATGTACTGAATGGACCCAAGTAATTTCTGTGGAAACAAGTCTTTAAGATAAATTTATATTTAAAAGGATCCTGTTAATTATTTGAATTTGGAATAATTTTGATTGTGAAATGTTTAAATAAATTTAGCAAGTTACTGTTAGAAAAACAAGATACTCAAGTGTAAAGAATGAACGTGTGAGACATGTTACTGCCTGGAATCGAATGAAAAAGTTTTATTTCTGTTTTAAAATATTGTTAGAATGTTTATTGAATAGCAGAAGTTCTCTCATGAATAAGGGAAGATGGTAACAGTGAGAGAGCTTTATTAGGGAAGAAGATAGAAGCAACAAGTAATTTCATTTTGAGAACTTGGTATAACCCTTCAAGGTGTAATTTAAAATCAATCAGTTTGGTTTTATATAGGTTACAATGAAGGGAAATGCAGATAAAACTAGTATTTATGGGATAAAGTTTGGATTGTAACTGTGATAGGAATAGAAAGGAATATCCACAAGTTGTGTACAGTTAAGGAAAAAGAACTGTAGGATCTTTTGAATTCATGAAGCATTATACTTAAATATCAGTAATTAAGAATTAGGAATAATTTCTGTTAGAATGTGTTATTGAGCAAGGTAATCTGTAGGTGGACAAAGCTATAGCATGTAAGTAGTGACTTCCCACATCTGGTAAAGTGGAGAGAAGAACTGAAACCCTTAAAACAAATTTGAAATGTTGAATACAGATTATCACAACTGATGAGCTACTGCACTCCACAGCTAACACTTACATAAATAGTAGGTAAGCCTTTGGGATCATGCAGAGTTATGTCGTCACATGGAGTTGAAAAGAGTACATCATCTCATGTGGAGGGCATATACTGTTTGAAACAAGGAATTAGTGGAAGTTGTTAGATAACCATTCAAAGCAGCACTCATAAAGGTTAAAGCACATGAGTAGAAAACAGATTTCAGTTCGGCTACCTAAGGACAGATGTGACCGCTAAGGAGGCGTCCACAGCTGACCCAGAGCATCAGGTGGCAGTGATGGCAATCGGATTTTTGGAAGTAAACATGATACTGTTGTGACACTGGGATAGTAAGTCAAACCATTATCAGCCTATCACTGGATTTGCAACACTGTAAAAGTAAAACCTCAAATTTCTCAATTCTTCTTAACCAGACTTTCCAATTGACAAATCTTGGACAACATGTTTATAACATGAATTGTTGATTTTTGTTTCAGTATGTAACTTTAGCAGAACACAGTAACCTACAAGGCAATTTAATGAATGGCTATAATTTAAGCCCAATCATCATTGGTCATGGAACTAGTTAGAAATAGATTTCACAAAATCCTTCCCACTGAGTTAGGAAAAGACTTTTTGTCTGGTCATTTATTGATGAGTTGACCATGTGGATGGAAGTTTATCCTGTACAAGACAGTTCAGTTTCTAGGGTTGCTGAAATACTGTTAGAAGAGGTAAACCCATAATATGGAACACTGTTACATGTGTTTGGAGAGCCTAGGCATGGTCAAACAAATGCAGAACATTAAAGATGGCATTAACTAACATCCAGGAGATGGAGCGGGAATGTGCTAATCTGTTGCCTAACATCCTATTAGGACTGACAGTGACAAATAACAGAGCAGCGGAGTGTCACTACATGAGTTAATACCAGCAGGGGCAATGGAATTGACAGGGGATGTTGTTTTTGGCAGAGAGGAAGTAGGAGCTCCAAGTGAAAGAGTTAAATGATTCGTGAGAGTGTTGTGCTACGCAGCTGCACAGACTAAGATAAGAAGTCGTGGATCAGCACCACAAGCAATATGGGAGAGGTAGGAATGGAACAGGTTGAGACACAAGGCTATGAGTTAAGGTAATGACAAAGAGCATGTTGGAGAAGAAAAGATTTGCACTAAAATGGATAGGACCTTGTGAAATGATCATAATTAGCAATATTTGTACTTGTACATGCATGACAAGGAAAAGACATTGCAAGCACAAGTCAGTTGGAGCAAGTCACTGACTAATTTGTGTTCCAGAATACAGGATGGTGGGATGATTTGAATTGTGCTAATCCTGGTAGTGAAGAAGAGAAAGATAAAGTCTATCACAGTCACATCTTGTATTATATTCAGTGTTTCAATATTGGCACTGAATATGACAACACTTTGCATATAACACAAAAAAATCTAAATTTAATTTAATCTAGTGGTATGTACTGTGGAGCTGGTATCTGCTTTACAAGTTCCTCCTGAGCAGGTACCAGCAAATGGATGGTTATTGTATAATGGAACTGCTCACTGCTGAGACCAAAGGCAGTTTAGTCCCAAAGTGAAGTAGTTATTGTGCATGACCTAGGACAGTTTCCTGAGTGTTGCACAAGTGGAAGAAGAAGGAATAGGCTGTGAAGTTATGTTATTTCATTGACATATAATTGTGCACAACTTATCAGCTACCACCATGCTCCTCTACTGGACAGAAACATTTTAACTCTGACCCCAAGGATGGACTTCATGCCAAAGTGGCCTAGTAGTAGGGTTGATAACACTGAGAATATTAACTGGAGAGTGGTGGGTATACTACACCACAATGAATTTAGACAATGGGTGGCAACAACAATCACACACACTACTCCTCCCAGTATAGTTGAGGGTAGGGGATTAGAGACAATGACCCATCATGTCCAACTTTAAACCCAGGACCAGAAAAGGGACTTAAATTATACAATTTGCTTGTCGAGCCAGAAAAATTACACTATTCACCCCATCTCAGTAGATATGACAACAAATCAAATCAATCGTTAATGATAATATGATAATAATGATAATAGTTATGATATCATAATGTGCCCATGAGCTGGTACCTATTATAAGCTGTACAGAAGGTATAACTAAGTACTATTATAATCACAATCTTGATAATTGACCTGAGTCTTCAAAGTTAAAGTTTCAGGTCCATTCTGAAGAAGGGCCACTGGAGCCAAAACATTAACTCTGACTTCTCTGCACAGAAGCTGCCACACCTGCTGAGTTTTTACAGCAATTTTCTGTTTTTATTTCTGATAGTACTAAAGACTTGTACTCCAGAACTTTCCACTCCCCTCGCCAAGTTGTTCCAGTACAGTGAAAACACTAGCATTGATCCAACAATTTGCAAAATTGTCCAGAAATGTAGGATGACTCCTACCTGGCCCATTACCAGCCCACTAACCCACTCTCACTCATCAATAAAGTGATGGAAGGTGTCATCAACAGTACTTATCAAGCAGCACCTGCTCAGTGACATCCAGTTTGGGTTCTGTCAGAGCTACTTAGCGCCTGGTTTTGGTTCAAACATGGACAAAAATGCTGATTTCCAGAGGTGAGGTAAGAGTAAGATCCACAAGCATCCACTCTCACTACCATTGATACTCAGAAGCAACAATATGTACCATCTACAAGACGCACTAAGAAGTTCATCAAAGCTCCTGAGCTAGCATCTTCCAAACCTACAACCGTTTCTATCTAGAAAGGCCATGGCAACAGATACATGGGAACACCACCATCTGCAAGTTCCCCTCCAAACCTCTCACCATCCAGACTTGGGTATATATCATCATTGCTTAAGTTGCTGAACAACCCTTGACATCAAGGCTGCATTTGAAAATTGTGGTATCAAGGAACCCCAGAAAAACTGAAATCAATGGGAATCGGGGTAGCGGGGGGCAACTCTTCTGGTTGGAGACATACAGTCCTGAACTCTAATCATCCTCTCTTTAAAAGTCTCCCACATATGAAATGTGGATATACCCTCAAACAGCTGCTCCCAATCCACATTCCCCAGCTCCTGCCAAATTTTGCTGTATTTGGCCTTTTCCCAATTTAGCACTCTTCCTGAAGAACCACTCTCGTCTTTGTCCATGAGTATTCTAAAACTTACGGAATTGTGGTCACTATTCCCAAAGTAATCCCCTGCTGAAACTTCGGACTCATTCCCTAACACCAGGTCCAGTATGGCCCCTTCCCGAGTTGGACTATCTACATACTGCTCTATAAAACCCTCCTGGATGCTTCTTACAAATTCTGCTCCATCTAAACCTCTAACACTAAGTGAATCTGAGCCAATGTTGGGAAAATTAAAATCTCCCATCACCAACACCCTGTTGCTCCCACATCTTTCCATAATCTGTCTACATATTTGTACCTCTATCTCACGTTCGCTGTTGGGAGACCTGTAGTACAGCCCCATCATTGTTACCACACCCTTACTATTTCTCAACTGTGCCCATACTGCTTCACTGCTCGAGTCTTCCATCGTGCCCTCCTTCAGCACAGCTGTGATATTCTCTTTGACCAGTAATGCAACAACTCCACCCCTTTTACCTCCCTCTCTATCCCGCCTGAAGCCTGGATTTTTGGTTGCCAATAATTCCAGCAATAGTACTGAAGACTTGTGCTCCAGAACTTGCAGCTTCGCTAGCCAAGCCGTTCCAGTACAGTTACAGCACTAGTATGTACCCAACAATGTGGAAAATTGCCCAAGTATGTTCTGTACACAAAAAGCAGGACAAATCCAAACTGGCCAATTACTGCCCCATCAGTCTCCTCTCGATCATTAGTAAAGTGCTGGAAGTTGGCATCAACAGTGCTATGAAGCAGCACCTGCTCAGAAATAACTTGCTCGGCGATGCCCAGTTTGGGTTCTGCCAGGGCTACTCAGCTCCTGATCTCATTACGACCTTGGATCAAACATGGACAAAAGAGCTGAATTCCAGAGGTGAGGTGAGAGTGTCACCCTTTGATATCAAGGCTGCATTCGACCGACTGTGACATCAAGGAGCCCCAGCAAAACTGGAATCAATGCGTATCGGGGGAAAACTCTCTGGTGGTTGGAGTCATACCTGACACATCGGAAGATAGTTGTGGTTGTGGGAGGTCAAGGTCAATTATCCCAGCTCCAGGACATCTCTGCAGGAGTTCCATAGGGTAGTGTCCTAGGTCTAACCATCTTCAGCTGCTTCATCAATGTCCTCCCCTCTATCATAAGGTCAGAATTGGGGATGTTTGCCGATGATTGCACAATGTTCAGGACCATTCATGACTCCTCAGATACTGAAGCAGTCCATGTTCAAATGGAACAAGATCAGGACAATATCCGGCCTTGGGCTGACAAGTAGCAAGTGACAGTCATGTCACACAAATGCCAGGCTATGACCATCACCAATAAGAGACAATCTCACCACCACCCTTTGATATTCAATGGTGTCACGATCACTGAATCCCCCACTATCAACATCCTGAGGGTTAGACTCACCACATTAACAGAATGGCAAGAAGGGCAGGCCAGAAGCTGGGAATACTGTGGCGAGTAACTCACTTCAAAGCCTGACTCCTCAAAGCCTGTCCACCATCAACAAGGCACTAGTCCTGGATGAGTGCAACCCCAACAACACTCAAGAAGCTTGACACCATCCAGGTCAAAGCAGCCCA
The DNA here is from genome assembly GCF_030684315.1 of Stegostoma tigrinum. NCBI lineage: Eukaryota > Metazoa > Chordata > Chondrichthyes > Orectolobiformes > Stegostomatidae > Stegostoma > Stegostoma tigrinum. The sequence goes on along the minus strand of NC_081364.1, from coordinate 29,141,046 downwards.
CTTGATTGTCACTGCATGTACAAGCATCCACACCCTCCACCACCGACGCTCAGTAGCAGCAGTGTGTACTATCTACAAGATGCGCTGCAGAAATTCACCAAAGATCCTCAGACAGCACCTTCCAAACACATGACCACTTCCATCTCAAAGGACAAGGGCAGCAGATATATGGGAACACCCACCTCCAAGCTCCTGGCCAAGTCACTCACCATCCTGACTTGGAAATATACCGCCGATCCTGCAGGACTGCAGTGGTTCAAAAAGGCAGCTCACCACCACCTTCTCAAGGGCAACTAGGGATGGGCAACAAATGCTGGCCAGCCAGTGATGCCCACATCCCACAAATGAACAAAAAAAAGGAAGTGGGAATGTTCATTGATGACTCCTCAGGTTCTGAAGTCCATCTTCAGGTACAACAAGATGTGGACCATGTCCAGGTTTGGCCTGACAGTTGGCAAATAGCATTCATGCCATACAAATGCAGGCAATGACTATTTCCAATAAGAGACAATCTAACCACAAGCCCTCGACATTCACTCTTTCGCCCAACTAACAACATCCTGAGGATAACAATGACCAGAAACTTAACTGGATTCACCACAATAAACTCAGTGGCTACAACAGTGGGCCAGAGACCCTGTCCACAATCTACAAGGCACAAGTTCTACCTGTCCTACAAATCTTCTTGGGGCCTGGGATGGGGGTGAGGAAGGAGATATGGGGGCAGGTGTAGCACTTGCTGCAGTTGCAAGGGAAAGTGCCGAGTGTGGCGTGGTTGGAGGGAAAAATGTCTTTGGTGGTGGGGTCGGATTGCAGATAGCAGAAGTGTCGGAGGATGATGCATTGGATCCGGAGGTTGGTTGGGTGGTATGTGAGGACGAGGGGGATTTTCATTGGTGGTTATTGCAGGGATGGGGTGTGAGGGATGAGTTGCGGGAAATTTGGGAGACACGGTCAAGGGTGTTCTCAACCACTGTGGAAGGAAGTTGCAGTCCTTGAAAAACAAGGACATCTGAAATGTACAGGAGTGGAATGCCTCATCCTGGGAGCAGATACAGCGGAGGCGAAGGAATTGGGAATAGGGGAATTGGGAAAATCTCCCCTTCCCCTACTGGATCCCAAACCCAGCCCAGCTCGGCCCTGCCTCCCTAACCTGTTCTTCCTCTCACCTGTACCCTCCTCCCACCTCAAGCTCCACCTCCATTTCCTACCTACTAACCTCATCCCACCCCTTTGACCTGTCCGTCCTCCCCGGACTGACCTATCCCCTCCCTACTTCCCCACCTACATTCACCTCTACTGTCTCCATCCTCACCTCTTTAACTTGTCTGTCTCCTCTCCACCTATCTTCTCCTCTATCCATCTTCGATCCGCCTCCCCCTCTCTCCCTATTTATTTCAGAACCCAGTCCCCCTCCCCCATTTCTGATGAAGGGTCTAGGCCCAAAATGTCAGCTTTTGTGCTCCTAAGATGCTGCTTAGCCTTCTGTGTTCATCCAGCTCCACACTTTGTTATCTAGCACCTGCTCAGTGATGCTCAGCTTGGGTTCTGCCAGGGCCACTCAGCTTCTAACCCTGTTACAGCCTTGAATCAAGCATGGATAAAAGAGCTGAATTCCAGAGGTGAGGTGAGAGTGACAGCCCTTGACATCAAGGTTGCATCTGACTGAATGTGGCATCAAGGATCCCTAGTAAAATTGGAATCACTGGATATCGGTGTCAAATTCTTCGATGGTTGGAGTCTTACTTCACACATAAGGGGATAGTCATGGTTGTTAGAGGTCAGTCATTCTCAGCACCAGGACATCGGCGCAGGAGTTCTTCAGGGTATTTTCCTGGGTTCAACTATCTTCAGCTTCTTTGCCAATGATTTTCCCTCCATCATAAGGTCAGAAGTGGGCATATTCACTGATGACTGCACAATGTTCAGCACCATGCGCAACTCCTCAGATTCTGAAGCAGTCTGTGTTCAAATGCAACAAGATCTAGACAATATCCAGGCTTGGGCTGAAAAGTTGCAAGTAATATTCACGTCACACAAATGCCAGGCTATGACCATCACCAGAAAGAAATAATCTAACTGCCGCCCCTTAACAGTCAATGGTGTTACCATCACTGAACTCTCCCACTAACAACATCCTGGGGATTATCATTGACCAGAACCTCAACTGGACTCACTGCTTAAACACAGTGGCCACAACAGCAAGTCAGATGCTAGGAGTACTGCGGTGAGTAACTGTCCACCATCTACAAGGCACAAGTCAGGACTGTGATGTAATAATCCCCACCTGCTCAGATGAGTGTAGCTCCAAACACACCATCCAGGACAAAGCAGCCTGCCTGATTAGCACCATATCCCCGAGCATCCATTACCTCCACCACTGATGCTCAGTAGTAGCAGTGTGTACCATTTACAAGATGCACTGCAGAAATTTACCAAAGATCCTCAGACAGCACCTTCCAAACCCACGACCACTTCCCTGTTGAAGGACAAAGACATTAGATATACGGTAACGCCACCACCTGTAAGTTCCCCTCCAAGTCACTCACCATTCTGACTTGGAAATATATCACCATTTACACACTGTCACTGGGTCAAAATCCTGGAATTCTTCCTCTCATGACATTGTGGGTGAGCCCTCAGAAGTCAGACTGCAGCAGTTCAATAAGGCAACTCACTACTACTCTCTCAACGGCAACCAGAGCAATAAATGTTGGCTAGCCAGTGACACCCACATCCCACAAATGAAAAAATAAAAACAAAATAAATACATTTTGTGTGAGAGATCAGGAACTAAACTGCTCATGTGTCACTGTTGAGGCTCCCAGCCCTAATCACATCAATAGTAATGTAGAGTACCAGTTCTGAAAGGCAGGTGCTTTATTCGTCACTAACAACTGTTTGGAAACATTGACTAAGTATGAAAACAACAGTCCTGTGGGTCAATTCAGGTATATCTTGTAAGAGATTGTAAGAGGAAAAATCTCAAAAGTGATGACATTGATGCTTTATCTTCCAGGAATACAGGGTGAAATCATTCCCAATGCTCTCTGCTCAAGCTGTATGACTTGAGCTCTGTTTCTGCCAACAGGAGGGCCAGATGCAGATCTTTTAATTGACTTATCTCAGATAAACTGCCAGATTAATGGAGTCCATGAACACCCTCCAAGTAACTGTAGCTTATAAAAAGCACCCACTGTCTAGGTCAGCAAAATCACCTGCCTACACCACAATTGGTTTGGATGCAACCATCCAAAAAGGAGAAGGGAGATGATGACTAAACACCCCAAATGATTCAAGGCATGTTATTGGAGGATTTAAGATTTCATGGGAACCAGGACTTGAAGAATAATACGGTCATTAATTTGTACAGGTATTATTAAGAGTTTAGGATGCTTTACTGTAACAGTGTAAACTTACTGATATGCTACACTGTTCTGCTGCCTCCCAAAGACAGCATCATAAGGTTCTTATTCTGAATACATTAGAAAGGACTTCTAAGGTCAATAGTTAAAAGCCAACTGCAGTAATCACCCTGAGTCAGTTGGTTAGACAGTGTTCAAATTTAATCAGCTGATTGGCAACTACAAGAATTACAAAGTTTCTGGACTAATGAGCCATCAGAGCAGAAATAAACAAAATATGTTTTGGTCAGTCTGATTTGGTCCAGATTCATGGCAAATCTTGGGTATAAATGATTTTGCTTTATGGGTACCATGAGAAGTGCCAAGGTCTTGCAATTTGTGACCCAAGGGGCACTATGTGAACAAATAACAAAGAACATTATAGCACAGGAACAGGCCCTTTGGCCCTCCAAGCCTGTGCCAATCCAGATCCTCTATCTAAACCTGTCACCTATTTTCAAGGATCTGTATCCCTCTGCTCCCTGCCAATTCATGTATCTGTCTAGATACATCTTAAGTGATGCTATCTTGCCCGCCTCTACCACCTCTGCTGGCAACACTGTTATGCCTCCATAACAGTGGATTTGCAAGAAGCAAGGGTATGTTCTGGTTCAAGACTTAATTGACATCAAACTAGATCTTGTTTCAGAACTGTGCCCAGACCATTAACCTCTTGGAGTTTGATTAATCCAGAGCCAGAAAAGAAAGAATTTGGCAACTCCCATGCTCTGGGCAATGGTGTTTCCTGGGTCTTGGTGGTCTTGGTGCTACCATATCTATAGAACAACAAGCAACCCCAACCTGCACTGCTTACAAGTTGAAGATACAGGAGGTTTAAAGGATCTAATTATGTCGTGTACCATGGCATAGTACAAAATGCAATCCTAGAGGGAAATAATTCAGTAGGATCTAAGTTGGAGGTGCAGCACCTGCCAAGGTGTGGCAGTGGGCCCTCAAAGAATACATCAGGTCCCTGCAGAAACCTATGGTGTGACACAACTAACAGAGAGGCCCAAGTTACTGAGGAATTAATTGATGCCAGCTATAGATCAACACAGACTGCTTATACTTGTGAGGGACAGAACTGTGTAAATACTAATTAAAGATATTTTAGTTAAACAGATAAATTCTGAAAGATACCCTACACCACATTTTGCTTTACCCAGGAAGTCTGGGTATGGACTAAGCACAAGGGACACAATACATACCATTGAAACTCCACGGAGAATCAGCTGACCATATAGGACAGTGTCAAGTTGTTTAACCACCAGAGGTACCGTCTCTGCTGAGGCATTTACCTGGACACTCCAAGGATATTGGTAAATCACCTTGAATTTCTACAACCTGAGGTAAAAGAATTGGATTATCAAAGCAGAATATTAAGACCATCACAGTAACCCTGCATATAATCCTTGGATATGGATCATTTCATATGTGTTTGCCATCCCACAATTGGTAATCAATTTACACCTACATCCTGAAGTCTATGGCTGGAGATGATGACAATTAGCTGAAAGGCTGACCAACCCTCTGGCCAAGGAGCAAGGAAAGAGGGGGTGTTGTGATGAAAGGGGGTTAGCTGTATATATTGGAAAACCCAGGACCCATACTATTATTAGGATACAGGTTGAGCATAAGAATTACAAGGTAAAAGCTTAGGGATGTGACACTCAAAAAGTAAAGAAGGATCACTAGACATCCCTTGGTTAGAGTATCCAAATGGGTGACCTCCTAACTGTGAGAGTTCTGGCCAGAGTTAACAGGAGGGAAGTGAGACGATCGATTATGATTAATATTTAAATGCACACTTTTGCTTTAGACAAATATAGCTATGAGCATTTTCTCTAAGCATGAAAGGAATACTGCAGGCATGGAGTAATATGAAACCAATTCAGTGAGAAGCTATCTAAAAATGCAACTTTGAAACTGAATGACCTTCATGGTTGAATCAACAGTAACAGAGTGATAAGGGGCTAGGCAGGAGACACAGTGAAAACATAAAACAGACATCTACAGTGCTTCACTCAGAGATCACAGTGGGGTTAAAACTCAGAGATCACTCACACATCTACAAAGCCTGTTCATTGATGAGGGTGATGAAAGTGCAAAGGTAGTGAATTAAAATGAACAGTAAAAATATCAGAATGAAATGTGAGAGTTAAATCTATAAACTGTCATACTATGTCTCAGAGAGAGACTTACTAGTGTGTCTCCAGCATATGTTTGTAAATAGTCTATATTGCTGAACCAACCCAAACTCAGTGTTTCTTAAGTCATCACAAGCCTCTTTTATAAAAGGCCACTAGAGGCCAGTCAAGATATTAATGCAGTGGAGGAGGAGTAATTAAAACTGGATTCTCTCCTGGGTTTTGGGAGGACATGGTGTGTGAGAATTCGAACTAGAGTCTTCTCAGCGAAGATGAAGCAGAGCAACAGAGCTATAGACCTGGCCAAGATTGGGTGTACCAGGGAAAAAGAACATTGTAACTGATGCCTCAACTAGTTGGAGTGAAACGTTAGTGTGCACACATAATAAAATGCTTGTCTTTTCTGTTAAAAGTAAAACAAAATAGTGAGATCATTAATAAAGTAACACAGTGTCTTTTGTTTTGATGCAATTAGCATGTAAGTTTGACAATTGGACTGCATCATTGGCAAGAGGATTCAAATGTTACTGCTTATCTATTTGGAAAATGCCATGCCAAGTAACCAAGAAAAAATCGCAACAAACTACATAAAGCAATGTTTTAAACTCTAATTAATCTTCTTATTGATAGTTGCAGTGTATTCTAAAGGTGTAATTTTTACAGTATAATCACAGCCTTGTCTTTGGAAAGCATCGTAGCCTATGTTAAACACCCATTACCTATACTTTCATGATTTATTTCACCATACTCCGCTTATATCTGGATGGCATAGAACATTAACCATGTCCTGATTACATTGCCACCATCCCAACACACCCAGATGTAGTGTGGAAGTAGTCAACAACATTCACTCAAAGTGGGAGATAGCTCCAATGCATTCTAGAATTCACACTTGCATAATTTTCACTTTGCCTTGATTTTTGACTGCACAGTTTTAGGCATGTTCAGATATAAGTTCTGTTATATATGTGCTTTAGTTTATTGATTCTTGTTTTAAGCAAGTAAGGTAGAGAATTATCAAAGCAAAATATTTTGGATTCTGGAAATCTAAAACACTTCAGTAGAATAGCAATACATTTGGGATGACAAGAGCAGCATAGAAATATTAAGTAAAAATCAAAAGAACTGCGGATGCTGTAAATCATGAACAAAAAAGCTCAGCAGGTCTGGCAGCATCTGTGAAGAAAAAAATCAGTGTTAATGTTTCGGGTTGATGACCTTTCCTCTGAGCTTTTCCAGCTACTTTGCTTTTGTTGTTGTTGTGAGCATAGAAATATTGTTAGGTTTCAGAAAAGCACAGAGGCCACAGGAAACTTGGATTTTATTTCACCTCTTTGAAAGTAGGAGGACATGTGAACAAGGTCGTCAAGAAAGTATGTGGGAGACTTTCATGGTCATGACCTAGAGGTTATGAATATGGAGGTATCCTGGGACTGAGAAAGACATAGAGGCTCGAAAGAGATATACATAGGTTAAATGAGTGAGTAACAAGGTGGTTGATGAAATATAATAGAGGATGTAATATAATAGATCAAAGTGTGAGGTTGTACACTATAGTTGTAATAGCTTTAAGTATTGCTCTTCAGATGGACTTGGGTGTATTCGTAAAATGAAGACAAAAATAATTAAGACGCAGATAAAGCAGGCAGGTGAATCACATTTGGCCTTTATTAAATAGGAATCAGTGTACTAGAATCAGGAAATCTTGCTACACAAGTACAAAAAGATATATTTGTATTGGAAGCAATACTTTGAGGTTCACTTGATTTGATACCTGGAATGAGAGGGTTGCCTTGTAATGAGAGATTGATTAAACGGGGCTCTAACACCAGCAAACATAAAGATGAAAATGTTGCCTTAAAGTAGCTCTAATCAAAATGCAGACAAGTTATACTTTTGAATGCTTTGATGTGGGCTGTGACTTCTCCATTTGTCATTTCAATGATTCATGTGAAAGTTAATATTTACTACACAGAATTTATAAAATGCACATTGTCAAGGTAAAAATCTCTTGACCTAGGATTTAAACATCCATCATTAGTGATTGCTTGTTAACCCCATCGATAGAAACAGAACTGATGACGTAGCCTAGAAGCATTTGGGTTTTGTTGGAAATCAGAAAAAAATGCTATAATTTTCCAGCTAGTCAGGCTGCAATCAATTTGTCTCTTTTCATTATAATATGCACATGACTCCCTGTCACAAAATTCTCAAATCTTTTGTCTTTGGTCACTAATTTTCTGACCAGACTTTTTTTTTGCCATTCTCATCTCACTGAAATCAGAACTTGACCAGACCTTTTAACCTTTCAGTGAGTAGGGAAAACTCTCACTAAAGTCCAATGTTCAGTTTCACTTCTATGCTATTTGTGTTGCAGACTGGCACTTTCTAATGTCCAGGGCTATTTGCTGAAGGATGCACTAAAGCTGGGGGCAGCCACTGCCAAGGCATAATGGAGAAAGACCACTGTCTGAGGTCTTGCTGCTGAGGTTAAATGGGGGTCCGTTCAATTATTGGACCTTCTGATGCCTCAAATGCATGTAAATATAATCTGGTTCATGTAAGAGATGCCTTAGGTTTGTTTAGATAGAGTCAAGATCCAAGGTTTGTTTGTTTCCTTGATGCGCTACTATACAGAAACAAACTGTGTTTGTGACTATGTATACCTATATAAAGATATTTTTAATGAAATTTGTGAATGCCAGGAAAAATTGATCTCGCTGTACAAACATAGTGGGATGCCAGCTAAGATCATTTAGAAGGTAATTAATCTTTATTTAATACAATTGACTGGAATTTTATGCTGTATTTTGTATTTTACTACCCTTCAGACCCCTGCCTCTGCCAGCTAGCCTTACTGAATATATACATGCATTGGAAGCAGCAGAGTGAGGAACAGAGGCCATTGCTAGATGTCAGCAAAAACCCTGTTAAAGTGCCATTGCCAAGGTATTGGGGTGGTCTGAGAAGATGCCATCATCAAAGAAAGGCAGATTCTGCAAGGGATGCAGAATGACACTTGTTCCAGTAGGAACAATGAGGGGGCAATTTGGAGAAGACTTACTGCAGAAGGAAGTGTAAGATTGGTTTGGGACTGTCCCACCCCATCTTTCTGGGCTCCTTTTCCATTTTGAGAAGAAGCAACGGAGAGAAACCAGTGGGACCACAGAAAGAATGGCAGAAGTAAAAGGAAGGCAACTCTCTGGGTGGGCACATTGAAGAAGGATACTAAGGGACTGCCAACAATCTGCCTTGTGCTGGAGGCTTTGGGAAACCAAGGTAGCTTGCATATTTGCACTGCATTGTGGTTCATTAGTGATCCACTCTAAGTTACAAAATAGTTTGTCACAGGTTGTACCATGGAGCACAACTTTCTGAGATGTTCATTGTTACCTCATGGTAATATATGGGCACTGGTTCCCTTTAAATTTTTGGCTTCTATTGTGTGTCATTCTGCCTTTTTTAGGACAGATGACATTTATTGTTGTAAATGTTCCTACTCATCTTATACCACTAACATGACATGTAAATCTAATAATATAGAAAGCTTGGTCATCATGTGAAATTTCCCTTTCATTCAATTGACTCTAAATTACCTCACTGATTTGCATTTGTGCACCTTCTTAATATTTGCCTTGCTGCTGGCATATGATGTGCTGTCTGGTTGGTCACCTGTCTTTTGTTCTGAAGCTTGGCTTGGCCTTTGGTTTCTTGTACATGTCCAGTGGCCCATGGTGTCATATAGTTTACATTTATCGGGATAAAGCTGACAGCTTTTGGGTGGTTATTGGAAGATGCATCGGTTACAGATTTTGTTAGTTTGATTCATTTGCTGACTACAACAGTGGTATTGGCTGCACCTAAAGCATGTTGTTGTATGGCTTTATACTTACATCTATCCTCAAGTAACAAGTCAATGTTGTGGCCCTTATTCTTGTCTAAACAATCCTTTCTGCAGACTTTAGTGTAGAGATGATGACTAACTCAATGAATCACACTCATGCCCTTTCCTATAGCCTCTGTTGACAAATTGGTCAATAGGGTCTTGGAGTTGGTCTCCGTATGTCATGAGTTGGAGTCTATTACTTCTGAAATTAGTTCTTGAAGAACCTTCCATATCTTTACTGGATCTTTCTGGCCATACATACAAGGACCATATGTATTAATTATGTGAAACTGCTCCTTGGCAATGGCAAGCAATTCTTTTTGAGTTCTTTCCCTAGGATAATTGATCACTTTATCTGTAAATGTCCAGTCCAAAATGAGATTTCTGCTATTCATGATTACACTTTAAAAATGTTAAAAATATTAAATCAATTGCCCCTGACTTTGTGTATTGTAAATTTTTAAAAAATTCCTTCCTTAAGAACAAGGATTTTGCACCTGCTCTTGCGTGAAACTGTTACTCACATATCAGCTATCAGGAACTGTTTTGTGTAATGCCTTGCATTGGTTTTTTTAAAAAATTCCGCTTGTGAGAGCTTGGGTTTTTCTTTTAAGTTGAAACAGTAGAAGCAATAGAAACGTTGAGTAACTTTCACCAATTGAATTGCATCTGGAACCCAAAATCTCACTCTCACCTGTAAAATAAGAAAAGGTGAGAGTCTGCATTATGTTCAGAATGTATTTTGAGTGGGTTTGGTCTGATCTTTAACAAATTTGTGTCCCTTGTTGGGTTTAGGATTGTTGGACTCAAAGGCAGTCAGTGGTATGTGTTAGTGTTTTTTTTATTTCAGGAGCTGAATTTGTTTGGTTTTAACTGGATATGCCTTGTGTAATAATGGCTCTTTCATGTTTCCTGGGGGTTGAAGAAGTCCCTTTGGGACTTTTACAGAATGTGAGCAAGGCAAAGCTCTCTAAATTGGCAAACAGGCTGGTGTTGGGGTTGCCTTTGTCTTTGAGGAAAGGAGATATAATTGCGGCAAAGCACAACATTCACAATTGCCAAGAATGACATCAGAATCTTTGGAAATGACTAAAGTTCAATTTAAAATGAAGCAGCTTGGACATGAAAATGAAATGCAGCAGTCTGAATTATGATTAAAAGCAGAAGAAACAAAACAAATAAAATACACTTCGTACAGGCATGGCATCCTCACAATGTACATTGTCACCTTCAACATTAGGTTCCACAAGATATAGCAGAAAGCAAAAGTGAAAGTGCCAGGAAATAAATTTAGACAAAGGATACAGAATTGGGGAGGCCTTAAAATTTACTTACACTGAGGAAGCTGAATTGAAAGAAATCTAATGAAAGAGTCTAGCAGAAGAGGAAAGATCTGAAAAAGGTTAAGGTTTAGAAGGAGTTTAAAAAGAATGTTTGGAAGATGTGGAATTGTGATGTCTTAGCTACAGTAAGTGGAAAATGTCCGTTTTGCCCGGGAAGAAGCACAAATGTTCCATCTCACGTGCTGAAGGTGGAAAAATCCAATAAGTGGGAAGCCACTAGATGTTAAAATTGGCAGGAAAACATTGAGAAAGGATGAAATACCAAATGATATAACATTACAATGAACAGATTTTAAAACATTTCTAGTCAGTAATTCACTGCAGAACAGCCAATTTTATAAAAAGAATTCGATACAGAATTTCAGAAATACACACTTCTTCGTTCTAAAGAACAACAATAAGACTCAAAATGTTAGTTGTTTTTCTCTTCTCAGATGCTGCCAGACACACTGAGTTTCTTTGGAATTTTCTGTTTTATACAAGGTAATTTATATTAAGCACACTTTCAAAGAGTGAAAAATAAAGATATCGTCACAAAATTGCAGTGTCTTACAAACTTAGCTGCAACAGAATTTGAATAGCATTAATTGAGTACAAGAAAACAAGCTTGAAGATAACAGATTACCAGCAGCATCTTGATGATACAGATTTACAATAGATAGAGGAACGTAGGAGTAGATGCCAGAGTTTTTATTTGTTTGGTAGAAAATTCCAAACATTAGCCATTCTCTGGTTACAAGTGTAGGTCAGAGGCTAGGAATCCTGCAGCAAGTAACTCAACTTCTGATTCCCCAAAGCCAGTCCACCATCTACATGGCACAAGTCAGGAGTGTGATAGAATAGAGTCAACTTGCTTCAAATGACTGTAGTTCCAACAGCAATCAAGAAGCTTGATATCAACCAGGAAAAAGTAGCCCATTTTATTGACCCCACACCCAAAAACATCCATTCCATCCATCACTGATGCTTAGTGGCAGCACTGTGTACTGTCTACAAAAGACACACTGCAGAAATTCACCAAAGATCTTTAGACAGCACCTTCCAAATCCACGACCAGGACAATGGCGGCAGGTACACGAGAACAATACCATCTCCAAATTGCCCTCCAAACCACTCACCATCCTGATTTGAAAATATATTGCTGTTCCTTCAGTATCGCTAAATCCAGCACTAAAATCCTGGAATTCCCTTTCTAATGGCGCATGGGACAACCTACAGAACATTGACCGCAACAGTTCAAGAAGGCAGCTCATAATCACCTCTTCAAGGAGCAGCTATGGACTGCAAAAAATGCTGGTTGCCCAGTAGTGCCCACGTCTGTGAAGGAAACAAACAAATAAATAAATAGATTCCTACTCAATTCAGTCCTAAATAACTTGCCTTTTATTTTGAGATTTTATCCATGGTTTCAGACCCCTCAGCCAGGAGAAACATGCTTTCTCCACCTACTCATCTAGCCTTTCAAAATTTTGCAAGTTTCTATGAGATCACTTCTCATTCTTCGAAACTCTAGACAATACAGGCCCACTCTCTTCCATTGCTCCTCATCCCAGGAATCAATCTGGTGAACATCTATAGCAGTGCCTCAAGAGCATGTATATCTTTCTAGATCCAAGAGGACAAGAATTTCACATAACACTCCTGGTGGGGCCTTGCCGATATTGAAGCAAGACTTCTTTGCTCAATTATTCCTGCAATAAAGGCGAACAAACCATTTGCTTTATGAATTGCTCTCTGCATCTATATACTAGCTTTCTTTGACTTATAAACAAAGGTACCTAGGCATCTTTGACTTCACAACTTTCCAACCTTGAACCAATTGAGAATTACTCTGCACCTTGCCAGAATGGATAACCTCACACTTACCCATATTGTATTCCATCTGCCATGCCCTTGCCTATTCATTCAGTCTGGCTAAATCCCCTTGAAGCCTCTTTGAAACATCATCATGACTCACATTCTCACTGTTTTGTATCATCTTCAATTTGTCAAAAAGTACATTTGGCCTTTACATCCAAATCATTGAAACAGCACTGATCTTTGTTGCGCTCCTCTGGTCACTGGCTGCTAGCCTGAGGATGACCCATTCATTGCTATTCACTATTTTCTGTCTGTTAGTCATTTTGCAATCAATGCTCATATCTTACCCCCAATTCCATGTTCTTTAAGAGATAATGGGAACTGCAGATGCTGGACAATCCAAGATAACAAAGTGTGGAGCTGGATGAACACAGCAGGCCAAGCGGCCTGCTGTGTTCATCCAACTCCACGCTTTGTTATCCATGTTCTTTAATGTTGTTTACTAAACTTCTCTATGGAACTTTATCAAAAGCCTTCTGAAAATCTAAATATTCACTAGTACCCATTATTGACACTGCTAGTAACACCAGTTTGTCAAATATGACTTCATAGAACAAAGTAGACTGTCCAATCAGACAGCTAGTTTCTAAAGAAGAACCAAAAGAACTGCAGATGCTGTAAATCATGAACAAAAACAAAGTTACTGGAAAAGCTCAGCAGGTCTGACAGCATCTGTGAAGGAGAAAACAGGGTTAACATTTTAGGTCCGGTGATCCTTCCTCAGAACTGATGGTGGCTGGGAAAACGTCAGTTTATATGCAGAAAATAGGGAGGTGGGTGGGGCAGGGAGTCAATGATACAATAGGGCATAAAGAGAGAGCAAGACAGTTGGATAGACAAAGGAGTTGCTAACGGTTAGGCTGGGAGGGTGAATAATTGTTAATGGGGACTGTTAGTGACTAACAATGGGGGGCGTGTAATGGCAGGCTATGTGGTAACAAGGCCTGGTGTGTGGGGTAGGGGGCTGAGACATGGGAGAGTTTAGGCCCTAAAATTATTGATCTCAATATTGAGTCCAGAGGGTTGTAGGATCCCCAAGTGGAAAATGAGGTGTTGTTCCTCCAGCTTGCGTTCGGCTTCAGTACAACACTGTAGCAAGCCAGAGACAGAGATGTTGGCGAGGGAGCAGGGTGGTGCATTGAAGTGGCAGGCAACAGGTAGTTCAGGGTCTTTTTGTGAGCAGACGTAGATATTCTGTGAAGCAGTCACTAAATCTACGCTTTGTTTCCCTAGTGTGGAAGAGACCACACTGTGAGCAGCGAATGCAGTGGACTAGATTCTGGGAAGCGCGGGTGAAGTGTTGCTTCACCTGGAAGGTATGTATGGGCCTTTGGATAGTGGGGACGGAGGAGGTAAACGGGCAGGTGTTGCACCTTCGCCAGTTAAAGGGGAAGGTGCCGTGGAGCTGTGGGAAGGTGTTAGGGGTGAAGGAAGTGTGGACTGGGGTCTCCCGGAGGGAATGGTCCCTGCAGAATGCAGACAAGGGAGGGGAGCAGAATATGTGTCTGGTGGTGGTATCTTGCTGGAGGTGGCAGAAATGGCGTCTGATGATCTTCTGGAAGTGGATGCTGGTGGGATGGTAGGTGAGGATAAGGGGAACCCTGTCACTGGTGTGGGAGAGAAGAGATGGAGTGAGGGCAGAAGTGCGGGAGATGGGCTGGACCTACTTGAGAACCCTGTTGACGATGGAGCTGGGGAATCCTCGGTTGAGGTTTTCCAACTCCAGACGAGAGAGGGAAGCAGCACCAATGATGTCATTGATGTATCAGAGAAAGAGCTGTGGGTGGGGGCCGGAATAGGTTTGTAACAAGGAATGTTCCACGTACCCCATGAAGAGACAGGCAAAACTAGGGCCCATTCGGGTACCCATGGCAACCTCTCTTACCTGAAGAAAATGAGAGGCGTTGAAAGAGAAGTTGATGAGGGGGAGGATGAGCTTGGCCAAGCAGAGGACGGTGGTGGTGGGTGGGGATGGTTCAGGTCTTTGCTGCAGGGCGAAGCAGAGAGTCTTAAGACCCTCTTGGTGGGAAATGGACATGTAAAGGGATTGCACATCCATGGTAAAGAGGAAGTGGCTGGAGACGGCAAACTGCGAGTTTTGAAACTGGCGTGAGGTGTGAGATGAATCATGGAGGTATATGGGTAGGGATTGGACCAGGCGGGAGAAGACTGAGTCAAGGTATGAAGAGATGAGTTCTGTGGGGCAAGAGCAGGCTGAAACAATGGGTCTACCCTGACAGTCTTGTTTGTGGAATTTTGGCAGGAGATAGAAACGAGCGGTGCCGGATTGGGGGACTATTAGCTTTGAAGCGGATGGGGGGAGATCACCAGATGAAATGAGCTAAGTAGCCATAGTGGATATAATGGCCTGATGTGTCATGGTGGAGTCATAGTCCAGGGGAAGGTAGGAGGAGGTATCTGAGAGTTGGCACTCAGCCTCTGCAAGGTTGAGGTCAGTACGCCAGACTACAACAGCACCTCCCTTATCGGCATGCTTAATGACAAAGTCAGGGTTAGATCTGAGTGCACAGAGTGCAGTCAGTTCGGAGGGAGATAGGTTGGATTTGGTGATGGGGCAGAGAAATTGAGGCAAGTGATGTCACGTAGTAAGTTCTCAATGAAAAGATCGAATGCAGGTAAAGGGCCGGAGGGAGGGATCCAGGTGGAGGGAGAGTGTTGGAGTTGGGTAAAGGGGTCTGTGGGGTTGGGGGTGTGGGGGGAGGACTCTCATCCAAAGAAATGAGCACAGAGGCGAAGACAGCAGAAGAACAGTTCAGCGTCATCGTCATGCCCGAAATTCATTAAGGTGGGGACGCAGAGGGATAAAGCTGAGGCCTTTGCTGAGTACAGAGTGTTCAGCATCGGAGAGCGGAAGGTTAGGGGGGATGGTGAATACCCGACAGGAGGTGGGGGGCGGGTGTTGGGGGAGGCTCCAGAGGGCCATCGGTATTTTTGAGTTGTTGTATCTTGCGGGCCTTGATGCCTGAAAGGAAACAAAAACGTTTATTGTGAGCACGACAAATGAGCCGGAGGATGAAGTGGAAGTGTGGAGTGGCGCAGCCCTGAGCCAGCACGTTGCGATACTGTTGGAGAGAGAGGTTAAGAGTGTGCAGGTGACGCTGCATGGCACTGAGCGTGGATCTCAGGATGGGGCGGTAGCAGCTGTCCGTGGAACATTGACTATCATGGAGATAGCCGTGATCCTGGGAGGATTCTAAACATGAAGGATGAAAATTTAGTTGGAATCCATGTGGGGTGAGCATGAGCCGGAGGCAGTCATTGAGGAATGCGATATGGCTGTCGAAATGAGTTTTAACAAATACCCGGTCAAACACCAGGAGTGACAGTCAAATCAAAGTCGGTGAGTAACAAGAGAGGTTGGAGCGAAAATCCCGTTGGAGAGAGGAGCAGAACTTCTTAAACTTTTTAAAGATCCAATAACCACATAGTCATTAAGTCATACAGCATGGAAACAAACCCTTCAGTTCAACTAATCCATGCCGAACATACTCCCAAACTAAACTAGTCCCACCTGCCTGCTCTTGGCCCATATCCCTCCAAAGCTTTTCCTATTTTTGTACTTCTCCAAATGTCTTTTAAACGTTATAATTGTACCCATAACCACTATTTCCTCAGGAAGTTCATTCCACACGTAAACGACCCTCTGTGTAAACAATTTGTCGCTCATGTCTTTTTTAAATCTCTCTCCACTCACCTTACAAATGAGCCCCCGAGACTTGAAATCTTCCATCCTCAGGAAAAGACGTCTACCAATATCTCTCAGATAACCAAGTGTGAAGCTGGATGAACACAACAGGCCAAGCAGCATCTCAGGAGCACAAAAGCTGACGTTGCAGGCCTAGACCCTTCATCAGAGAGGGGGAATGAGGTGAGAGTTCTGGAATAAATAGGGAGAGAGGGGGAGGCGGACCGAAGGTGGAGAGAAAAGAAGATAGGTGGACAGGAGAGTATAGGTGGGGAGGTGGGGAGAGGATAGGTCAGTCCAGGGAAGACGGACAGGTCAAGGAGGCGGGATGAGGTTGGTAGGTAGGGAATGGAGGTGCAGCTTGAGGTGGGAAGAAGGGATAGGTGAGAGGAAGAACAGGTTAGGGAGGCAGAGACAGGCTGGGCTAGTTTAGTGATGCAGTGGGGGGAGGGAACGAACTGGGCTGGTTTTGGGATGCAGTGGGTGGGGGGGAAGAGCTGGGCTGGTTGTGTGGTGCAGTGAGGGGAGGGGACGAACTGGGCTGGTTTTGGGATGCAGTGGGGGAAGGGGAGATTTTGAAGCTGGTGAAGTCCACATTGATACCATTGGGCGGCTGGGTTCCCAAGCGGAATATGAGTTGCTGTTCCTGCAACCTTCGGGTGGCATCATTGTGGCACTGCAGGAGGCCCATGATGGACATGTCATCTGAAGAATGGGAGGGGGAGTGGCAATGGTTTGCGACTGTGAGGTGCAGTTGTTTATTGCGAACCAAGCAGAGGTGTTCTGCAAAGCAGTCCCCAAGCCTCCGCTTGGTTTCCCCAATGTAGAGGAAGCCACACCGGGCACAGTGGATACAGTATGCCACATTGGCAGATGTGCAGGTGAACATCTGCTTAATATGGAAAGTCATCTTGGGGCCTGGGATGGGGGTGAGGGAGGAGGTGTAGGGGCAAGTGTAGCACTTCCTGCGGTTGCAGGAGAAGGTGCCGGCTGTGGTGGGGTTGGAGGGGAGAGTGGAGCGGACAAGGGAGTCAGGGAGAGAGTGGTCTCTCCGGAAAGCAGACAAGGGTGGGGATGGAAAAATGTCTTGGCTGGTGGGGTCGGATTGTAGATGGTGGAAGTGCCGGAGGATGATGCGTTGTATCCAGAGGTTTGTGGGGTGGTACGTGAGAACGAGGGGGATCCTCTTAGGGCGGTTGTGGCAGGGGTGGGGTGTGAGGGATGTGTTGCGGGAAATGTGGGAGACGCAGTCAAGGGCGTTCTTGACCACTGAGGGGGGAAAGTTGCGGTCCTTGAAGAACGTGGACATCTGGGATGTGCGGGAGCGGAATGTCTCATCCTGGGAGCAGATGCGACGGAGGCGGAGGAATTGGTAATAGGGGATGGAATTTTTGTAGGAGGTTGGGTGGGAGGAAGTGTATTGTAGGTAGCTGTGGGAGTCGATTGGGCTTGAAATGGACATCAGTTACAAGCTGGTTGCCTGAGATGGAGACTGAGAGGTCCAGGAAGGTGAGGGATGTGTTGGAGATGGCCCAGGTGAACTTGAGGTTGGGGTGGAAGGTGTTGGTGAAGTGGATGAACTGTTCAATGGGGAGCAAGAGGCGGCGCCGATCCAGTCATCAATGTAACGGAGGAAGAGGTGGGGTTTGGGGCCTGTGTAGGTGCGGAAGAGGGACTGTTCCACGTAACCTACAAAGAGGCAGGCATAGCTTGGGCCCATGTGGGTACCCATGGCCACCCCCTTTGTCTGTAGGAAGTGGGAGGAATCGAAAGAGAAGTTGTTGAGGGTGAGGACGAGTTCGGCTAGGCGGATGAGGGTGTCAGTGGAGAGGGACTGGTCGGGCCTGTGGGACAGGAAGAAGCGGAGGGCCTTGAAGCTTATCTCTGATACCAATATCTCTCATTATTTTATACCCCTCATTATTTTATAAACTTCTATCAGGTCGCCACTCAAACTCCGACACTCCAGTGAAAGAAGTCCTGCCTATCCAGCCTGTCTTTATTAATCAATCCTTCCATACCTGGCAACACCCTAGCAGGTCTCATTTAAATCCTCTCCAGCTTAATAATAACCTTCCTATACTGAGCAACCAGAACTGGACACAGTATTCCAGAAGAGGTCTCATCAATGTCCTGTACTTCCCAATTCCTACACTCAAAGGACTGATCAATGAAGGCGAGCATACCAAATGTTCTTAACCATCCTATTTATATGTGACACAATCTTCAAAGAATTATGTACCTACACCCCTAGGTCCCTCCCTTCCACAACACTACCCGAGGCCCTACCATTAACTGCATAAGCCCTATCTTTGTTTGTTGTAACAACATGCAATAAGTCACATTCAGAAGAACAAGAATAATGAACAATCAGCACAGGGACAGGGTCTTAGACCCTCCGAGCCTGCACCAACACATTTTGACCTTCCTTACTAAAACTGTCTTCACTTACAGGATCTGTATCCCTCTATACTGTTCCTATTCATGTATGCATCCATGTGCTTCTTGAACACTGCTATTGTGTCTGTTTCCACCACCTCCTCTGGCAACGCGTTTGAGATACTCACCACCCTGTGTGCGAAAAACCCGCCTCACACATCTCTTTTAAACTCCCCCACCCACCACCCGGCACCTTGAACCCAAACCCCCTAGTAATTGACCCTTTCACCCTGGGTAAAAGCCTCATAATTTCCACTCTATCCATGTCATTCACAATCTTATAAACTTCTATCAGATCGCCCCTTAACCTTCTGTGTTCCAATGAAAACAAACCCAGTCTATCAAA
Organism: Stegostoma tigrinum; assembly: GCF_030684315.1. NCBI lineage: Eukaryota > Metazoa > Chordata > Chondrichthyes > Orectolobiformes > Stegostomatidae > Stegostoma > Stegostoma tigrinum. Next base: position 29,121,915 of record NC_081364.1, on the reverse strand, counting down.
ACTTTCTTCACAGTTAAAATCCCCCATACCACGTAACATACTGGCAAACCTTTTCTGTACCTTCTACAAAGCATCTACATCCTTTTAGTTACGTGGTGACCAGAAGTGTTAAAAATAGTTCGGCCACACTTGGAAGAAATTTCTGTAAAAGTCTGGCATAACCTGTCTATCCTTATTCTCAATATCCCTTCAAATGAAGACCAGCATGCCATAATTTTAATTACCTTATCCAACTGCGCTGCCACCTTCAGTGATCTGTAGAATTGCCTAGATCCCTCTGCATATCAACACTCTGAAGGATTCTCCCAGTCACCATATAATTTCCATCTGTATTTGACCTCCCAAAATGCAACACCTCCCATTTACATGGATCAAATTCCAACTACCATTTTTCTACCCATGCCTCCATCTGATCTATATCCTGTTAAACCTTCTGATAAGCCTGACTATCCACAATCTTTGTATCATCCACAAACTGACTAATTAAAGCATATCACATCAGATTTCAAATTAGGAAAGATCCAGTAGCATTTTGGGTGGAAGTCTTTTGTCAGAACACAATCATCACAAAAAAATCTCAGATTTTTACATCTCTGATACTAATTGACCACATTTACTTCCAGCAATTCTAAATTCAAAATGTTTGTACTTTTCTCTTTTTACATTCTAAACTCGAAGTACTTAATTGTCAACGGTATTGGTGTGAATCCATGTTCTTTCATTCATTTGTAACAATTTAGTAAACTAAAAATAATGAATTTTGCATATGCAATCACATAGAAACTCAAAATGCTAACAAAAACAGGAACAAATTCAGCTCATATTTTTGCTGCTCTTAGCAAGCTAATGCTACTCTCGTGTTCCTTCTTTTTAGCCTTCAAAATTTCTTTCTTTATATGCATATCCAACTCCCTTGAGGTACTTAGCATTGAACCTACCTCAATCATTTTGTCAGGCATAGCATTCCGAGTCCTGACCACTTGCTGTATAGAAAAGGTTTCATATCGCTGTTCACTTGTTTACCAATCATTTTGTTCTTGTCCCTTCTGTCGATGAGCACAGCTTCTCTCTGTGCCCATTGTCTAGAAATTTTTCATTTATCCAGATTGGACTCCATCTGCCATTTTTCAGCCCAATGACCCATTTGAACAAGATCCCTTTGTAATCTCAGAAAACTGCTTCACCATCTACTGTGCCACCAACTTTGATGTTGTCTGCAAACTTACTAACTATGCCTTTTATATTCTCATCCAAATTACTTATATGAATGACAAACAAAAGAGGACCCAGAACTAATTCCTGTAGTGATGAGTCTCCAGTCATAGAATCTAGTATTTTCCCTTCTATTGACTTCAGGCTAACTGCTTTTGAAGTTCTCTGTTTTCTCTGTCTTTTTTTGCCTTTTTAACAGTGGAGTTAACTTTGCAGCCTGCCAATCTAAAAGCACTATTGCAGAAATAATATAATTTTGAAACATGATCACCAATGCATCCATTATCTCTTAGCCATGTCTTTCAACACTCCAGGGTGAAGGTTATTGAACGCAGGGATTAGTCAAGTTTCAATCCTATTAATTTTTCTAATACTACTTTTTCACTAATGCACATTTATTTCAGTTCCAAACTCTTGGATACTATTTCAGGAAGACATTTGTGTCTTCCTCTGGGATGAAGAACATAAATGACTTATTTAGCCTTTCTGCCATTTCTTTATTTCCTATTATAAATTTATTTGTTTCTGCCTGTAATTGATTCACATTTGTCTTTGCTACATTTTCCCTTTTTACATGTCTTTAGAAGCTTTTATAATGCAATTTTACGCTTCTTGCTCTTTTCCATTCATATGCTATCCTCTGTAATAATTAATTGGTCCTTCTTTGTTACGTTCTAAAATTTGACCAATCCTCAGGCATAAAGCCTTTATATGGCAACTTCATAGACCTCCTCCTTTGATCAAATGCTACCTTTACTTCCCTTACTAGCTGTGGCTGTCTTGCTTTTCCTGGTGGGTATTTTTGTTTTGAATGAATGTGTACATTTTCAAAACCAAGCATTAATTCTTTAAGCACTGCCTATCTACCATCAAACTTTGACCTTTTTTTTAGCTTTTAAATCAATCACTGCCAGTTTTCTCCACAAATCTTCATAACTGGCCTTACTTGCTTTAAGACCCTAGTTTTGGATGGAATGGATAGTTTTCAAATTTAATAGAAAATTCTATCGTACTATGGTCACTATTCTCTCAAGGTTCTTTTACCCGATTATTAATTTGACGGTACCTCATTGCAAAATACTAGGTCTACAATAGGCTGTGTCCTATTTGGTTTACCGACATATTGCTCCAGAAAACTGACTCAAACATAATCTAAGAACTCCTCCTCCAGAGAATAAATTTACCCAGTTTATATCTAGGTTGAAGTCTTGTCTGATTACTGCATTCCTCTTGCAATATGTACCACTAATTTCCTGATTTATACCATGTATTTGTGAAGTCAGCGGCTTTAGGGGAGATGTGGTGGTAGTGACTGTTAAATTGTTATACACATGATTGTATAATGGGAACCGATAGGAAATAAAGTTGGATGGATATGTTGTATACGGTCATAGTTCTACTGGAGTTATTGTTCATGTTACATTGGCTCCACTTCTTCCACTGATGCCATACTCAGTCTGTTGGTGGAAACAAAGAGTTGCATTTTCATTTACAGAAAGAACAAATATCTGTACCATCTGTCCAAGGTCCTAGTTATCATACCTGAACAAATGTAACTTTACTTTTCGGTGTCTTGCAATGAACCTTCTTGTTATCTAAGAACTGTGCCTTTCTGTAGATACTTCAAGGTGCTGTGTCCGAGACTACTAACCACTAGATAGGCCCTGGACAATGCAAAAGCAAAGGAAGATTGGTGGCAGTGATCTACCTCAAACAATCCTTACTAGATACTGGTAAAGATAGCAAATACCACAAGGAGCCAGCAGTGATCATCTGAGAAAATTCAACAAATGTGACATTACAGTTCTGAAGGGTCACCAATCTGGAACATTGACTTTATTTCACTTACTCTCAATGTTGCCAAAATTCCTGAGTACTTCTGGCATTTTCTATTTCTAATGCATTTGCAATATTTTGCTCTGAACCTATCATATGATCTCTGCCACAAAGAACTTGCACATTGTCAAGCTTCTTATTTCAGATCAATGATTTATGACATTTTCTGAAACCTAATTCTGGACAGTAAAGTTTATTTTAACAGTCTATTTTGTTTTTGGAAAGTAAATCTAGCTATATAACCCAGTGCAAAATATATAATTGCACTTGCAGCCTAGAGCTATGCACTATATCTCTAAATTTAGGAGAATGCATATTGACTGTAGAGGGTACAAGCTGCTCAATCCTACAATTCTTATTGTGGGAAGATACGCCAACTGTAACTTTTATTAAAGATGTTCTATTGACCTGAAACATTAAAATTTGTTTCTCTCCACAGATTCTGCTTGTCTTATGGAGCTTTTCCAATTTTTTTTGTTTTGATTTCAGATTTCCAGTATCTGTAGTGTTTTGCTGTTGTAACTTATCGGTAGCTTTGATTTATAATTATACACGCAGCTTTCGTTAAGTATTAATTAACAGCACATTAAGACAAACTAGCCTTGTGAACATGAATAAATCAGACGAAAGAAGTATAATGTTACTCCAATAAAATGGCTTCTTTTCTGAAGTTTCTGTGGGAGCAATTAAAATGGAATCTATTTTTAAAAACAGATGGCACATTGTAAGGGGCAAAAACAACAATAATGACTCCTAAATCGATGGTAGGGAAGCAAAGAACTAATACCCTGTACTTTTTCACCTTTCACAGCTGGACTCTGGTGCACATTATGTCCAGACCATCCTTTTTTAAGTGATGAGATCATTCATCTAATAAACAAATTGCCTGAAAACCTCTGGAAAGGAAATGACCTATGTCAGCCTGTGGTTACCATGCAACATTCAAGCTTTAACAAAACAAATCCTGGACAGCTGGTCAGTTTAACTTAGAAGTATAAACAATGAGGTCCAAATATGTAAAATTCCTAACAAACTATTAAATCTGTCTGTCTTCACATTAATACTTACAATTTTGCAGGAACGCAGGTTCTTTGTTTGATATTTGAGAATATAATTTGGTTTGCAGTAACAAAATAAAACAATTTAAAACAGTTTACATTAGGCACATGGAGACAGGGGAGGAAAAGGGAGAAAGTCAGTAACCTAAAATAAAATACACTCGGTATATTACCACAAAAGAAAGGAAAAACCTTGTTTCTAAGCTCCATTTCCATAAATACAGAAAACACAAACAGAACAAAAAATTTTTATTGATTTTTTAAAAAAACCATGCATTATAAAATGTAAAAACTCTAAGAAATAGTTGGATTTCATGGCTATCAGACGATATGCCGAGTTACATCTCAGGGTGACAACACATGGATGAAAATAGAACAAGAGTCATTATTTTCCAACGGATATGCCAGAATGAGGAAATGCATTTAAATGTAATGTAACTAAACAACCCATCTACTCCAGCCAAAAGTAGCAATGCTTATCATTCTTCAGTGACAGAGAGGACCTGATTACCACTATTCTGAAATTCCACTATTTTCTCCAAAAGACTTTTGCAGTTCATTTGTCCTGATATTGGCTCACAAGATACCAAATTTACTGCATCTCCTCCCATTTAGCACTGTAGCAGCAAATAGCAAACAGCAACAAGCTGCAGGAAACAACTTGGGGTTGTGTTAAATCCCTAAATGTTTCATAATAGTGCGATGGAATGGTGCTTGTGCAACAGTTAATTATATGGTTTGTGTACCTAAATATATTAGCCACCAAATTTCTAGCAATTGAGTGTTGAACTTTTTCTGCAGTTTTTGAGTGCAGTTAAAATTATCTCTTACTTAAATTCATGAAATATCAACCATGTTGAATCATTTGAACATCACCTCTTCAAACTTCTTCCAGAAAAATAATAAGTTAACCACTTCTGTGACAACACAAAAAATAGCAGAACCAAATAAAACTCCAAAATAAAATTACAAACAGTGGGCTGTCTATAGATAACAGTTAAGTACTATATTGCTCCAAACCAAGAATTCGGATAATTACCACAAACTATCTTTATTTCAATAATTACGATGATGTAATCTGGCATAGCAAGACTGTATATGTTTTTGGGAATATTGACTGTCCATCAAAACTCAGCTTCAATTTCTCCTTTCATGACAGTCTGGCCTATAATGAACAGTTCGATGGCAAATCATCTGACGGTTTCTAGTGAAGACTGGAATGAAACAGCGTTGTGTCCTTTTCCTCATTTTGTTTTTTTTGTTCATGCCTCTGATCTTTTGACAACCTTGTAGATAGAGAAGGAGTTTATCAGTACAGAGATAATGGGAACTGCAGATGCTGGAGAATCCAATATAACCAAGTGTGGAGCTGGATGAACACAGCAGGCCAAGCAGCATCTCAGGAGCACAAAAGCTGACGTTTCGGGCCTAGACCCTTCATCAGAGAGGGGGATGGGGAGAGGGTTCTGAAATAAATAGGGAAAGGGGGGGAGGCGGACTGAAGATGGATAAGAAGATAGGTGGAGAGGAGAGTATAGGCGGCCAGGTAGAGAGGGGACAGCTCAGTCTGTTGAGGACGGACAGGTCAAGTGGGCGGGATGAGGTTAGTAGGTAGGAAATGGAGGTGCAGCTTGAGGTGAGAGGAGGGGATAGGTGAGAGGAAGAACAGGTTAGGGACGTGGGGATGAGCTGGGATGGTTTTGGGATGCAGTGGGGGGAGGGGACGAGCTGAGCTGGTTTTGGGATGTAGTGGGGGGAGGGGAGATTTTGAAGCTTGTGAAGTCCACATTGATACCATTGGGCTGCAGGGTTCCCAAGCGGAATTTGAGTTGCTGTTCCTGCAACCTTCGGGTGGCATCGTTGTGGGACTGCAGGAGGACCAGGATGGACATGTCATCTAAGGAATGGGAGGGGGAGTTAAAATGCTCCGCGACTGGGAGGTGCAGTTGTTTATTGCGAACCAAGCGGAGGTGTTCTGCAAAACGGTCCCCAACCCTCCGCTTAGTTTCCCCAATGTAGAGGAAGTTTATCAGTACACTTGGTTTAATGGCAATCTGCAGTCAGTCATAGCTAAAAGCAGACACAGAAATATAGCAGATAATAAAATGTGAGGCTGGATGAACACAGCAGGCCCACCAGCATCCCAGGAGCACAAAAGCTGATGTTTCGGGCCTAGACCCTTCATCAGAGAGGGGGATGGGGAGAGGGAACTGGAATAAATAGGGAGAGAGGGGGAGGCGGACCGAAGATGGAGAGAAAAGAAGATAGGTGGAGAGGAGAGTACAAGAGAGTTGCAGTGGGAGAGAGATTCCCTGAGGTAGGTCCAGAGGGAGGAGGGTAACTTCTTCAGGTTAGGCATCCCTGGAAGAGGCTTCGCAGTGAGGTTAAAATTCTTGAAGTGGCACTCATGTATACCAATGACGGCATGCTAGTCACTCACACAAAACCTAGCTACAAAGATTTGTGTCCCTCCTGGGCCTGTAATGACAAACATCAAGATAGCAGTAATGTCTCACCTCCATCCTTGATTATTCTACAAATAACACCACTTCGGTCAACTCTGCTGTCTTGGACAGACAATCTGTCTCTTCGTGCAGAACTCAGTGCATGAATAGGTAAAGTAGTTACCAACTTTGCTACTGTCTATGCTACCATCCTACTCACAACATGTGCATGGAATAAAACCCAGCTGATCCTTAGGACCAATGGATGGTTTATGATGCTTGTATTCTCATTGCCATGTTATATGGATGATTTACAACAATCAAGAAAGAAAACTCAACATTATTTGTCTTTACTATGTCGATGTCTCATGGAAGTACAAAATCTCAAATGATGCAATCTTCTGAAAGGCAAATCTCCTGAGAATTTTGGCTTTTATCAAAGTGAGAGAACTTTGCTGGCTCAGGCATGTTCACAGGATGGAAAACAGATGTAAACAGATATGTAAGGGTTTTCTGCAACACAAGGAAGTCAGATCCAGAAGTCTAGTAGAATCCTTTATACTGCACTTCAAGAATGTTTGCAAGCATTCCTTGAAGGCCCTAAAAATTGACTTTCACATTTGGGAGACACTAGCCGAGGAAGGAAAATGTCAGCATTGCCTTTGGGCCATTGCATACCACCATATTGATCAGTGGCTAAAGGCAGCAACACTGAAAACAGTAGTCCACAATACCATCTGTTAACCATTTCACATATCATATTTGTGGCAGAATCTGCCCTTTATGGATTGGTCTCTTCAGCCTTCAGTAAAGCTATCCCATTCCCAATGGATTTGATTACTGTACTGCATGTCAATCATCTTCTACATAATGCGGGATGCCAACAATGGACTTTCTCAAAGGTAAACTTTCATAGGAGATATATTGCTCTGTTATTTTCACTGAAATATTACACCTATAAATACATTTAGATGACATGTTTGTCCAATAATGAATTAAAATATATGCACTAAATGTTTTGCATTTGACACTAGATCTATAAAGACAAAAGTCCATGAAGCCTAGACACTAAAAGGGCATTTGCTTCTAAATATACTTTGATTTGTTTTATTTGTTCAGGAGAGGTATCTGGCAAATCCAGTATATAATACCTGTCCCCATCTGTCTTCACGAATATGGAGTTGAGCTATCATCCATATGAGGAAGATACTTTGGCAGAACTGATAAATGGAGAGTTCCCAGGATATTGACACACAATGATGAAATTTCCAAATTGACATGTGCAGGCCTTGGAGTAGGAGATGGAGCTGGTGATGTTCCCATTAGCCTACTGCCCCTAGTGTCAAAAAAAACCTTGGTGAGTTTCTGTGCTCAACTTATATATGGTAAATACTGTTATCATGGTGAAGTAGAGCTGGAAAAAGTGAATGTTTAGGATAAAGATTGGGGTGCCAGCCAAATGAGTCATGGATAGTGCTGAGTTTTGGTGAACTATATCAGAGCTGTTCTCATTCAAACAAGAAGAAAGAATTTCATCACACTCTGGACTTGTGCCTTGCAGGAAATGGAATGGCTGTGGGGAGTCAGGAGATGACTTACTTGCTGCCTTAATATTTGGCCTTTAACCTGCTCTTAGCTTTGACATTTATGTGATCTTTCCACTTTAGTTTCCTTGGTGATTTCCAGGATGTTAATTGTGGGGCATTTGATGATGTAATACCATAGAATGTCAAGAGGAATTTGTCAGACTTTTTCTCTTTGGCGATTTCCTGTTATTTACACAGCACAAATGTTTCCTGCCATTCCAGCCTAAGCTGGAATGATGTCCATGTTTCTGCACACAGATGCTTCATTATCCATGGAGTTGCAATTGGAACTGAAAATTGCAATCATTAGTGAATATTCCTACTGCTAACCTCACATTGGAAGACAGATCCCTGATGAAAAAAAATGTTGAAGAGTTTTGTGTCTCAGGAACTCATCCAGGGATGTTCTGGGACTAAGTGATAATGGGAACTGCAGATGCTGGAGAATCCAAGATAACAAAGTGTGGAGCTGGATGAACACAGCAGGCCAAGCAGCATCTCAGGAGCACAAAAGCTGACATTTCAGGCTGAGACCCTTCATTGGAGAGGGAACTGGAATAAATAGGGAGAGAGGGGGAGGCGGACCGAAGATGGAGAGAAAACAAGATAGGTAGAGAGGAGAGTATAGGTGCGGAGGTAGGGAGGGGATAGGTCAGTCCAGGGAAGATGGACAGGTCAAGGAAGCGGGATGAGGTGGTAGGTAGGAAATGGAGGTGCGGCTTGAGGTGGGAGGAAGGGATAGGTGAGAGGAAGGACAGGTTAGGGAAGCAGATACAGGCTGGGCTGGTTTTGGGATACAGTGGGGGGAGGGATGAGCTGGGCTGGTTGTGTGATGCAGTGGGGGGAGGGGACGAGCTGGGCTGGTTTTGTGATGCAGTGGGGGGAGGGATGAGCTGGGCTGGTTGTGTGATGCAGTGGGGGGAGGGGACGAGCTGGGCTGGTTTTGTGATGCAGTGGGGGGTGGGGAAGAACTGGGCTGGTTGAACTGGGACTAAGATGATTGACCTGGAACATCACAGCTACCATCTTATGTGGTGGAGATGACTCCTGCCAGTTGAGAGATTTCCCCCTACTCCACTCTGGTTCCAATTTTGGCTCCTTTATGCCACATGTGATTTGCATTGATGTTAAGGGTAGTCAATGTCATTTTCACTATTAGATTTTTTTGACAAGGTCGATCTCGCTGTGGAGCGTTCGCAGAGTCCTTGGCTTGGAGGCATCTGCAGCAACTTTTCTCTCAATCGGTAAGACTGGCCAATCTCCTTTCCCTTCGTCATGGCTTTCGCTCAAGGATTCCTTTGTGTATGGAGCCTGCTTCTTGTTTGGACCCTCAAACTCCTCTCACGAACTGTTTACACCAGGCACACTCAGAGTTCACCTCAGTGCACATACCTAGATGGAACCAGGGTGCATTGCTGGTATCACAGTGCACACTCTGGGATCGGGGCCCTCAGAAATGCCCTCTTATCTCTCGCCAAATCTAGTTTCGGCTGCCGAGCTTTTGTTCCTACTCTTGGGGCGAAATGAGCTTCCTGATCACTGGAGGAGGTGTGAATGGCTTTTCAATTAAGGTGAATGTCGAGTATTTCCATTGGGTGGGTATTTGTTAAGTTTTGCATAGTAGCGTGAATGTTTTTACATCCAAAAGTAAAACAGACTTAGATGGAGCACAATGGTGTGGAATGTTCAGTACTTCTTTGCCTGAGCACTGGTTGGAAATTGAATGGTTTTGTATCTCTGCAAGCTCGAGAAAGCCTGAAGTTGTTTGTTTCCTGCAATCTGGCTTCCATTGTTTTAAGCTGGGTTGTGAGTGGGGTCTTCCTTTTAGTTTTGCAGGCTAACCCCTGTTCCAGACATCTGCCTGGGCTTGCATATTATCCAATCAGCCTTTTTCCTGGTTCAGTTGAGGCCCATGGTTCCTCGAATCCAAAGATTCAGTGAATTTTAGGTCCAGTGTATTTTCCACAAACTTACATCTTCAGAGGGTTTTAGTCCACGGTATATCCTTAAGCTGATGGGAATTTTTGCCACACATTACACCTGTAAGAATTTTTCATGGTTGATTTAGATCATCTCCCATTCTTCTAATGTTCAGAGATCATTGGCAAAACCTATTTAATCTTTCCTCATATGCCAATCCCACGATCCCAGGAATTACTTTACTGAACATTTGTTGCTCTCTGTCAATACCAAATACATCTTTCCTTAGGTAAAAAGATCAAAGCAGTGCACAATACTCCAAGTATGGTCTGACTGTGGCTCCATACATCCCTCCATCCTCAAAAAACTGCAACTAGCTTATGAATAACAAAGTGTGGAGCTGGATGAACACAACAGGCCAAGCAACATCTTAGGAGCACAAAAGCTGATGTTTCGGGCCTAGACCCTTCATCAGAAAAGGTTGTATATATGACACACTAAAACACCAGCCTCAGCAATGTTAGGTGAAATCCATCCCAACAATACAAACCCTTTCTTTCTCCAAAGTAAATGCCAATTCCCTGTGAAGCAGAATGTACTTCTCCAACACCAGTCTTTCAGCCACACACTAAATTTGCTCATAACTCAGGCTGTTTAATTTGGTGCTTAGCTTTTTATAGTGCCTATGCAGAATGTGTTTCCTAGTCTTACCTATATTGTTGGTGTTTACATGATCTAAGACACCTGGATTCTCCATACAAATGCCACTCCAGCTCTGATAGATATCCTGAACGCTGGCATCAGGCAGGCAACACAACTTTAACTTGGATTCACACTCTCAGATCTGAAGAATGGTGCCTATTCCCCTGACTGTACTACCCCATTACCCCATTCCTGTTAATTTTCTTGAATAGCTTCCTGTACCGTGGCACCACAGTCTATTGGCTTATTCACATTGCAGAATTCCCTCTTGTCCATACAAGCTGCAACAACTGGAACCTGTTGAAAAATTGCAAGGGATCTCTATTCCAAACTATTTAATTCCATGGCTACCTGACTCACAGTCAATACCCCCTGTTTTTGACCACTGACCAAGTCAAACAACACTAATCTAAGGGGAGTGCTTGCATTCTGGAACAAAGTGCCTGAATATCGTAACCTCTCCCTGAAGAGTCATAATGTCTGTGCCTTTGGCTCCAGCTCTAAAGCCCATCAGCTGCAGATACTTATCACAGATGTGCTTACTATAAATTACCATAGCATCCAGGAGTCATGCTGTAGTCATGACATATCACTTATCTGTTATCTGTATTGTGTTTAGTAAGTTTAATTAAATTAACTCTTCCTTACAGCAATTATTAGCAAGCTCCCTGATAAAGTGGAGCTAATCTACAGAACAAAAAAGATCTTGTACAACCTCTGCTCCTTGCAGGCCAGATCCAAGTTTGTCTCATCCTATAATTGAACTACAGTATGCAGATGACACTCGTGTCTGCGCACACTCAGAGGCTGAGCATCAACTATCATCAACACCTTCTCTAAGGTGTGTGACACTATGGAATTTTCATAAACATTTGGAAAATTAAGGTCCTTTACCAAACTGGCCCCACCAAATTGCACTACTCCAGTTATATAATTGTCCAACACAATTCAAGACAAAATTTGGCAGGACTGCAGTGCTTTGATCTGACCCACTGGTTATTGGGTTGTTTAGCTCTGTCTAACACATGCTGCTTCCACTGTTTAGAATGTATCAAACCCTGTGTTGTAGTTCACGAGGTTGCCCTCTAATTTTTAGGAATGGCTAATGCTGCTCCTGGACTAGTCTCCTACATACCTTACCCAACCAGTGTTGGTATCCCGGCATGGTAGTAATGGTATTGTGGGGAATGTCCTCTCTAAGGGCATTGTAGGTCACCCTACACTGTGTTGACTACAGCAGTGCAAGAAGGCAGCTCACCATCACCTTCTCAGATACGGGCAATAAATGCTGGCCAGCCAACGATGCCCATGTTTGACAAGTGAATAAAAAAAGTGCCAAGCCATGAGAGCATAGATTATAGATGAATACACCTCTGCTGCACCACATGATCCAGAGTGGCTTATAGATGTCCAGGTTTGAGCTGCTAGATCTATTCTAAATCTAAACCATTCAGCACAGTGATAGTGCCACACATCGCAAGCATGGGTGTCTTCCATAATGAAAAAGATTTTTTCTCCATAAGGACTATATGGTGGTCACTCCCACTAATATTGTCACAGACAGATGCCTCTCAGAAGGTAGCTTGGTCATGACAAGGTGAAATAGCTTCCTCTTATATTGGTTCTCTCACCATCTCCTACAAGGCTCAGTCTGGCAGATACATCCTTCAGGATTTGACCTGATTGATCAACAATTGTAGTACCTAGCTAGTCTTGGTGATTTATTTGAAAGCCCACCTATCCAGAATCGTTGCAACCCTCTGTACATCTTCCCCAAGTGGCAAAAACCAATGAAAAACCAATAATACATGGAAATGAACATATTGGTGCACTGGAGATAGTGGAAACTGCCAATGCTGTAGAATCTGAAATAACAAGGTGTGGAGCTGAATGAACGCAGCAGGCCAAGCAGCATTAGAGGAGCAGGAAAGCTGATGTTTCGGGTCTGGACCCTTCTTCAGAAAAATTTCAGAAGACCCGAAACGTCAGCCTTCCTGCTCCTCTGATGCTGCTTGGCCTGCTGTGTTTATCCAGCTCTACACCTTGTTATCTTGGTGTATTGGACTTCCCATTCTGAAGTATATGAGATGAGTCAGACCAGTTTGTCTCATTTGCAAGCTGTAGTGAGTTTGTTGTCTAGGCCAAATGGTGGTCAAGACGACATGATGGCCTAGTGGAATTATCGCTGGACTGTTAATTCAGAGACCCAGATAATGTTCTGGATACCTGGGTTTGAATCCTGCCACAGCAGGTGGCAAATTTGAATTCAATAAATATCTGGAATTAACAATCTAATGACCATGAATCCATTGCTGATTGACAGGAAAAATCCATCTGGTTCACTAACATCCTTTGGGGAAGGAAACTGCCATCCTTACCTGGCCTGGCCTACATGTGACTCCAGACTCACAGCAATGTGGTTGACTCTTGACTGCCCTCTGAGCCATTAGGGATGGACAATAAATGCTGCCTAGCCAGCGAAGCTCTCATTCTGTGAATGAATAAAGAAAATAAAAGATGGAAGGCTACTGGTTCATCTGTTGAGGTTTCGTGATAAGTGGTACCTAAATTTCATGCCAACTTATCGAAGATCAAGCAAGAGTCTGCCTATTCTATTAATATTCAAATAACCTGCTCTGTGGAAAACAACTCGGAGTCAACGGTGTTCTTGCTCTACAATTGGCTAAAAATAAAAGGCTCTTTTCCTTTGTTATTTGTAGTTCCCTCTCAATTGCAGTGAACACGGATGTTTGAGACCCTGATCTTGCTTTGAGCCTGTTGCTGGGTAGAAGTCAGGTTACCCTTTGTCTTGTTATTCAACTGTGAGTAAATTTGAACAAGTCCTGTTGTTGAAAGGTTTAGAAAATCAGCTAGGTTTTAAAAATTTATTCATAGGATGTTGGAGGTACTAACAAAGCCAGCATTTTTCGGCCATCCCCACTTGCCTTTGAGAAGTCGATAAGCCAGATTCTTGGATTGATGTGGGCTCTGCAGATGTCACCTATATCATATGTTTTAAAATTTAAACAATGGCTCATTTGGTCCTTTCAGGAATCAGATAATCTATCAGTTAGAACCAAGTAAGGGCAGCAGATCTCCTTCCCTGAACTGCATTAATTATTGCTGGGTTGTACAATAGCATGCTAATTTTGTGATCATTAAGATTGATAGCAGCTTTAGATTTCAAATATATTTAACTAGTTGTGACGAAATTCCCAACGGCTATGGTGAGATTTTATCAGCTTTTATGAGCTTTTAGTCCAGGCCTCTGGTTTATTGATAAAATAACATGGCCACTATGCTTCTGTTCCTTTAATTTCTTATGGCAGCCTCTGTAACAAACCAGGCCTACATGCAGCCTGATCTTGATCAGGCTAACAATCATGCCCAGCGTCTCTGGCTTGACTAGAATTTCATTACAACTCAATAGGTCATCGAACCTGCGTTTGTCATCCTGTAAATTAGTTCTGATCAAGTTTTGTGTAAGATCTCCACTGAATGCATCTAAGACAATGAAGCACTTTCCTTAGGTTAGATTATGGAATTCTGGAGCAAGTAACTCACCTGCTGACTCCCTAGATTCCACAATCTACAAGATACAAGCCAGTAAGGTGATGAAATGTCAACCACTTATTAGAAGAGTGTGACTCCAACAACACTCAAGAAACTCAATACTATTTGGTGTTTGTGGGTACCTTCTAGCCTGAAGGATGTTCACCTTCCTGGTCAAGCCAGCAGAGTGTTGTTGAATAAACAGTATAAAGTTTATTGCATTACTTAAAATATTTACCAAACATTGGAGCATGACCTACATAATGGTAGAAATTATTTATAGCACACCATTCCCAGGTCTGTCTCCTACACATTCCTTCTTTATTCTGCCCATGTCTCTATGATATCACAGTAGGTGGTGATTACTGCTCTCAATGGAGTATTAACCTTGTCATACACTTTCAGACCTATGTACAACAGTATGCAGGACAATGAAACCCGCTTGATGGGCTTCTTACCCCCATTCTTAAACATTGACTTTTCCATCACCATCACACCATTTTGTATGTGTCACTGACTAGATGCACTCTAACAGTTCACCACGTTTCCATCAACAACATATTCCAAATCTGTGACCTCTACCCTTAGAAGATCTAGGAGAACAGGAATGATCATATTGAATGCAGAGCAGATTTGAATGGCCGACTGGCCTACTCCTGCTCCTATTTTCTATGTTTCTATTTTGTTCAGCTGTTGGACCATGTGGGGCTTCTGTAAACACAGTCTCTCTTCCTTGTTAGTTCTTTCCTAGGATGTGGGCTGGACTGCATGTGTTGTTTGTCCCTAACTGTCCCTGAGAATTGTCTAATACTTGGACACACTTTTCCACCCATCCACATACTGTTACAGCTTTGCTGGCCTGTGTTGGGAGGAGTGCACTGATCATCAACCCAAGTGCATCATTACAAATAATCAGGAAAGCTAATGGAATGTTGTTCTTTATTTCAAGGGGGTATGAGTATAAGAGTAGGGATGTTTTAGGGCAACTGTACAGGTGCTGTTGACTATATCTGGAGGACTGTATTTAAGGAAAGATATCATTCATTGGAGCAAGTTCAGAGAAGGTTCACTAGGATGTTCTCTGGTATGGAGGGATTATCTTATGAGCAATGGCTGAACAGGTTGGGTCTACCGACTGGAGTTTAGACAAATGAGAAGTGATTTCATTGAAACATGTAGGCATCTTAATAATCTTTTCAGGGTAAATAGTCATAAAGTCATATAGCATGGAAACAGACAACTCGGCCATGCTGTCCAAGTTTCCAAAACTAAACTAATCCTATTTATCTGCATTTGGCCCATATCCCTCTAAAACTTTCCTATTCATGTATCTGTCCAAATGTCTTTTAAATGTTGCAACTGTTCATTCCACATACAAACCACTCTGTGTGAAAAGGTTGCCCCTCAGGTCCCTTTTAAATCTTTCTCCTCTCACCTGAAAAATATGCCTTCTTGTCATGAAACCCCCTAGCCTAGTGAAAAGACCTTTGTTATTCACCTTATCTACAACCGTACCTATCACCTTACCTATATCACTTCCATCCAGAAGGACAAAGGCAACAGCTTCATGGGCACACCACCACTTGCAAACTCCCCTCCAAGCCACTCACTATCCTGGCTTGAACATTTGTACCACACAAATATGCTAGGCAACGGCCATCTCCAATAAGAAACAATATAACCACTGCCTCTTGACATTCAATGGTTTTACCATCACTGAATCACCCACTGTCAATATCCTGGAGGTTCAACAGAATGAGAACAGAAACTCAGCTGGACTTGCCATATAAATACAGTGGCTAGAACAGCAGTTCAGTGGCTAGGAAAACTGCGGTGAGTAACTCACCTTCTGACTTCCTGTAAATCCTGTTCATCATTGACAAGGCATGAGTCAGGAATGTAATGGAATACTCCCCAAGTGCCTAGATGAGTACAGTTCCAATAACACTCAAGAAGATTGACATCATCCAGAACCATGTAACCACTTGATTAGCACCATATCCACAAGTATCCATTCCCTCCACCACTGATACTCGTAGCAGCAGTGTTTACTGTCTACATGATGCACTGCAGAAATTCATCAAAGCTCCTAGATAGCACCTTCCAGACCCATGATCACTTCCATCTAGAAGGACCAAGGCAACAGGTACATGGGTACACCAGCACTTGCAAACTCCCCTCCAAGCCACTCACTTTCCTGACTTGAAAATATATTGCCTTTCTTCAGTGTCATTGGGTCAAAATCCTGCAATTCCTTCCCTGGGAACATTATGGGTCTACCTATATTGCATGGACTGCAGCAGTTTGAGAAAGCAGCTCACCACCACCTTCTCAAGGAGCAGCTAGGAACAAGCATTAACTGCTGGCTAGTCAGCGACACGCCTGACTCACAAATGATTTTTTAAAAAATGTGCATGCGAACACCACCACTTGCAAATTCCACTCCAAATTATATACCTTTCTGACTGGGAAATGTACTGCAGTTCCTCCATAGTTGCCATGTCAAAATTTTAATGCTCCTTACCTAACAGTACTGGAGTGTCTGTGACAATAGGTTGGAGCGTTCGATAATGCAAGTCACCATCATTGCCATCTTAAAAGTGATTCAGGATGAACAGTAAATGCTAGCAACAGTTAAACCTAAAGTTTAAACCTTTAAACCTGTAAAGGTTTAAAAAAGGGTAAATTTCAATTACTATATTTGGAAATGAAGCAGATGATTCATGTTGACTTTCTTAACATAGTGAACGTGCTGAAACAGGGCAAGTAAGTGTAAAATTGAGATTGAATCTCACATACCGTTTCTTACTTATCCAGAGCAAGGCATATGGTATTTGCTCAACTGAATTTTAATTTGCTGATCTTGTCTGACACAACTTTTCTTTATCTGTGCTCAGCATCTCATTCAAACTTGAGAACAGAATGAAGTCAGTACTTGCCCTGGACAAAAACAGACATCAGGGCAGGATAGATTTAAACTTTTGAATTTTTGCTAAACATCTGTTAATATAGATAGTGAAAGCAGCAGAAGACAAGGGAAAGAATGTTAACAAGCATCATTTGATGTTTCCTACAATTGTGGGTGCTTATCATTGCTGAAAGAGCTGAAATATATAATGGTGTGTTTTTTAAAAGGCCAAAATTTATTATGAACAATTAAAAGTTAATTGAAGGCACTTTCTGTGCACCTTTAATACTCCTGTGTCACCTGTACAGTTTTCATTCTGAAGTCTAGAAATTAAACAGAACAATTGATTGCTCTGAAGGATAAACATGCTAGTTTAGTCTTTCATGGTACTCTGAAAAGACGTTTAAGATAGGAATCACATATTGTATCATGGAGCTGGCTGTAGAAATATCAGAATATAAAAATTCAATGAGCTCGAAACATTAGGGCAGGAAGAAAATACAGCAAAAGACTCTCGGCTGAATCTGACTGAAATAATTCCACTGAGGCCAGTATCCTATCACCAAGCCATCCTTTATTTACATTTGCAACATCCTTCACACTGACCCAATTCCCTCAGGGCAAGCTCTCAGAGTGAACAGGGTGTCTGACAGAGATAGTAGAAACTGCCGATGCTGGAGAATCTGAGATAACAAGGTGTGGAACTGGATGAACACAGCAGGTCAAGCGGCAACAGATGAGCAGGAAAGCTGACGTTTTGGGACTGG
Source organism: Stegostoma tigrinum (assembly GCF_030684315.1). Classification (NCBI taxonomy): domain Eukaryota; kingdom Metazoa; phylum Chordata; class Chondrichthyes; order Orectolobiformes; family Stegostomatidae; genus Stegostoma; species Stegostoma tigrinum. The sequence continues at coordinate 29,103,930 of NC_081364.1, read as the reverse complement.
ACCCTTTTCTGAAGAAGGGCCCAGATCCAAAACGTCAGCTTCCCTGCTCCTCTCAGGCTGCTTGGCCTGCTGTGTTCATCTAGCTCTACACCATGTTATCTCAAGGTGTCTGACGTTCCTGTTTACATCTGTCAGCGAGGAGTCCTTGCTTGGAGCAGATTAATAGCCCTAATCAGGGAACGGATATTTTATGAGGTCCACTTGACTGATCTCATGACAATCACGACACTTACATTTTTTGACTAAGTGTCAATTTAGTTGAGTTTTATGGAGGGTTTTTTTCCATGAGGCCTAGTGATTTATCTGACACAACCATCCCAAACATGCCTGGCTATCTATTAATCCTACACTTATGGTGCCCCTCATGTCCAATGATAGCCTGATCTTACTACTTGGTGTACCTGAAAGAAGACCATAAGATCATCACACGACTAGAAGTAGGCTATTTGCCCCATCAAGTCTACTCCACTACTTGATCGACTAGCTGATATGTTTCTCAACCGCATTCTTCTGCCTTCTCTCTGTAACCCTTGATCAAGAATCTATCCCTGTCTTTAATACACTCAATGATTTGGCCTCCACAGCCCTCTGTGGCAATGAATTCTACAGGTTAACCACCTTCTGACTGAAGAAATTCCTTTCCTCCTCATCTCAGTTCCAAAGGGTCATCCCTTCGCTCTGAGGCTATGCCCTTGGGTCCTAATTACTCATACTAGTGGAAACATTTTCTCCATGACCACTCTATCCAGGTCTAAAGCAGAGCCTTAATTGGCATCCCTGGTGCCTGGGCATTTTTGAAACGTCATCATGCACCTGAACAACCTGAACAGAGCAATGCCCTCTTTGGTTCATGATGTTTATCCTGGGTATGGCAGATAGGAGTAAATTGATAAACCATATTTTTGACAGGCACCTGGAAGCTTCTGATGGACAGAGTAGTGCAGCGAAGGCATGTTCCCTTTCCCCAGGACCAGGACCGGCAGGGGACAGCACAGCATCACATTTGTATCATTTTAGTCTCAGCCCCCAGGAGATGGCTGCAGCATTTTATCGCTGCCTAGTGAGGAGCTCATCTCAACAACCAGAACTTTGTGCTAACATGTAGCTAGTTGTTTTTGATGGAGAGAAAGGCCTTGCTAGAATTCTCATGTGAATCTTCCCATATTTCTCGCCATAACTAACATCATTTAGGATTTGTAAATTCCGATGACAGACCTTGAGGATACGCAGCTGTTTGTATAAAAGAAACAGGGCAGAATCTCTAGTCTTCCGGCACCTCAACTGTGGCTATTGATGATACAGATATCTCAGCAAGGGGCCCAGCAATCTCTTCCCTAGCTTCCCTCAGAGTTCTAGTGTACACGTGATCAGGTCTCGGGGTTTATCTAACTTTATGTATTTTAAGATGTTGTCCTGCTTTTTGTATGCAAGACATAACTGAGCAATTTTCCACATTTTTAGGTAGATGCCAGTCTTGCAACTGGACTAGAAGAGCTTGGCTAAGGGAGCAGTAAGTTCTGGAGTAGAAGTCTTCAATACCATTACTGAAATGTTGTCAGGGCCCATAGCCTTTGCAGTATCCAATGCCTCCAACTGTTTCTTGATATCATGTGGAGTGAATTGAATTAGCTTATGTCTGGTATCTGTGATGCTGGGGACCACTGGAAGAGGCCAAGGTGGATCATCTACTGGCACTTTTGGCAGAAGATTGTTGTGAATTTTTTAGCCGTATCTTTTGTATTGATGTGTTGGGCTCTTACATCATTGAGAATTGGATTATTTGTGGAGCATCTCCTTCAATGAGTTGTTTAATTGTCGATCACCATACCCAACTGGAAGTGGCAGGACTGCAGAGCTTAAATCTGATCTGTTGGTAGTGGGATCATTTAGCTTTGCCTATCACTTGCTGCTTTTCTATTTGGCAGACAAATAGTCCTGTTGGTGGATTCACTAGGTTGGCATTTCATTTTTAGGTATGCCAGGTGCTGTTCCTGGCATGCTCTCCTGCACTCTCATTGAACCAGAGTTGATGCCCTGGCTTGATGGTAATGGTTGACTTGGGGACATGCCAGGCCATGAGGTTACAGATTGCGTTGGAGTGCAGTTCCACTGCTGTTGTTGGCCCATTGCGTGTCATGGATTCCCAGTCTTGGACTGTTGAATTTGTTTGAAGTCTGCCTCATTTAACATGGTGATAGTGCCACACAACACAATGCAAGGTATTCTCTATGAGAAGGTGGGACTTTGTCTCCATAAATACTGTGTGGTGATCACTTTTACCAATACTTTCATGGTCAGATGGAAGATTGGTGGAGATGAGGTCAAGTATATTTTTCTCTCTTGTTGGTTCTCTTACCAGTTGCTGCAGACCATGTCTAGCAGTTATGGCCTTTAGAACCTGATCAACTCCCTCCTACCTGTATATCACTGTGCTGTCACCACTGTTGGATCTGCCCTATTGGAGGGACAGGAAATATCCAGTGACGGTGATGGCGTCTGGAACATTGTACACAAGGTCTGATTCCATGAGTATGACTTTGTCAGGCTGTTGCTTGACTAGTGTGTGAGACAGTGCTCTTAACTTTGGTACTAGCTCTCAAATGTTAGTAAGGAGGAATTTGCAGGGTTGATAGTGCTATTTGTCATTTCTGCTGCCAAGGTCAATGCCTGGTGGACTGTCCAGTTTCATTTCTTTGTTGAGACTTTGTAGCAATTGATACAACTGAATGGATTGCTCGGCCATTTCAGGGGGTAGTTGAGAGTCAACCACTTGCTGTAGCTCTGGAGTCACATGTAGGCCATACTGGGTGAGGATGGCAGATTTTCCTTCCCTACAGGATATTAATGAACCAGATATAAAGTACCGTTCTGGTGAAAGCATCAACATCTCCAGATGGTTGTATCTTGGTTGATAAATTCAGCCAGTTGGATAAGGTTACGTGCAGGCACCTCACCTCTTACGTCAGCAGACTTGCCAATGATGCTTACCTGCCAACTACAGGTAGATGGAAAACAGTTCCTTATATAAAAACTTTGATTGTTGGAGCTAAAAATGTCAGGCCTCAAAATAATTGAAAAATACACAGGGTGATTTTTAAAATATTGTGAACAGTGACAAGATGCAAATTATCAAAGAATGCAAGGAAATTTCAGAACAATGAATTATCGAGCCATTGAGCACAGAAACAGACCCATTGGTCCAACTTGACCACTCTGATCGGATATCCTAAACTGATCCAGATCCATATGATGGAACATTTCTGCAAGTAGGTTATATGAAACATGGTTTTTCAGGCATCTAAAGGTCCATATTACAGTATCCAATTTGATCTTCAGTTACTTTGCAGCTTTCACTTATACTAATCCATCCAGAGGTCCACTACATAAATCACTAGTTTTGTTTGAGACAATTCCTGATCAGTCCTAAAATTAGTTTATCGTGTATTCCCAGGTCCTAATCTTATAAATTAAAGTATTTTACCGAGCTACCTTTATCTGTCTAAGAAGTTTCTGTAAGAACTGTGGATGCTGTAAATCAGAAATAAAAACAGCAATTTCCTGAGGAAAGGTATTGAACATAGCTATTCAAAAGCCAGGTTCGGCCACATCTGGAGTATTGTGTCCAGTTCTGGTCACCTCATTACAGGAAAGATGTGGAAGCATTGGAAAAGGTGCAGAGGAGATTTACCAGGATGTCGCCTGGAATGTAGGGAAGGTCTTATGAGGAAAGGTTGAGAGAGCTGGGGTTTTTCTCTTTAGAACGATGAAGGATGAGAGGTGACTTGATAGACGTGTACAAAATGATCAGAGGTATAGACAGAGTAGACAGCCAGAGACTTTTTCCTACAGTGGAAGTAGCTTTTACGAGGGGGCATAGTTTTAAAGTGAAAGGAGGTAGATATCAGGGAGATGACAGAGGTAATATTCTTTACTCAGAGAGTGGTAGGGGCGTGGAATGCATTGCCAGAGAGGGTAGTGGAGTTGGCCTCATTAGGGGCATTTAAGCGGCTATTAGGTACGCATATGGATGACAGTGTAAGGTAGCGGTAGAGGTTAGATAGACCTTAGGTTTCGGGTAAAAGTTCGGCACAACATCATGGGCCGAAGGGCCTGTACTGTGCTGTACTGTTCTATGTTCTATGTTCTATCATATGCCATATCTATCTAAATCCTTCCTTTACATGTACCCACCCAGATGCTTTTTAAATGTAATTGTACCTGCCTCCACCACCTATTCTGGCAGCTTGTTCCAGATATGCACCATCCCCTGCATGCAAAAGTTGACTCTCAGGTTCCTTTCAAATATTTCCCCTTTCACCTTAAACCTTTGCCTTCTAGTTTTACACTTCCCTACCCATGGAAAAAGACCTTGGCTATTCACTCTATCCATATCCCTCTGTAAAATGAGCGCTTCAAAAATTCAAATTTCCATAGGAATTACTGCCAGTCAGTTTTAAGAACATTAGCTCTCCAATGCAGGAATGCTTTAACAAGCTTTGTTGCATGTTTTGAAGCAGCCTAAAGCCATGGTGTGCATTCTGAGTCAAATGATCACAATAGTAATTAATTTATGATTCATGGCTTAATGCATCTTTGATATTATCCATGCAAGAGCTCTCCTTGAATGTGATTTATTTTCATACATTGTCATGGGGAGGAACAAATCTAAGACCTGTTTGCTTCATTCCTGTTTCCAATTTACATCAGTAAGGACAGTCAGAGATTTTAATATGCTTCCTCACATAATTTGGTACAATATGCAAAATTGGACATTCCACTTTGAAAGATTTCATCCAAATAATTTGTACATAATGTAAGTTGCTAAGTTGTGATGATCCCCACTGGATACAACCGTCCAAAAAAGTATCATTCTTAATCTCAGAAATTTCTGTTTGACTATTGTTCTACCCTGTATCAGTAGTCATAATCTCGCTTCTTCAGAAGAAGACTTTGGGTTGAAGAGCCGCTCCAGATCTTGAAAATACACTTTAAAATTGGAATGAGGAAATGTTGCATTGACTTTAACTGACAGACACATACAAATGAACAAAAATATACTGCGAGACTAAAACAAAAACAGAAAGCACTGGAAATGTTCAGTATGTCAATTAACAACTAAATTGCCAGGAAGCAAGGAAAAGGAAATGCGATCAGTTCAGAAAGTCAAGAATGATATCAAATATAAACATAAGTCATGCATCTCAGAAGTAATGTAACTAGCCAATATGTAACACACAACAAGCCAATTACAGACAAATATATTAGGAGCAGGAGCATTGGACCCTCTTCTACTGTTTAAATGGTTGCAAGCGATCAGATTTTGTCCTTGACTACACAAACTGAAAGAAAAGGCATAAAATGCTGAAAATAAAACAGTAGAAGGCAAGAAATGGGAAAACTTTAGCAACCAGCAAAGCTTAATTTAAAAGCTAAGGCAAAAGGCAACTCATATGTTTGACGCTATCTGATGTTGAGCCACGAGAAATTGGCGGTTTTGGCTTTTTGGTGGACTCTGACCAATCATGGTCTTCTGCCGCAACACTTAACTGTTTTATTCCATAAACTGGCTACAGCAACCAACTACTGCTGCAAAATCTTTGCTAAACATGGCGAGGGGGAATGTGATGGAACACAGATTGAAGGCTACACATGAGTCAGGAGGAGAGTTAAAGCAATCGGACAGGGGACAATTACACATCAGCAGAATATGGATTCATTCCTGTCTTTCCTGACTTCACATGCAGGCAATCTTAAACCTTTTTGGTAATAGCATCCACCGTTCCCCTTAGAATAGTTGATTTGGCTGTTTTGCACGATGGAAAACTGACAACAGCCTGCTGTGTCGGTCATGCTGGAAATTGGCAAGGTGCCCTGAAAGGCTACTGAGGATAATCCCAGAGCACGTTAACCAATAAGGCCCACAGCACAATGTCTGTCCTGATTGAATGAGTGCTCATGGTATAGCAGATAATTACTTCACTACCCAGTCATCCCCAAAAATACTAGCAGTTGAATTTTTGAGCGTTGATTTAAGACCGTAGATTTTTTTTTTGTCGAACAGTAGCAACATTCTCCTCTCATTTGCAGAAGGGGAGCCGTTAACATGAACAATTTGCATTTGCAATACAATCTGCAGAAGGTACAGTGTTACATGAGGGACTGTCTGAACAACTGGGGTAGCTAGGGTTGCTTCTGGAGCGGCAGTAATGTCTGCTTCCATAGATAGCCTAAAGCACACAGCAGCTAATGGCTTTCAGAACTTAATGAGGACTCTCCATCTGCTGTCTGATGGATACAGCCAATACAATTCTACAAACCCTTGGGGGGACTGTTAGCTACACTCCGCTGCTTTAGTCAAAAAATATTCATTACTGTTGGACTGATCAAGGTTACATTGAGGACATGAGATAGGAATGACAGTGACAATTTTAGGGGCAGGGGTTTGGTTGTGGGCCTCTCCATCACAATTTAACTCCAGACTACCCACAGACTGCTTGAAAATGTTTTGTTAAAGGAAAATGCAAGACAAAATTTTAACGTATTTTCTGTTCTATATCCTTCATTAAATTTCATTCTCAATTTCTGATTTAAATTTTCTCAATTGGATTAAAGATGCTTAGTCGAAACTCCTTATTTATTTAGATCTTGATGTTAAACAAAAGTAAACAAATCCTGTTTAGAATCCAACTAAATTTTTATGAGGCTAGTTTTTTCTCCTGACAACTATCGTAACCATAGCTTAAAGTCAAGTATTTCACTTCACCAGGAGGACTGGCCTGACAAACTAATTTATACTTCTTTTCTTCACTGAATTACAGAATTGTTACAGCACAGAAGGAGACCATTCAGCCCATTGAGCCTACACTGGTTCTAGTCTCAATCTCCTACCCTGCACATCATTTCTGTCCAAATAATCATCCGCTGCTCTCATGAATGCCTCAATTGAACCAGTCTCCAGCATATTTTGAGGCAGTGCATTTCATACCGTAACTACTTGGTGGTGTGTACAAGTATTTTGTCACATTATTGTCAATTCATTTGCACATAATTTTAAAACTATGCCGTCATGTTCTTTTTCCCTTTTACATGTAGAAACAGCCTCTCCCAATCTACTTTATCTAGCCCACTCATAATTTTGAAATCCTCTGTCAAAATCCCTCACATCCTTCTTCTCTCCAAGGTTAATAGTTCCAACCTTTCCAATCTGTCCTCATACTGATTTTTCCTGTTCATGTAAACCACATCTGCACTCTCTTCAATGCATTCACGTCTTCCCTATAATTTGGTACTTATAACTTTATGCAATACTCTAGTTGAGGCCAAACAAATCTCTTGTAAAAATTCATGCATCAATTCTGGTTCTTGTACTTTATGCCCCTATTAAAGATGCTGGGAACACTGTATGCTTTATTAACTGTTCTCTCCAACTGTTTTGCCACTTTCAATGATTTGTGCACATATACACCCAGGCTCCTCTCCTCCTGTGCTCCTTTAAATACTTGAGCTCTGCTGTGTGCTGCATATTGTGACCTCAACCTGGAAACTATTGCAATAAAACAGGAGTGAGGAACAGCACTTTTCAGCTGATGATGAACTCAGGGAGCTTGAGGAGATCATGAACGTGCATGAATTTTTACTGGATGACAAGGTCATGAAAAGAAGGGTGCAGGATGCCAGAGACAACCTAACATAGAGACGATTAGCTCAAGAGTCAAATACCTACACTTTAGTAGTCCTATCGCCAAAACTCCATTGACTTTTTGGAATGGCTACCAAACACTGCTAGACCCATCACTGAGCCACTTCGAAGAGCAAGGGAGTGAATATTTAACATAAACACAATCATGAGAAAATATTGGTCCTGAGGATTTCTGATTCACACTTGAAGATTCATCAATCAGCCGACCATAACTGAGGATTCAGACACTGAACCAAATTTGTTTTGAGTGCACCTGCAACAGTTCAATTACCCCATTGAAAGTAACCTCGGACAATTTCCTTGACAAAATGTATAGGGAAGGGCCAGCTGAGCTCACATATTCAGCTGTGTCCCAAAGACTGGCAAGAATAAAACTAAACACTGATATAAACATTCATTAAAGGCTAAGCACAACATTGTTTCCTCTATAATCAAGTAAATATCCCCAACTCCCCTACAGCCATCAATGCATGCCAACTATGAGGTATGCCAGTACATTTAGCTCTCTGATTAATAATGTCCCAACAAATAAAAATGATGCACACGTGAATAAAGTGAAATTAACAGAATGTGTAATATTTATATGTGAAAGATTGAGCATTTTTTGAACCCTGTGCAACTTATGTGTTTGAATAAAACCTTCCATTTTTGCTTTCAGTCACCAGTCATTGGTGTAAGCCTGGCTACAGCAGCTGATGTGGAAGCAATCTGGTAAGTGAGCTGCCCCATTACCTTTCATGACATTGGCAGGCATCTCTTGGAGTTCTGAGTCCTCTGAGAACTCTTGCCTGCATAGGGGCAGAGGCATTCTCCTCAGCCTCACCTGCTGAGGGCAATGGGGTCAATGGCAGAGGGGTGAACGCTGTGGTTGTACTAAGGTGAATACCTTGGAGAGATGATGTGGAGGTGCCAGTGTTGGATTGGGTGGACAAGGTCAAAAATCAAACAACACCAGGTTATAGTCCAACAGGTTTATTTGAAGACACAAGCTTTCGGAGACATCTGAAGAAGGCGTAAAATACTGAACGCTCATGTATTCAAATGAACGTGTTGGAATATTACCCGGTGTTGTGTGTTTTTTGACCTTGGAGGGAAGTGCCTTGTCCCCCTCTCAACTGAGCCACTCTCTATGGAGGCCATGGCTCAAGTAATTGAATAAAACTCAGACCCCACGGGACTGTATGTTGATTCATATATGGCATGGAGTAATTCTATTAATTTTAATAAGAGTAATCCAATTCAGTGACAAACAACCGCACCCGAACCACACTCCCATAAGGATTTGGTCGTTTGAATTCACAGAGCAGCAGTTATCATAGGCCATACTGTTTTTGTAATGCTGCATGAAACTATGATGTCAACTTGGGGAAGGGAAATTGAAATAGGATCATTGTTTAAAAATTGCACATAAAATCATGCACTGAATTGTGTATGTTTCCCATGGGTATAAACTGTTCTCCAACCTTCATGTTAGCCACTTACAAGTTTCATGGCAAATCTAAAGGGAACAGATTAGGTTAATATTAGAGCTCAGGGTTAAATGTTTTTCAAATGATAGGTAGAAAAATATGGATCTGTGTCCTGAAAAGGCTATGGATACTCAACAATTGAAATTGCCAAGACCGAAACTAACAGGGCATGATTTTCCTTCCAGGATTAGGAAATGAAAGTTGGTGCCGTTTCTTGGTCTTAATCCCACCCAGGGAGGATGCAGTCACGGGTCCCAAATTTCATGGGGGTGGCTTGTTAATTGGCTGGAGGATGGCTCAGGTGGGCAGTTAGTGGCCTGCAGGATGGGGGAGTGGGAGGAGAGCATAGATGGAATTGGAAGACATTGGGCCGAACTCAACCTGTTACTCTGGCTTCTGTTTTAATATTTTATTGCTGTTTGACTCACAGAACAAGAAATGCAAAGGGCATGAACTGCCCAGGTCTGGCCTTAGCTTTGCTGATTGTGACTTGAAGGTTATCTTTCCACAGGAAGGTCTTCCTCTCAAATCAAGGAGGCCTAGATTGGGATACAGAGACTGTGAACAAAGTGTGAATGAGAGGAACTCAATTCAGCGCACGGAGACCTGCAATGATCCTTTTCACTCTGGCAAAGTTAGGCCTTGAGAAAATGCCTGGGTGCTTAAACTGCAGCAGATACTCAGCCAAGAAGTTTAATAGTACACATTACTCTGAACACAGGGCGAATGTGAGTCTACAGCACTTACCTATTGCTTCGCAAGGCTCAGAGTCACTGTGCTGTAGCAAACCTGCCAGCACTGATGCATGCAGTTCCAAGTAAATGTGATCCATAAATATTGCCTGATCTGGCCTTTAAGTTCACTTTCTTGCCTATTCCCCATATTTCTTGCTTCCTTGAGAAACCACAACTCTTCTTTATATCAGCCTGATATTTAATGATGCACTGCCTGACCTAATGTGGAACACTCGTGCAACTTGCACAGACCTGATGTGGCTGAGTTCCCCTTTGAACTGTTTTGAATTATGTGTCCATCCAATTTCTTGGGGTATCTATGTCTGGCACCCAGCCCTAATGCTGCCTCCATTTACCTGATCTGCCCCAACTAAGCATTCGGCCTATTAAAAACCCTCAAACTCTCCACATGCTCCTTTGTGAGCTGTTCAATGATGTTAATTAGGCTGATTTATGGATCAAGTGCATTCTTGGGGCCAGTCATCCTCTTTATCAGCAGGAATCACCAATGGGAAATTAGCATATGGTCAGTGCCAACATTTTCATTTCTTGCCTTCTTCCATTCCCATCCTCACTGGGTCTAAAAATACAGTCCACAGACTTTTATTGGGTAAAATCATAGAGTCAAAGGGTCATAGAGGTCTCCAAAAAAAGGTCCTTTGATCCAACAAATTTACACTGGTCAAAAACAGCCACCTAATTATTCTAATCCCATTTTCCAGCCGTGGAAAGTCTGCCAACATCATCAGAGACTCATCGCACACTGGTAATGATTTCCTTCAACCTCTTCCATCAGACAGAAGATACAGAAGCCTGAACACATGAATGAACAGGTTCAGGAACAGGTTCTTCCTGGCCGTTATTAGACTAATGAATGGACTGCTTAGCCTCAAATAACGCTGATCTTGCCAATGTTGATCTCACCAAGCGTACAACCCTGTGTAATGTAATCTGTATGCCTCAATCTCAGTCTTTTTGATCTATATAGCCATTGCTTATTATGATTTGCCTGTACCACTCATAAACTTAGCTTTTCACTGTATTTCAGTACACATGACAATAAATCAATCAATCAATCAATCAATCAGCATTTGGTCCATAGACTTGTATACCTTTGCATTGTAACTGTATATCTAAATACTTTTAAAGTGTTATGAAGGTTTCTGCCTCTGCCACTCTTACACAGTGAATTCCAGATTCCCACTATCCACTGGGTTTTCCTCACATCCCTTTTAAACCTCCTGCCCTTAAACTTAAATCGATGCCTTGATCATTGATTCTTGCACCAAGGGGAAATGTTGATTCCTGTCTACCCTACTTATGGCCCTCGTAATTTTATATATCCCAATCTTGTTCCTATTTAGTCTCCTCTGCTCCAGGGAAAACAATCCCAGTCTGTCCAATATCTTTTCATAATTGAAACTGTCCAGCACAGGCAACATCCTATTAAATGTACTTTGTATCCTCTCCAGTCCTATCACATCCTTCCTACAATGTGCGTGCTGGAACTGCATACAGTACTCTAGCTGTTACCTAACCAACATTTTACATAATTCCAGCACAACCTCCACGCTCTTAAACGATGTGCCTCAGTTAATAGAGGCAACTATCTTAAATCATGGATACCTTCTTAACCACTTTATGCATCTGACCTGATACCTTAAGGGAGTGGTCGGCTTGCACACCAATGTATCTTTGACCTTTGGTTCTTCCCAGGGTCCTACTATTCATCATGTATTCCCTTGCCCTGTTTGTCTTACCCAAGTACAGCAGCTCACATTTATCTATACTGAAATTAATTTGCCACTAATTAGCCCATCTGACCAGTCCCTCTTTCACCTCTTGTTTACTAAGGCTATCCTTCTCACTGTTTACCACTTCACTAATTTTCATATCATCTGCAAACTTACTGATCAACTCTCCTAAAGGTATTAAAGGATATGGAATGAAAATGGGAAAATGGTCTTGAGATAGAGCTGACTCATAACCTAATTGTATTGTGGAATAGGCTTTGGAGGCTGAATGGCCCTACTTCTCTTTCTGTGTAGGTTGTTTCATTATATGAATAAATATAGCAAAATCTGATCCCTGTCTTTCTTACATGGATGTCGTTTGTACCATGAATGGAGTTTCCATCAGAAAATGGTGGGGTTACTGTCAATTTTTCACTCCCAGTCCAAGATACTTTATTACGTGCCCCAAATATTGCCCTGTCATGGATCTCACTAGGTAAGTCCTTTAATTACCAGTTGTTAAGGAGAATTTTCCATGATTTTCTCCCAAATGTTTTTGGTTGCAATACACTAATGATATTTACATTTAAAGCACACAGCATATCTAACATAATAAAATTGGCATATCGTAGTAATTAATAATTTTACTAAATAACTTGGGTTATATGTAACAGGAGAGAAATTTTCTCATTGAGCTACAATGGCAGCAGTGTACACTGCTTTGCCTGTCTGACGTCTCAGTGCCTGTCACATTTTGGTTGTGAACAGTGCTCTCTATTCAACCAAATTTGCAATACTACCTTTTGATTCGCTGTGGTTGTGACCTCCTGAGCATTACTATTCTTTGATTTACTCCTAACCACAGCTCGTTGGTACATTTCACAAAGGTAGCTGCAAGAGGAAGTTGGTTTTGTTGTGCCTTTGATGCTCAAAGATTTAATAACCTCACGGCACTTGAGCCCCATGTAGGGCCATTTGAAATGAAATTTATAGTCAGAGAGCATTTTGTGTTAATGGTGTAGTTTCCACTTCCAGATCGTTTAACTTAATTTTACGATCATTTATCAAATAGAAAAGGTTTTTGTGAGATTGTACAAAATAATAACTCTTCTTTCCATTTAGAGGAATGAAATGTAATGGCTATTTATGGTAATCTATCAGTTTCAGATCCACTGTCACATTTTGATGACATTGGGATAACATCACCAACCATCAAGATGTGGGTTCACTCGTAATAGGTATGGTTTGTTTGAATGATATAAAGTCACCAATATAAAGAGATAATTTCAGTTTAATCTGTGATTATGTCATTTAAATATGATCTAATTTTGAATTCAAATAATGTTTACATTTGAGCAGATTGATGCTTTATAGGTGTCGCTGCAATACATTAATGTTTGAATTTATTCAATAAAAAGATTAAAGGTGATCTTCCACTGACAATTTAGGGACATATTTCCTCCTAGCAAAATAAAAGAAGCATTTTTGGATTCTTTGTTGTCAAATGCAAATTATTAAAATTAAATCAGTTCCTATCCATTAATTTTAAATGGTTATTATTTAATGGTTCCTTATTTCAACAATGCTCTGAATTTTGAAAAATCTGTTATAAAAGCTTGAGAAAGCCTGTAGACTGTGTTAATGCCATCATCAAATCTTGACCATCATTCTGAAAGCAGATTTGGGAGTAATCTAGTCAGTATGATGACACATAAGTTCCACATAATGAAATGCATTTTTGAAACTGAAGAAAGATTTGTACTTGTAAAATTAACATTTTGCACTATCATTGCCCAGCTCCCCTTGCAGCAATTATTTACACATTTCATTGTAAAATTAATTCCTCCAGTTTAACAGGCCCATACCTGCATAACTCTTACTCTAAAGTTTTCATGCCATTCAGCACATTTATTTGGCTTATCTGCTTTAATTCTTTTTTTGTTGTTGGAGAATTCACAATTCCTGCCAGAACAAATGGGTGGTTAGCACTGCCTCGACTCAGTCTTTTCTCCCTGGGTCCAGTCCCTGCCCATGCACATCCATGATTCCTCTGAAGCTTTTACACCAGTTTTGGAATTTCCAGTTTGCAGGCTCCAGCTACTTTCTCTTTACCAGGACGTGCAATTCCTTTATACGTCTGTCCCCCACCAGGATGGTCTCAGGGCTCTCCTGTTCTTCCTGGAGCAAAGGCCTGATCTGTCTCCACCCGCCACCAGCCTCCTCCGCTGGCTGATTTCTTTCTCACCCTCAACAAATTCATTTTTAATTCCTCTCATTTTCTTCAGGTCGGAGGGGTAGCCATGGGTACTCGAATGGGCCCAGTTATGCCTGTCTCTGTGGGGTACATGGAACATTCCTTTTCCCAGTCCTTTTCTGGTCCCCACCAACAACTCTCAGCTGAGGATTCCCCAGCACCGTTGTTGACAGGGCCCTCAACCGGGTCCGACCCATCTCTCACACTTCCGCCCTCACCCTTTCTCTTCCCTCCCACAACAGCAACAGGTTTCCCATTGTCCTTACCTACCATCCCACCAGCATCCACATCCAGGAGATCCTCTGCCAACATTTACGCCACCTCCAGTGAGATGCGATCACCAGGTACATATTCCCCTCACCTCCCTTGTCTGCCTTCTATAGGAGCCATTCCATTCAACAATCGTTTGTCCACTTTTCCTCCACTCCCAATAAGACCCCCACATCCCCACGGCATCTTCCCCTGCAACTGCTGAAAAGGTGCAACACTTGCCCATTTACCTCTTCCCTCCTCAGTACCCAAGGGCCCAAACATGCCTTCCAGGTGAAGCAGCACTTTACCTACACTTCTCACAATCTAGTCGACTGCATTTGCTGCTCAAAATATGATCCCCTCTACATTAGGGAAATGAAGCATAGATCGGGTGTTGGCTTTGCAGGACATCTATGTTCTGCTTGCAAAAATGACCCTGACCTTCCAGTTGCCTGCCACTTTAATGAATCACCCTATGCCTTGGCCAACATCTCTGTCTTAGGCTTGCTGCAGTGTTCCAGCAAAGCTCAGTGCAAGCTGGAGGAACAGCACCTCATTTTCCACTTGGTGACCCTGCAGCCCTCCAGACTCAACATTAAGTTCAATAATTTTAGGACCTGAACTGTCCCACGTCTTAGCCTCTTACCAGAAGCACAAGTCCTTGTTATCACATTGTCTGCCATTACACACTACCTATTATTAACCACTGACAGCCTCCATTAACAACTATTCACCTTCCTAGCTAGATCGTTATTGACTCCTTTGGCTGTCCATCTATTCTTCTCTCTTTTTGGGCTCTATCCCTACGTTTCATTTGACCCTTACCCGCTTCCCCCCCCCTCCCTTCTTCTGCATATAAACTGACGTTTTCCTAGCTACCATTAGTTCTGAGGAAGGGTCACTGGACCCAAAACATTAACTTTGATTTGTCCTCATAGATGCTGTCAGGCCTGCCGAGCTTTTCCAGCAACTTCTGTTTTTGTGTCTGATTTGAGGCATTCACAGGTTGTATGTTTCTTATTTAATAAATTATACTGTGCAATATTAGAAAATAAACTACAGAGAGCCCAACCGAAAAGGCGTGGAGACTAAACTAGAAGCTGATGAGCTTGCATCTTTGATCATGATTAAACATGTCTAATTGGGTGTCTTGTTGGTTTGCATGGATAATGTTTCATTAAAATTTGCAAATGGGATTAAAGGTGTCTTAGGGAGTGGTTCACACTACAATCAAATTTTTTGGAGGCGTAGGTTAGTCAATCAATGAATCAACCATGGGAATTTCTTTTTTTTATTCATTAATGGGATGAGGCCGTTGCTGACTAGGGCAGCATTTATTGCCCATCCCTAATTGTCCACGGGGCAGTTAAGAGTCAACCACATTGCTGTGGGTCTGGAGCCATATGTAGGCCAGACCAAGTAAGGATGGCATTCGTGAACCATTGCATTACAGCAGTCTTTCCTTTAGCTGGAACAGAAATATTAGCGAAGGGATGCTTTAAAACATTGAAATATCAAAAAAAAATGCAGATGGCTGTTGTAAAAATTACTTTTCAATGTCCTTTGTAAACAAATGCAGAAACCATTTTCTCTATACAGGTTAAGAATTCTTTCTTAAAATTATTCTGATTGTATGGCTGAGTCTTGAATATTTACACAGATTGCATAGGTGCAAAGAAAGTGTAGATTCTTCGACATTCTGAAGAAGATTCATTTGGACTTGAAACATTAGGTGAAATCTTACAGTGGCCTGAACAATGTGAGGATGGTGAGATTTGTGGCAGGATCGAAGAAGAAACCTAGAATAGAAGAATAGAACAGAATCCCTACAGTGTGGAACCAGGCCCTTCAGCCCAACAAGTCCACACCGACCCTCAGATTATCCCACTAGACCCATCCCCCTTTCATCCAACTACTCTCCACATAAAAACCAAAAGAACTGCGGATGCTGTAAACCAGGAACAAAAACAAATTTGCTGGAAAAGCTCAGCAGGCCTGGCAGCATCTGTGGAGGAGAAAACAGAGTTAATGTTTCGGGTCCAGTGACTTTTCCTCAGAACTGTTCTCAGGAAGGGTCACTGGACCTGAAATGTTTACTCTGTTTTCTCCTCCACAGATGCTACCAGACCTGCTGAGCTCTTCCATCAACTTTGTTTTTTTACTCTACGTATCCCTGAACATGATGGGCAATTTAGCATGGCCAATCCACCTAGCCTGCACATCTTTGGACTGTGGGAGGAAACCCGTGCAGACACGGAGAGAATGAGCAAACTCCACACTGTCACCTGAGGATGGAATCAAACCTGGGTCCCTGGTGCTGTGAGGCAGCAGAGCTAGGTACTGAGCCACCATTCTGCCCCTTTTTTTTATAATTTGGTATGGTCAATCCACACTATCTGCACATTTTTGGACTGTGGGAGGAAACCTACACTGACCCAGGGAGAAAGTGCAAACGCGACACACAGTTACTCAAGACTGGAATTAAACCCAGGTTCCTGGTGCTGTGAGGCGGTAGTGCTAACCACTGAGTCACTGTGCTGTGTAGCGAGGCCTATCTTGGCCTCCAAGTTGCTCAGTGTTTCTGGGTGTAATCCATGAGCATCAAGCATGTGGAATCTGGTCCATGGACATTGGCATGTGACATCTGGGTTACATCTGAAACAGAATAGGTCCAATATCTTTGTTGGGAGGTTTGCTTTTGCTGTTGGAAAGCTTTTAATCTAATTTTGCAAGGCACAGAGTAGATTTAAAATTGTGAGCAAAGTCTAATCAGAAATAGAAGCAATGCAGTCCAGTAGACTGAGAAGACATGGGCATGAGAAGGCACATGGGAGAACCAGAAAGCTAAATCATATCTATTTGAATGCAAGGAGCCTGATTGGTATGGCAGAAGAAGTTAAGAGTATTGATCAGTGCTCAGGAGTATGATGTTGTTGCAATTGCTGAGACATGATTGAAGAAAGGGCAGGACTGACAGCTCAATGTTCCAGGGTATAGAGATTTCAAGCATGATAGAATGGGATGTAAGTGTGTTGGGGATATTGCATTATTGGCAAAGGAAACCATCACTGCAGGAATGAAGGAGGATGTCCTAGAAGGCTCTTCAAATGCGGCCATCTGGGAGAGCTTAGATATAAAAAAAGCGGCATTCACTTTGCTGGAATTAGACAACAGTCCTCCCAACGGTCAGAGGGAGATAGAGGAGCAGCTATATAGGCAAATCACCGAGAGGTATGAGACGAATAGGGTTATAGTAGGAGGGGATTTCAATTTTACTAACATTAACTGGGATTGCCTTAGTGTGAACAGATTAGATGGCATGGAATTTTTAAAGTGCATCCAGGAAAGGTTTTTGTGCCAGTACTTAGACATTCCTCATTGAAATGGAGCAGTACTGGACCTAATCCTAGGCAATGAAACCAGTCAAGTGGTTGAAGCATCAGTGGGCAAGCATTCTGGGGATAGCAACCCCAGAAACTCTGTAAGTTTCAAAGTCATGTGGAAAGAGATAAGGATACTGCAGAATTAAGTGTCAAACTAGGAGAAGGTTAATATCAATATTATTAGACAGGATCTAGTAGACTGAGAGCATCTACTTGCAGGTAAGTCTACATTTGGAAAGTGGGTGTCTTTTGAATGTAGCATAGTGAGAGATCAGGGCCTACATGTTCCTCTAAAAGGGAAGGGCAAAAGCAGCAAGTCTGGGCAACCCTGGAATGTTAAGAGGTATTGAGAGTTGATAAAGAAAAAGAAGGAAACCCATATAACAGGGTGTGGAGCTGGGTGAATGCAGCAGGCCAAGCAGCATCTTAGGAACAGGAAGGCTAATGTTTTGGGCCTAGACCCTTCATCAGAAATGGGGTCTAGGCCCGAAAGGTCAGCCTTCCTGCTCCTAAGATGTTGCTTGACCTGTTGTGTTCATCCAGCTCCACACCTTGTTATCTCGGACTCTCCAGCATCTGCAGTTCCCATTATCTCAGAAGGAAACTTATGTTTGGTACAGAGCATTAAAACAGGGAAGGTCCTCCAGAAGCACAGACAGTGTGGGAGGGTGGCTTTAAAAATAAATTAGGAAGCCAAAGAGGGGCCATGAAATATCTTTGGCAGATAGAATTAAAGAAAATCCCAAGGCATTTTATAAATATATTCTATACTAACAGTAAGAGGATTACCAGGGAAAGAGGGGACTCTAGTAGAGACCAAAGGAAAAATCTGTGCATGGAGCCAGAAGACATGGGTGAGGTCTTAATTGAATATTTACCATCTGTTTCACAAAGGTTAAAGACAATGTAGCTGGATATTTCAGTTGGAATGGTGAGGTTCTATAGCATGTTAAGAAAAAGAAGGTGGAAGTTTAGCAGGTATAAAGGTATGTAAATCCCCAAGGCCTGATGCAATGTATGACAGGCTGCTTCGTTGGGGTAAGCGAGAAGATTGCTGATGCCCTGGAATGAGATATTTATTACTTTGCTACCAACAGGTAAAGTGCCAGATAACTGGAGAATAGATAATGTGGTTCTTTTGTTTAAGAAGGCCAGGTAATTGCAGATCATCCAATCAGATATCGGTGGTAGGGAAATAATGAGAAAATATTTCAGGAGACAGGATTTATTGGCATTTGGAAAGGCAGGGATAGATCAGGGATGATCGGCATGAACTTGTTGGAAGGATATCGTGTCTGACTAATTTAGTTGAATTTTTTGAAAAGGTGACTAAATATATTGATGAGGGTAACAAAGTTGATGTGGTATACGTG
This sequence comes from Stegostoma tigrinum, assembly GCF_030684315.1. Classification (NCBI taxonomy): domain Eukaryota; kingdom Metazoa; phylum Chordata; class Chondrichthyes; order Orectolobiformes; family Stegostomatidae; genus Stegostoma; species Stegostoma tigrinum. The sequence continues at coordinate 29,085,033 of NC_081364.1, read as the reverse complement.
GACTTCTATAAGGCCTTTGACAAGGTCCCACATGGAAGGCAAGCCAAAACGTAGGAGTCCATGGTATCCTAGACAAGTTGGCAAACTGGATGCAAAATTGGTTCACAAATTGGAGGCAAAGAGTGACAGTGGTAGGTTGGTTTCATAATTGGAAGCTAGTGATCAGCAGCACATCACTGGGTTTGGTGCTGGGACAATAGCTGTTTGTTATGCACATTAACAACTTGGATGTGAACATAGAAGGTATAATGAGTGAATTTGTAGATGACACAAAAAAATGGACATTTTGTTAATAATGAGAAGGATGGTGTCAGGCTACAATCTGATATGGTCAGCTGGTAAATTGGGTAGAGCAATGGCCGTTGGAATTTAATGTGATAAATGCTGCACTTTGGGTGATCTAATAAGCGTAGGATATACACAATGAATGGTAGATCCATGGGGACTGCTGAGGGAAAAAAGGACATTGGCGTCTAAGTCAATAGATTTGATTTGGTTTGATTTTGATTAATTATTGTCACATGTACCTAGCTACAGTGAAAAGTTGTGTTTACCTGCAGTACAGGCAGATGATACATTACAAAGTGCATAACAGTAATAGAACAGCGTGAGGAATACAGTGTTGCAGCTTCGGATCCCTTGAAGGCATTAGCACAAATAGACAGGATGATAAAGAAAGCATAGGGGATGCTGATCTTTATTAGCTGAAGCATAGAAGAGAGGAGCAAGTAGGTCTTGTTACAATTTTATAAACATTTATTAGGCCACAGAAGGAATCCTGCATTCTGGTGCCACATTATTGGAAGGGTGTGATTGCATTGGAGAGGGTGCAGAGGAGATTTACCAGGATGTTGCCTGGGATGGAAAATCTCAGTTATGAGGAGACACTGAATAGGGCGTGCTTGTTTTCCTTGGGGCAGAAACAGAGGAGGCTGAGGGGGATCTGATCGAAGTGACAAGGTTATGAGAGGCATAGACAGGATAGATTGTGAGAATTCTCTCCCCATCGTAGATGTGTTTACAATCAGAGGGCATACAGCATGTTTAAAGTGAGGAGTAATTCATTAAGGGGGATCTGAGGAAACTTTATTTCTTCCAGAGGGTGGTAGAAATATGGAACATGCTGCTTTAGAGGTTGGAGGAGGCATATACTATTGCACCATTTAAGAAACATCTGGATGTGCACTTAAAATGCCAAGGCACAGAAGGCAATGGACGAAGCACAGAACAATGGGATTAGTGTATCAGTGATAATGGGAACTGCAGATGCTGGAGAATCCAAGATAACAAAGTGTGGAGCTGGATGAACACAGCAGGCCAAGCAGCATCTCAGGAGCACAAAAGCTGACGTTTCAGGCCGAGACCCTTCATCAGAGCCTCTGTTATTGCTGGCACCCATACCATATTTAAAAGGATGCTGTGAATCTGGTCAATCACTATAATTCTGAAGCTGCTTTACCCGGTGACAGTCAGTTTGAACACATAGCAATAACAGAGCCTCTGATGAAGGGTCTTGGCCCGAAACGTCAGCTTTTGTGCTCCTGAGATGCTGCTTGGCCTGCTGTGTTCATCCAGCTTCACACTTTGTTATAATGGGATTAGTGTAGTTTGGTACAAAAACACAAGTTGCTGGAAAACTCAACATGTCTGGCAGCTTCTGTGAAGAGAAAATCAGAGTTAGCGTTTCAGGTCTGGTGACCCTTCTTCAGAGCTGGCTCTACCTGAAAACGTCTATAAACTATTGTGGCATCCCAATACACTTGCAGGTCACTCAGGAAGCACAGACTTGCATTACATAGCACACCGGCAACTGGTATTGAAAGGCTGCTGCAGGGACAGGCACTCAGCTCACAGGCTGGGCAAAGGCTGCATCTTAAGGCTGCCGGCTTGCTTTCTAAGAACTTGTTCACCTGGGTTCTCAAAGTATCGGTGTCCTGCCTTGCCTTGCCTCAGCCCAGCTCCACAGCCAGGCAGCTTGCTTTGATGGCAGCAGTCCTCAGTCAATGGGGTATTCATCTTCTTATACAGCAAAATACAAAATCTTAGTTATACCTCAGGCCTGCAGCTTACATTTTTCCAATGTGTTCAAACTGACTGTCACCGGATAAAGCAGCTTCGGAATTATAGTGATTGTCCAGATTCACAGCATCCTTTTAAATATGGTATGGGTGCCAGCAATAACAAAGTGCGGAGCTAGAGGAACACAGCAGGCCAGGGAACATCAGCAGAGCAGGAAAGCTTATGTTTCAGTTTGGGATCCTTCTTCATAAATGTGTATGTTACGGGGTTATGTAGATTGTGTATAATATGGTGGGTATATTACATGGTGTGTTTTATGTTATACATAGTATATTGTGTTTTACAGGGTATATAATATATTGTATATTTTATATTTATATATCACAGGGTGTATGATACATTATATGTATTATATTGTATATATTGTAGGTTATATGATATATTATATATACAATATATATTACAAGATGTATGATGTATGTTATGTATACTACACTATATATTACAGGGTATGAGATACATTGTGTATATGACAAGGTGTATGATTTACTGCATTGATTGCAGGATGTATGATGTATGATATATTATAAACACTACACAATATATTACAGGTATGAGAAATAGGATGCATCTGCAGTTCCCATTATCACTGATACAATTTTAACCTCACTGCGAAGCCTCTTCCAGGGATGCCTAAGCTGAAGAAGTTACCCTCCTCCCTCTGGACCAACCTCAGGGAATCTCTCTCCCACTGCAACTCCCTTGTCTCTCCATGTTTGGTCCACCTCCCCCTCTCTCCCTATTTATTCCAGTTCCCTCTCCCCATCCCCCTCTCTGATGAAGGGTCTAGGCCCAAAACGTCAGCTTTTGTGCTCCTGAGATGCTGCTTGGCCTGCTGTGTTCATCCAACTCCACACTTTGTTATCTCGGATTCTCCAGCATCTGCAGTTCCCATTATCACATCAGAAATAGGATGTATATTTCGTATATATTGCACAGTATTTTAGATTACACGGTGAATAAGAGACTGTATAGATTACAAGGGGTATGATGTATTGAATAAATTAGGTGTATGATTTACTGTATATATTTTAGTGTGTATGATATAGTGTATAGATTACAGGGTGTATAGTTTATTGGATAGATTACAGGGTGTATGATAAACTGTATAGAACACAGGGTGTGGGGACCACGCAGTGTCCTCAAGCGGCTCCTTGTCTGTGGGGAAGGAGCTGACGTCAGCAGCTGGGAAGGAATGTCAGCGGCAATGGCGACGGGATGGTGGAGGAGGGGAGCAGCCTAACGGGGCGGAGACAGGAGTAGCAGACCCAGGAGCCGGCAGAACGGAGACGTTGGGGGAAGCGTTCTCTGTCTTTCGCACTTGGTCGCCTTCATTTTCCACCCCCTCCTTCAGGCTGAGTTTCGCTGCCTGGCCGGTGGGCCAGCCGGGTGAAGCTATGGTGGCCAAGGCAGCGAGGACCCCGTTTTAACTCAGCTGACCCGGGATCCGGACCGAATTGGCCGGCCGAGAAGCGAGCGAGCGGGCGGCGGCGCCATGCAGGCGGAGGAGCCACTGATGGAGAGCGAGAGTTTCCTGCGGACTGAGGTCGAGCGGCTGAACCGGGAGCTGAGCGAAACAACCCAGGAGAAGATCCAGGCGGCCGAGTACGGGCTGGTGGTGTTGGAGGAGAAGCAGAGCCTCAAACAACAGTATGAGGATCTGGAGGGCGAGTATGAGACAGTCAGACAGGAGTTGGAGCAGCTCCGAGAGGTGAGGCTTATTGAGCAAGGAAAAAGGATAATAATATCACCAAATCTCGATCCCGATTTTTGTACAGACGGTTTTGTTTTAAAAATAAGTTAATCATTTGCTTAAAATGTATTGGTTGGATTCTTCAAAAAAAAACTGACCGAAGACCCACCCATTGCCCAAGAGCGTCTGACCGTTGACAGATTCAAGCAGCAGCTCCCAGCATCTGCCACCTCACTGCTCAATAATAGTTGTTGTGCTGTGCCAAATGGCTCACAGTGGCTTGTTCGTACCGTTGAATCCCCTACTGTAACTGTATGAATTCTCGCAGTGGAGGAATCCCTTTGTCCTCATCTTTCAGCAGATTGTCATAGATCGGATTAGTGACCACTGTTAGATCCACGGGAAGCATGGTCAGAGATCCATCAAGCAGAGGCCACTAGATTTAAAAAAAACACTTCCCCCTCGGCATAAGTCAAATGTACAAACTAGGTAAATCAGCTAATTAGAGTTTGATGGCCAGTCAAATGGCCAGACAATGCAAAATTGTAAGATAAGTTTTGTTTTAATAACGCTTTGACAAGACCTAAAAAAATTCTCAAGAGAAAATATTTCCACGAATCTTTGGCACGAAGAAATTGCATAAAATATGTTGGGCAGGACTAGACTGTTGAGCCAAACTAGTTTAATACATCTAGTGACTAAGATGTTCAGACCGGAAAGAAAATGTTTAGATATACAATATTGTACTATCACAGTACATGAAGGTAAAGTGCTCCTCATATGCAGACATTCTGTAACTGCCTTGTAAAATGAAATACTTATGAGATGTGAATCATTGCTTGTCTTTGGGTTGTATGTTTTTTTCCCCACTCAAGACATCACTGGATTTGACTTGACGCCTCCTTTCAGAATTCTGGATTAGATTAGTGACTCATTGGGAAAGTCATGCTTAGCTTGCCTGCTTGGTTGATACAGCATGCTGATACAAAATTGAATCAATTACATTCTAGAATGAAGATTTCTTTTGGTTTTAACTATTATTGACTTTTTTTTGGTTCAAATCGATAATAGACTTCAATTTCTGTTTTGGAAAAGGTCAGTTTGTGGATATAACTACATCTATAGAGCACATCTTTTTACAAGTTTATGTTAAATTGATTAAAAATCAAATCTCAATCTGGATTGTGGAGCATTTTCATAATGAAGAAAATGTATTATTTCATTAGGATAACATTCGGATTGAGATTTTCAAATGTGAGCTGTTTAGAGCATTTGAATAATAAATTATCGGTTTAATGAAACGTCAAAGCATTGTAATGTCATACTGTGTTTGAAGGAAATATGTTAACGTTTGCAAGTCATGTTAATTGTATGTACTGGAAGTTTCAATATTTCTCTCAGTATTACGTGGGATATGAGGCTTTTGAGTGTTTATTTTCATATTCTTTAATTGAGCTGATATTTATGGGTCTGAATGACATTGGGTGGGAAAACTGCTGTCTTCAAATTTTAATGTTTAAACATTTCAGTTACAAATCAAGCAAGTAGTTTTAGTTTGATATATGCAGGAAAGGATCAGAAATGGCATATTGGACTTCTAAGACAAGAAAGATACATGAAAGGACTTGTATTCACCTTCACAAACTCAGGTCTAACTGATATTTATGGAAATCTAAAGAGATCATTTCTCTGCAAATTTGTTCTATTAAGCAAAGTTAAAAATGAACTTTGCAATCTCAAGGATTTGAAAAGATATTTTTTCAATGAGTGATTTAAACTTTTTCTGCTGTAAATAATAAATTACTCAACAGAAGATACTATGGAATATAACACAGTTTTTTTTATCTTTTTAACATTTCGTTAGATAATTCCTTCACATTTATTACAGGTTGTGTGGAAAATGGGAAGGGTCACTGGATATTTTTAATCAACCCATTCAGATCTATCATGACGCCTCCGGAGCAGGTGGAACTTGAACCCAGACATTCTGGCCCACAGGTAGCACATTGAACAGTACAGTGCAGTACAGGCGCTTCGGCCCTCAATGTTGCACCGACCTGTGAAACCAATCTGAAGCCCATCTAACCTACACTATTCCACTATCATCCATATGTTTATCCAGTGACAATTTAAATGCCCTTTTAAGTTGGAGAGTTGACTGCTGTTGCAGGCAGGGAATTCCACACCCTTACTGATCTCTCTGCTCATCCACACTGCCAAGAATCTTACCGTTAGCCCAGTACTCTGTATTCTTGTTACTCCTTCCACAGTAAATCACCTCTCACTTTTCCACATTAAACTCCATTTGCCACCTCTCAGTCCATGTCTGCAGCTTATCTATGTCCCTCTGTAACCTGCAACATCCTTCCGCACTGTCCACAACTCCACCGACTTTAATGTCATCTGCAAATTTACTAACCCATTCTTCTATGCCCTCATCCAGGTCATTTATAAAATGTAGTGGCCCCAAAACAGATCCTTGCGTTACACCACTAGTAACTGAACTCCAGGATGAACATTTCCCATCAATCACCACTGTCGTCTTACAGCTAGCCAATTTCTGATCCAAACTGCTAAATCGCCCTCAATCTCATGCCTCCGTATTTTCTTCAATAGCCTACTGTGGGGAGCCTTATCAAACGCTTTACTGAAATCCGTATACACCGCATCAACCGCTTTACCCTCATCCACTTGTTTGGTCACCTTCTCCAAGAACTCAATAAGGTTTGTGAAGCACAACCTACCCTTCACAAAACAGTGTTGACTGTCCCTCATCGAATTATTCCTTTCTGGATGATTATAAATCCTATCTCTTATAATCGTCTCCAACACTTTACCCATAACCAAAGTAAGGTTCACTGGTCTATAATAACCAGGGTTGTCTCTATTCCCTTTCTTGAACAAGGGGACAACATTTGCTATCCTCCAGTCTTCTGGCGCTATTCCCGTGGACAATGACAACATAAAGATCAAAGCCAAAGGCTGTACAATCTCCTCCCTAGCCTCCCAGAGAATCCTAGGATGAATCCTATCCAGCCCAGGGGATATATCTATTTTTACACCTTCCAGAATTGCTAGCACCTCCTTATGAACCTCATCCTGTCTAGTCTAATAGCCTGTATCTCAGTCTTCTCCTCGACGACATTGTCTTTTTCACGTCTGAATACTGATGAAAAATATTCATTTAGTGCTTCTCCTATCTCTTCAGACTCCGCACAACTTCCCACTACTGTCCTTGACTGGTCCTAATCTTACTCTTGTCATTCTTTTATTCCTGATATACCTATAGAAAGCTTTAGGGTTTTCCTTGATCCTACCTGCCAAAGACTTCGTGTCCCCTCCTGGCTCAGCTTAGCTCTCCAGGTAGTTTGAAATTAGAAAAAAGTCTAAGTGTAACTTTGAATGGATTGGAATCTGGTGAAATTTATTTAATGTTTGACGTTTATTTTCTAATGTGTCCTTTATTATCCTGTGAACCTAATGTAACAAGTAGTAACATGATCTCTCTTCTCAACATGGTAAGAGATCACCTTTCTCCTCCCATGCCATGTGATCAGCGTTCGGCAGAACAAGCTTTTGTAGTTTGTTTATTATGCAAGCATGTAAAGAACGCTTGTTGGTTTTCTCCCTCGTAAAACTGATTATAAGGGTGAATGTTATATAATCATTTTTTACATTTTTGTACTATGTGAGATTATTGTCGGAAATGGAGTAGTTTGGTTATAAAGAAGGAGGGTGTAACCAAAGCTGATGGGTTTAACTATCATGCCAATCGCTCAAATTGTTCTATTGTTGGTGATTTGTTTGGCACTTCACGTTTGGCTTGTTGACTACTTTGTTCAAATGTTGGATCACAGCCCAAAATCCTTTCAGAATCTCGTTTATTTTTCAGCCTTAAATACTAATACATAAGTGTTAATTTCTTTGTAAATTCTGAGCTCTGTAGAGTTTGCCAAGCATATAACAAAACATGGTATAACTAAGTTTGTGAACATGGACAAGGAGTAGGCTATTCCATAAAATCATGAATTGAATGTAATCTTATCTGCGTTCTAATCCTGATAACCTTTCACCACCTTGTTTAACAAAAATTTATCTCCCCCGTCTGAAAAATATTCAAGGATTCTTGTTTCAACTGTCTTTTTAGGATGAGTGTGACAAAGGCTCATGATTCTTCAAGAGAAAACAATTCCCTTCATAACGGTCTTCTTGTATTTTTAAACAGTGATCCTGAGTTCAAACATTTCCCGTAAAGGGAAATATCCTTTCCACATCCATCCTGTTAAGATTCCTCAGGATCCTATGTTTCAATCAAGTCACCTCTTAGAACCTGCTAAAATTTAGAAGAATCTTGCCTGTCTAACCTCATAAGACACCCCACCTAGTCTAGGTGTCAGTCTAATAAACTTTCTTTGAATTGCTTCCAGCATATTTACAGACTTCCTTAAATAATATAGCTGGTACAATGTATAACACCCCAGGTGTGGTCTCACCTCTGCCCTGCATAACTGAAGCATAAACTTCCTACTTGTTGTATTAATTTCCCCTTGTAATGAATTATAATATCCTCATGGCTTTCCTAATTATTTGATGTACCTGCATACTAACCTTCTGTTGGTATACACCATGAAAACTAAGTCCCTGTAACATTTCGGAGCTCTTAGCTCTCACGACTTAGATAATATGCTTGTTTGTTCTTCCTTATAATCCATTTGCCAGAATGTTGACCGATCATTTAACTTATATTTGTGTGTGTGTATGTGTGTATTTATCATCAGCAAATTTGGTGACCATATCTTCTGTCACTTTGTCCAGGTTATTTGTATAATTGAACCATACATCACCTTTATCCACAGCATTTGTCACCTACTGAGTGAACTCTGGGGCTGGTCAATCGTTTTCTTTCACCAATCCACATAGACTCTGCCTGGTAACCTTGAACTTGCCTGTCATAGCTTATAAGTGTACAAACAAGGAACAAGAGTAGTCCCTTGGCCCTTTGAGCCTGCTTGATCATTTATGCAGATCAAGGCTGAACTGATTTTTAACATCAACTTTACATTCTTGCATGTCCCTGCTAATCTTTCATCTCCTTGGCAATCAAGAGTTGGTTTACCTCCACCTTAAAAAATTTAAGGATTCTGCATTCACTGTCTTTTAAGAAAGTGAATTCTGAAGACTGTGAATCCTCTGAGAGAAAAATGTTTCCTAATTTCTGTTGTAAATTGGCACCACCTTATTTTTAAACTGACTTCCTAGGACTACATTTTCTCCAAGAGGAAGCAGGTTTTTAATGTTCACCTGGTCAAATCCCCTTTCAATTAAGTCATCTCTGACTCTTCTAACCTCCAGAGAATACAGTCCTTGGCTATCTAGCATTTCCTCAAAGTCAATTTGCACATTCCAGGTATTAGTATAGTAAACCTTCTCTGAACTGCTCTGTACTCTTGCATTCTGTTATTGTTGTAATAAGCCGTAACATTCTGTTATCTTTCCTGATTACTTGCTGTACCTGCATTCTAACCTCGAGATTCATATGTTAGTATAACCCTGTACAGGTCCCCCTGTATCTCAGAGCTCTGCAACTGCTCACCATATAGGTAATATCCTTCATTTTTATTCCTTCTGCCAAAATGGACAATTTCGCATTGTTCTGCATTTGCCAGGTCTTTGAGTCACTTTATCCATATCCATTTGTAGGCTCATGCCTATCTTTGTGTCATCATGAAATTTAGCTACTATATCTTTGACCTCTTCATCCAGATCATTCATATAAATTCTGAAGAGTTGAGGCCCCAGTACTGACTGCAATGGCAAACCACCCATGACTTCCAGCCAGCCTGAAGAAGACCTGCAACAGGTATTAAGCTAACCTGCTTGTAGCTTCCTGCCTTCTATGTTCCCTTTTTAAGTAGTTACATTTGCTGTCTTCCAATCTATTGGAATTTGTCCCTCAAACAAGGGAATTTTATAAAATTAAAACCAATACATCAGCAATATGGCTTATTTTAAACTGCGCAGCTCTTCCAAGATTCAGCACATGTTCAGTATCAGTATGCTGGTTTTGGCATTGGTTTACATTTTGGAGGACATTTCCATGCACAGACCTTGCAGGTCCATGCAGCCAGAAAGAAAATTAAGAGGGAACTCGTATGTCAATCCCCTTAACTATACTGCCCCCTACTACCACTGCATTTATCATTGCTCCCCTTACGTCCATCCTGGAGTCTTCATTATAGTTAAAGTTGCTTTGGAAGGAAATCTAAATTTTAAACCAATCCGTTCAGAGATGTTATTAACAAATCTGGAACAAGTGGCTCCTGAACCTGGGTCTCCTGATTCAGAGGTAGGAATGTTATCACTGTGCCACAAAAGCCCCTTGTAGAGTTGCTTTATAGTAAAAAGAAAATACTACTTTAAGTTGTTGTTCATTCGTTATCACAAGTGTAGTTTTGGCACATAATTTAAAATAAAACCTATTTTTATATATGATATAACTAGGTGATATCCAAACTGGTAAATAGTGATCATAGTGTAGTTTTGCGTAGTTTTGGTTTTAATTACGTAACTTGTCATTTTAATCAGCCTGTCATTGTTGAAAAACCTATGAAGATACGCAACAATTGCCAAACTAAGTTCTGGGAAATCAATACTTGCTGACTTTCGCTTTGTCCTTTTAAGTCAGGAGAATTTGGATACCAATAAAAAAAAGTCCAGATTTGGGAAAGGCTTAGAAGGATATGGGCTGAACACAGGCAAACGGGACTCATTCACTTGAGGATATCTATTGGCATGGAGAAGTTGGACTAAAGGGTCAGTTTCAGTGCTTCACAATTCTGACTCTATAACAGCTTGTTTTTGTTGCAGCTATAAATACAGAAACCTGTGCTGAGGAAGGGTCACTTAAATCAAAACGTTAACTCTGATTTCTTTCTGCAGATGCTGCCAGACCTGCTTAGTCTTTCCAGCAATTTCTGTTTTTGCTTTTGATTTCCAGCATCTGCAGTCCTTTCAATTATATAGTTTTAGCTGATTACATTGCACTGTTTGCCACTTCAATACAATCCTAGTCGTTTGAACATTGGTTACTAGGCTGATCTGACAAACCAGACATGCATCTACTCCATTAGGCTCTGTCAGAGAAGCTAATCTGTATAATTGGATTTGATGGCTTGGTGTTTTGGTTGACCAACTGCCACAAACCAAGAAGTCTTGTCGTGCATTTCTCATACCAAATATGCCTCATCAGAAGCCACTTGATCTTGCCTGCTGTAATGTGCTGTCCGAAGAGTATTGTCAGTAGTTGCTTAAATATGGCCTTGGGACCTCTCGCTAGATGGCAAGTCGTAGGAGCTCTAGGTGTCCAGGGCACATAAATGAGCAGGACAATTGATATGAAACCTTCGAGGAATAAAATATATTTTCAATTCTTGTTAAGGATGCATATTTGTATGTTTAAGTTTGAAAGTGTGATCTCTACACTTCTATTACCTAGTGCAGAGCTTTTGTTATCATAGTAATTGTAAAATTACAGGGCCACTTTGATATGACATTTGTGTTTGACTTTGAGTTTACCGTAATGTCTTATTCACAGAATCACAAAGAAATTTGAATCCTTCAGTTACAGTGTATTTTCAAATTTGGTATTCCAGCAAATGTTACTCCAATTCATTTTTGAATAAGAATTATAAGACCATAAGACATAGGAGTGGAAGTAAGGACATTCGGCCCCTTATGTGTAATGATATTGCAATTTTTAAATAATCATTTTAGCAGATTGAATCTTATGTTGGATACAGTTATCTGATTTAACAACCTTTTAATGTCTGCCAAAACATGAATTTGTTTCTCAGCATTCTAAAATAATCTGACTACTTTTGGCAATTTAAAGCAAAATTATTTGTTGATTTGTCATAAACTTCCCTGGTACATTATTAAGATGAGCTTGCCAGATGTAACAAAAAAATTGTCAATCACTCGAAACCTTGGATAAAATAAAATAAACTTTGGAGTTTTGAGACTATGGATGATTTAAAGAACAATATTTTAGTATTAGATATTGAAGTACCAAGATGGTGTGTCTCAGTTCATGGGTGACTGTCAGATTGTGTTCATAATTCTGGTACATAAGCCACTCCAGATCTCTCATGAACCAGGCTTTGCATTGTACTGTGTAACTATTTCAATGAGTTGTCGACAAAATATTTTAAATCTGGGTTCAGCAAAGTAAATTGGAATTAAAAACTGTATCATCGCCCATTTTAAAGTTTTACTTCCGTATTTGAATAGTGTGAACAGGATTTAGCTGATATCAGGAGAAAAAGTTCAAGTTTGGTTTTGCTACTGAATCTAATCCAGTTTGCTTTTTTTGGCAATGAACCTCATCCAATTTATTCATTTTTAAAAAGCTTTTTTCTAAGTATGGAGTTTGAGAATGAGTTGTCAAGGTTGAAATTTATAGATCAGCTTAGATATACATAATTATATAGCAAAGAAAGGAACCCATACAGCCTGTTCTCAAATATTTATTCTGCTTCACCCTATTTCCCTGCTCCTTTTCTGTGTTGTTGGAATGTTTACCCAGTTCACTTTAGAAGGTGTATTGGATTTTGTCTCTGGTGTGGCATTCCATATTTTAGGAAAACTGTGTTTGTGTGGAAAAACCTAATAACTTCCTCGTTCGCACTTTTTGTAATTTAGTTATTATCCCAAAGCCAGTGAAAATAGTTTATCCATTTTGAAAATGCACTTTGTTTTCTTCTTTTTGAAAAAGATTGAATTTTGGGATCAGTTTAGTTCCAAATTCATGAGTGTGAAAGATGGCTTAGTTTCTCTCTTTCAGAGTTGGTTAACTTTATAGTCTTTAATGTGCTAGTTTGGAAATGTGTTGAGTGTTCCCACATTACAGTTACATGGTTTCAACTGCTGAATTACATTGCATCTACTTAATTTACTTCTAAAAAACATCTGTTTATTCATTAAATATTGTAATTAAGTTGGGGTTCAATCTTGTGATCATCTGAGATTCACTGTTTCAATTCTACATCTCCAGCTGCCGACTTGGAGTTGAAATTGAGTGTGAGTATCAGTAGATCAAACTTGGCCTGTTCAATGCTTTATTTTGGCACTGGTCCCAAAGTGCGCTCTCACTGTTATCTGAGTCACCTGTCCTGCCCTATTTCCCAAAAGTACGTTGAGTTTTGTCCCTTCCCAAGTAGGACCCTCTAAATACTGCTTGAGGAAACTGTCCTGAATACTTAACAAATCCACTCCATCTAAACCCTTAACATTATGGCAGTCCCAGTCTGTGTTAGGAAAATTAAAATCCCCAACTATGACCGCCATATTTTTCCTGAAAGTTTCCACAGCCTCCCTGCATATTTGTTCCTCTAATTCCTGTTGACTATTTGGGGGCCTATAGTACAACCCCAATACTGTCACCACCCCCATCTTGTTTCTTAGCTCTACCCACAAAGCCTCACAGTATCATCCCTCAGTTATTTCATCTCTGCTGTGATAGTCCCCTTAATCAAAAATGCAACTCCTCTCCTCTCTTTCCTCCACCTCTGTCCTGCCTAAAGCACCTCTACCCTGGCACGTTAAGCTATCAGTCCTGTCCCTCCCTTAGCCATGTTTCTGTAATGGCTATAATATCCCAGCCCCATGTATCTATCTATCCATCCTCCAAGTTCATCAGCCTTACCTGTAAGCCGCCTTGCATTGAAATAGATGCAGCTTAATCCAACAGGCATTCCTTGCTTTTTGTCCTGTTCCAGCCTGACCTGTCTCTTCAACTTGCTATTTCTGATTACTGGATCTCCTTACAGCCTTGCACTTGGCTCCTTGCTGTTGAGGATCCCACACCCCAGTAAAGATATTTGAATATATTGTACTACTGCTAAGTTGTGTCTGGCAGTTCCCAATCCTAAGTGGTGAATACATTTTTGAAAATTAGCGTGTAAAAATATTGGTACTTGTCTGTATTGTCAAATTCCTTCATGCCCTCATCAACCCCTCCTTTTTGTAATCTTTTCCAGTTCCACAATCCTCTGGGATCTTGGTGTTCCTCTGATACTGGCCTCTTGAACATACCTGATTTTGATGGATCCATTGTTGGTTGCTGTGCCTTAGGGCCTAAGCTGTGGAATTCATTTTTCAAACTTTGTTTCCCTCCTTAATGACTCTTCTTAAAAATCTACTACCTTTAAAGCTCTTGATCATTTGTCCTTGTATCTTATTATGTAGCATGGTGTCAAGTTTTTGTACTGCCCCTTGGAACATTTTAGTATATTAAGGGTGCTGCATAAATATACATTGTGTAGTTTTTTATTCAGTGCATTGGATGATTTCTTTTTGTATGTTAATCGAATTTTTATCCAGTATAAAGAATGATTTTGTAGTTAATCCAATAACGCTAAAACTTGTTCATAGATTTGAGTTTGTTGTCGAACATGCAAGGTAATAAAGAAATTCAAGTTGAATATATATTAAGTAAAGATTTGTGATCTGTTCAGTTCTTCCTCCTCGGGCATTTGTCTCTCTTATCTATCACTGAAAAATTTAACCGACAGCAGCAACTAACATTTATATGGCACCTCTAATGTCAGGACTTAACAGGAGCACATTTTGACAGTCAGTCATAAAGTGTTTTCTGCGAAACAAAACTTGATAAAAGATTTGATTTTAAGGTGGGACGTGATGGCTAAGTGGTATTATCGCTGGACTGTTAATCTAGAGACCCAGGTTTAAATCTCACTACGGCGGTTGGTGGAATTTGAATTCAATAAATATCTGGAATTAAGAGTCTAATAATGATTGTGAATCCTTTGTCGATTGTTGGAAAAACCACCTGGTTCACTAAGGTCCCTTAGGGAAAGAAATTGCCATTCTTTCCTGATCTGGCCTACATGTGACTTCAGACTCTCAGCAATGTGGTTGACTCTTAACTGCCCTCTGGGCAATCAGAGATGGGCAATAAATGCTGGCCTAGCCAGTGATGCCTTCATGTCGTGAATGTATTTAAAAAAAAGTTTGATTTTAAGAAATATAGGAAGTGGGACTTGAGAGCAGGAATAAGATGTTCGGCCTTTTGAATCTGCTCTATGGATTCTAGGTTATGGCTCATCTGGTTGTGGTTTGAGTTCCATTTTCGTTTCTGCCCTCTTGACTCTTGATTCCCTCAAATATCAAAATTCCATCTAATTTGGCCTTGAATAAATTGAATGATCCGACATCCACTGTTTTCTGGGAAAGAGAATTTCACAGATTAACAGCCCTTGGAGAAAGAAATTCTCATCAAACTGAGACGTCTTACACTTAAACTGTGACCCTGGTTCTTGCCACTCCTAGAAAGGGAAACATCCTCTCCAGAATCCAACTGGTAGGTCCCCTGTATGTTTCAGTAACCTTCCTTGTCATTCTGCTGAGCTCCAATGGGTAAGGGAATCTCCAAGGAGGAAAAAATAGATGGAGAGGGGTAAAGAGATTTAGGGATGGAATGAGATACTTGGAGCCTACATTTACCATTGAAGACCAATGCTGAGAAAAGAGTTAACAATACTCAGGAGATCATAATTGGTGGACTGCAAAGTTCTTGTCAGGGGATGTTAGAGGTGAGGCCAGAGGATTTGAATGTGAATTTAAAATCCAGGCATTCGAGTGCTTGGTGTAAATATAAGGCAGCAGTTGGCGAGCTGGACTAAAAGCAAAGTTTTGGATGCTGCATATAGCCGTTCCCCTCAAATTTGCACTGAACTGGTTTATTTATGTAACTGAATGCAGTTTTCTAAACAAAAACAAATGTGTTTCCATAATTACTTTGAGAATTTTGCATGTTGGATCAACAGTAAGAACCAAGCAGTACATTATTTCTTGAAATTTCCCGGGCACAGTCAGCCCTGTCATTCTGCCTGAATAACATGAAAATCTTACTTTTGCTACCATTTTAGTTTTTTTAAAAAATTGCATCATGTGGTATTTAATAGTGTTAAATAATCTTGAAGAAATACAAGAAGGTATTCAAAATTGTGCTGTATAGAATTACATATCTTTCTGTCTTGTTAGATTAGCCAAGCTATTTAATGTCAGTGATTATGCTCCTCATGTGTTTCCTCCCACTCCTCTTCATTAGCCTTACATGCATAATCTGTTACGTTCCCCCACTTCCCACCCCCCCATGCATTTATCTAGCTTAGCCTTAAATATACGATATACAAAGTTAATCAATGCAAGTATGCACACTTGTACCAATGATTGACAAAAGGTAGTAGTTGTCTGTATGTTTATAACTAATCAATCATTTAGTTTTGGAGTGGAAAAAGCACATTTTGACTAACCGCCTTTGTGCACGCTGGCATAGAAATTCATCGATATGTTCTTGTTAGAAAGGCGTTTTGCATCTTGAAAGAAATTGCAATTTTTGCTGAATGCGATGCATGGGAATGCATGCCAACATGACCTTACCTCTGTGCAATGGTATACAAGCATTTTGCTGAGGCTTTTCTTACCAGTGCGAACAAAAACATCTGTCCCTCAATGTCAAAGTTAAAAGTAGAGACAAGAAGCAAACCCAGTTGCATAGAAATCCTAGTCAATGACAGAAGAATGATACAATTTGTATGTCCCCTGTACAATTTATTTAATATGTAGTTCAATTAGGCTTGACATTTTTAAAACCAGAAGTAAAGGTCAGGAGAGCATGTCTTGTATTATGTATGAATTGGTGACTAGTTAGCTGCCTCATTTTTTGTTTGACCATGTATATGTCATTTCTTTTCTCAGATAAAGAATGTTCAGTCACTCCACTCTGAGTTTTCAGCACAGTGCAAAAACAAGACTACTTGTTATTGGTGTAATAGCTATTTGCAAGGCAGCTGTAAAAGTGTTTTAAGTACTGATTTGTTGAAGCAGTCTCTAAAACTCATGGTTCAGAAGTCAGGAGGGAGAAATTTCAGAGAGAATAGAACATTGATTGCAATGTCTGTTTAGATGTGTGAGCTAGATTTAAGGCCATTTATAATTGTACTACGAGAATCAGTAATTGTAGTGTTAAGATGTAGAAGTTAAAGGTTTGAGAGGAAATATATTTTTAAGACTATTAGTGGTTGGACACACTACTGGGATGCAAAATACAGATCCACGCAATTATTCTGTCATCAGTCTGTCTTTGGATATCAGAAGTTCTTCAGGTGTTGGGACCCTTGACATTTGCCGTTTGTTTTTCCCCATTGCTCTAAGATTATTTTGATCATTTGATCCTTAAGTCTTGGATAAAGATTGCATCACAATAATTCTGCTTGTTCTAGAATGTAAGCTGGCCAATATGTCTAATACACGTGGATTTACCTTTATTCATTTGCACATTGGGTCCATTGATGTATCAAACCTATTTATTCAATATTATCGATTATTTTCTAATCAGTACCTAGTTTTTATTGCACATTATTTTGATATTTCTGAACCTTTGCCAAGATATGCATACTAGGTAAATGATTTCTGTTGTGATGCATTATCATTGGTTTGATGCACAATTCTGCATAACCCTGGATATTAAAGATATCTGCTTATCTTTGCATTGGGTAAAACGTGGCCATTAATCAAACATGCTTTAATTTAAATGAGAAGTTCACATCAGTGACTTCCTTACAAATAGATGGCTACTTAAATGTTCTTAAGTATTCCATTATGGATCTGCTAAATCTATAGTGTTCATCGAATGTTCAAAAGGGATTTGGCATGTTTCCTTTTATCCATTTCAGCTCTTTGGATATCAGCGTTAAGTACATGATGTTTTTCTAAGTAGTTTTCACTTGGGAATGCACTGTTTTACGTCAGTTTATTTGTGTGGAACTTCTAAATTTGCAATATAATGTTATGGCTCCTATTAAAAATTGACACTACAGTGAAATTTGTTGCAAAATGATTGTTAACACTTAACAGCTATTCTGTATGTTAAGGATGGAATGCACTTTCAAATTGTGTAATTATCCTGTGATAATACGTGCCCGTAACCAGAGATTCTGTAACAATCAGGTCGAAATTTGCAGTAAGCAAACAAACTATGATGGGGAATTTTGTTTATCTCAACCATATGTTATTATCATAAATAGGTTTAACCAGTGTTTGGGGGAAAAAAAGTTTGTCCTTTTGCAGTACACGAATTCTGTTGGAACTTTGACCTTTTTGGCCTTACTTTTCAAAGGACACAAGTGATTTTGAATGTTTGGTTGATCTCTTGTCTCTGATTTAAGCTCGATTTCTGGGATAAAGATTTCATCACAATAATTTTGCATGTTTTAGAATGTAAGCTATTTAATACACACGGATTTACCTTTTTCTCATTTGGACTTTAGAATTTAGTTTTAAAAGTATGTTTAAAACAAATAAATACAAAGCAAAAATTGTGAATGTTCTATCTCGAAGAACTTGTTTGGTTGGGTGGTCATTCACAAAATCATTGAATTGTGACAGCGCAGAAAGAGACCATGCATTCCCATAATGTCTTCAATAGCTCTCCGTGAGCATTTCACTTGGTGCCATTTTCCTGCTTTCTCCCTGTAACCCTACGCATTGTTTCTCTTCAACTAAGGTCTAATTTCCTTTTGAAGCTGCTTCCACCATGCTGTCAGGCATGCCAAGACACATGGTCTCCTACCTAGCAGGTTGTCCAGACCTTGCTATAGACCATTTTCATTAGATGAACAATGGTTATACATGAAAAGACCTTGTATATGGTGATCTAGCTATTGGTTGTGACTTGTTGGGGATAAATAATGTTACACACCTGCAAACAAGATATGAAGATGACTGACATTGACATTGATAAATGGTTGTGAACAATTGCTGTTTGTGATTATTGGTGATTTAATATTCAATTAAATACCATGTTAATACATTTGGCTTAAAATCTACTGGAATTTACTGTATGGTTTTTGAGGATCAGCTGACCTCTACATATCACTTCCTTAGTAGGTACTGATGGTACTGGCAGTGGAATACTTAGCATTTTGTGTACATGATGTATAGTGCTTGGTTTCTGATCTGAATGTTGTTAAATGTGGTATTTGTCTTTTGATTGCTGTTGTGTTGGTCACAAGAGTGGCAGCTGTGTTTCCAGGATATGAAACTGAATAATTGTCATTTTGTGTGTACCATGAGGCCTTAAGTGAAAGCAACTGTGAATTCACTGCCTGATTGCCATTTTCAGTAGTTGCATTCAAGATATTAGCCCTGCACTTGTGCCAAATTGTTTGCTTTTTGTAAAGCTTTTCAGCTGTGCAAATCTCTGCCAATTGTTCCTGCAATTAAGTTGATTATTTTTAAAAACGGGATTTAATTAGGGCTTAATCTTTATTGATCTCTCAATCGCAGGATGCATCCTTGTGTTGCTAAGAGGATTCATGATTTGGCAAATTGTCCAAATGAGCAACAGAAAGTTTGCATTGTATCACTGTGACGGCTCTTTTCAGGATAATACTTTGTGAAAGGCCTAGTGATGCCTGTCCCGCCTGCACCTTATCCCTGTCCTCATCAATTTTAAGTTTTGTTGCTCAGCCCCAAATATGTCTAGTTTAAAATTTTCATCCTGATGTTTAATTCCATTTGTAATTTTCTTTCCCCAGCTTTTATAACCTTCTCAGCTCTGCAACCACCTCCTCCAGGAAAATAAATTCTTCATTTCTTTGTCCATACTACTTCGTACCTTCACTGCGCCGTATCTCGACTTTGCTACAGTGCTCCCCCACTACCCCTTTCAGGTCCTCATTAAAATTCATTTATTTCACCAAGTCTTTTGCCACTGCCCATATTTTCTTCTGCATCGGGTGGTCCATCGTCGTCATTAGCATTCTACATAAATGTAATTTGTATAATATGTTTTTAACTTCTCCTTTGCTGGGGAGATTATTTGTGAATTCATTGGCACTGCAGGCTTTCTGAAGCAGTTTTGTTTATGTACAAAGGTTAAAGGGCAAGACAACTGATATTTTCAACAAAATAATGTGCTTTTTTCAAAATTGTTATTTCTTTATACTGTCTTTAAATTGTTTAGCAGAGTGAATACATTTATCTTTTCAACAACTGCCTTTCTCAGATAAGGAACATTGAAATGGAGCCTGCTTTATAATGATATCCTTGGTCAACTTAGGATGGTGCTGACTAGAATTGATCCCAGGCGTTTAGAAATTATTTATAGTCTGATATCTTGTTTAAGGCAGCTTAGCATCAATTAACTTGATTGTCAGTGCGAAAGTGAAATTCAGAGTTAAAATCAAACTGTTCAAACATGTTATTGCCACACCTCCAGGTGGATGAAACTTGAACCTGGACCTACCACCCTACAGAAATGGGCACTACCACTGTGCCACAAGGCCCCCTAGCATTTAAGACATTTTTGGCACTGCAAGCACTTGTGTTATTTGTATCATAATGGTGTTTAATTGTTTTTTATTTAAAAGAGCACTTGCAGAGCAGTAGTAGCGTCCCTTCCCTCTGAGCTAGGGGACACAGGTTCGTGTCCCGCTTACTTCCTAATACCTCTGACCAGATTGGCTTAAAATATCTACAAAAGCCGCTAATTGATCTAATTGATAGGTACATGTGGAGGGTGAGTCCACCTGCTCCTGAATGATGGAAGTCTTCCTCTCACCCTGGATTGGCTGCCAGAGTATAAGGGTGCACTTGTAGCCCAGTGGTAGTGTCTCTAATCTTGAGCTATGAAACTTGGGTTCAAATTACACCTGCTACAGAGGTATGTCATAACACAACTGGTCGGGTTGGTTTAGAAAAAAAATCTACATTCACCCCAGGTGACGTATTTCGATGGTTTGAGACAGTTGTGACCAGTGATGATGAGATCAACGTCATACTGATTCTAACAGCAGAATACACGAGGTAGAATCAGAATTATTTTGGACTGTCATAAAAGGGCCCTTGGAATGCACTGGTAATGTCCCAATCTAACCCTAGTTTCAAGTTCCACCCGTTCTAGATGTGTGTGAAAACATTTGAAAAAAGGTTGGTCAGAGAATATCTTGGATTGATATAAATAGGAGCACAATATAATGGAGTTCAAGTTTTGAGGTGCATAGTTATAATGTGTATCCTTATGTATAAATGTTTACAAAAGTATGAAGAATGGCTCCTGTTTATTCTTCTTCACCTGAGTTTTCAGGAGAACAGTAACTTGCATCACCAATATTATGAATTGTAAGCCGCGTGTAATCTGAATATTTGATTGATTTGGTTTGACTATGAAAGATTGATTAGTATCTCCATTATGGATTGTCATCTGACATTTCACATCATTGCAAACTGAATTGCAATAGGGTCAGAGTTCCATGGCAGTAGAAGTAAATGGCAGTATTGTATGGTAAGAGTTAATCAATTTTTAAGACCTTGACAATCCTGTAGTAGAGATTGGTATTTCAGAGTGCAGGCATTTTTTCCACTCTGGTATGTAGTATGTTTGCAATATTTATTCATAGAATTCCTACAGTGTGGAAACAGGCCCTTCGGCCTAACAAGTCCACATTGACCCTCAGAGCATCGCACCCAGACCCATCCCGCTATAACCCACCTAATCTTCACATCCCTGAACACTGTGGGCAATTTAGCATGGCCAATCCACCTAACCTGCACATCTTTGGATTGTGGGAGGAAACTGGAGCACCCAGAGGAAACTCATGCAGACATGGGGAGAATATGCAAACTCCGTACAGACAGTCGCTGAAGGGTAGAATTGGACTAGGGGGCCCTGGCGCTGTGAGGCAGCAGTGCTAGCCACTGAGCCACCGTGCTGCCCCGTGCCCTTTGTTTGAAGGGCATTTGTTGCTATAAAACAAACAGGCTTTGGCATAATTTTGGGAGTTATCCCAATAGTTCTATGTTTTGAAGGAAGAACTTTACAGTTTAAGACTACCTCATGACAGAATCCTGATGCTGAATTTGTGAGACAATCCATAAATTTCATCTCTCAGCATTTGTCTTTGTGTAGTCAAAGCTTTGTGCAGCACTAATTGCCTGCAGTCACATCTATTCATAGCTCTAGCAAAGGATTGATGCTTGGGGACTGTCAACAACCATGCGAAATGTGTCTGCACTAGTTTTTGAAAGTGGTTTAAAAGTGTACAAAAGAGTTGCTTAGGACTGATTCTTTGTGAACTTTTGTTTATTACAGTGCCTGTTTTACAGCATGTATAGTTATACACACTCAAATTCCTTGGGGATTGAATGTTTTGCAGCACACAGTGAATTAATGCCTTGTGATCTGAGGTGATTGCTTGCAAATATTGGCTAACTTTTTTGTAAAGTGTGCTTAAATACTGTGAGTTCTTCAATATAATATCTTACCGAAGGAATAAGGTTCTATTGTTTATTTAGCATGTGCTTTACTATTTTGGCCTCTTTTCAAGGACACAAAAAAATGTATGTACCAGTGCTATTAGGGAGTCCAAAGGAGACTTCACCTTAATGAAGTGGAACAGACTTAATTCTTATGTTTGACCCTGCACTTTCCCAGAAGCTTCCTAGTCTTAGTCTGAATTGTGGATTAAACAAACATGCATTACCTGACCTGACATTTGTCAAAAATCCTTTGTCCTCTTAATTCTCTAAACTCAGTCTTTACGTCATGCATTTTGTCTTTTTTCTCATTTGTTTCACGCACTCGATATAAAATCAATGCATCCTTCCGAAGTAATGTGAAAATGGAATTGCAGCATTGCCATTTTATATCATTTTCATATATTCGAGCCAGGATCCAACAATTACTGGGATATATTTGATACTAGGCTCTGGACTGTAACCCATTTTATCATATTGACTTCATCCAGTACTGCTCACTATAAGGGAATCTAAAAGGCTATTGTAGCATTCTTCTCTTCCTGATAAGTGAGCCTTGTATTTGCATAGCATATTTGAGTTATGTAGCCAATGAGAGATAAAAGTCTATTTTCAAACTGATAGGCTTGCATGGGAAATACGTCCAATAGGAAGGATGTAAGAGATGGAAATTTAAGATGGCGTTTAAGGCATTGACTGAACAATTAATAAGATTAGTGCTACCTTACTATAAGCATTTTTGAGTCTGACTTCTTCCCTGCCAGACTCTCCCTAAGGTTTGTTTGTGTACTAGATCTGAAAATGCTGTGTGCGCTGTCTAATCTCATCTTGCCCATAAAACCCAGCCTCTGCTCCTTGGACCCATTCCAAATAAATTGCTGGCGACCATATTACCCAGGATTGAGGATTCACTTTTCTCAGGTATTGTCCTCCTCCCATTCAGTGCTAAGATTGCCCTTCTCAAAAGAAAATCCCATTTTTGCTGTCTTTGCAGGTGGTGCCCACATGGATCCCTCCCTTCCTTTCAGGTCATTGAATGCATTGCTATCTCTCAATTTTGCGTGCATCTTTCCCATGACTCTAAGTTTCTGTACCTGCCACAACACTGGAGTGGTCCTTATCAGAATCACCAAATGGTATCTTTCGTGCCTGTAATTGTGATAAACTATCCTCCTCATCTTTTTCTGTCTGTCTGCAGTCTTTATTATGTTCACTGAGCCACCTACCTCCAACACATGTCTTGTTGTGCAGCAAAATGTGACTGCCCTGGCCATTGAATTCTTAAGATATTTTCTTATCGACCTCATTAGAGATGTTATTATGCACTTCTCCAGAAGGTGGGACTTGAACCTAGCCTGCTGGCTCAGAGTTAGGGATGCAATTACAGCAGCAGAAGAGCCCCCATGGAATTCTAGACTGACATAGCATAGCTATAGAATCGCCTGCTGTGGTTCTGCTGTCACTCATACATTATGCCTGGAGTTTAACCCGACTGAAAACATGTTTCAGAAATCTAAATCTACCTACCATTTAGCTCTCCGTTGCCTCTGATTTGTGATGCTGCTTGTCCAACATCAAATATTGAATGAACAGAAATTTTCTCCACCTAAGTACAGGGAGGACCAAAGCCATTTTCTTCGGTCACCATTACAAGATATTTTCTTCAGCTACTGAGTCCTTTTCAGTCTGTTCCTCTCTTGGACCATTGTCTAAGGCTGAGTCAGACCATTGACAATGTAGGAATCCTTTTTGATTTGAAAATGAGCTTCCTGCCATAAATCTGTTGCTGCACAAAATAATCATCTATGTTACCTCAAGTCTTGACTTTTCTAGTTAGCCTCCCATTTTCTATCCTTATAAACTGTTATTATCTGTTGTAGGGACAAGTATCAAAGAATAGACTTGAGTTCTGTGTTCGACATTACAAGCAACCTTTACTCCACTCTTTTACCACGTGGGAGAGGCCAGAGATTGCTCTGAATCTGGCTTTCACAAGTGGCCCAGTTGCCCTCTTAAATACAGCTCGATTGGAGGAGCGATCAGTGACATTCTAACTTTGCCCAGCTGAATATAACACTTTTTGTCTCGATAATTATATGCAACATTAATGTCATTGTTAGCCACATCCAGTTCAGAAAGCATATAACCAATGATGGACAAATCTATGCACAGCCTTAGGACCTCCTATAATCTTATGATATTTAACAGATGCCTTCGTCATCTGCCATTGAGGTCTTTAAAATGCTTCTGATAGTTGTACTCCTTCCCAAATATTTGCCAGCTGTGCCTCATTATTTGCCAATAGAAAAAACACCACTAAAAACTCATCCAAAAAATTCTCCGGATTAGGAAGGATATAAATTTTTACCAATTGTTATAAAGTCTTTAAAATCAACTCGAGTATAATGTTACTGCAATTCTGCGACAAAGCTGACAAGTTGGGAAGAACCCCTCTCTCACTTCAGCCTGAGAGATCAAACAAACAGTCCTGCTGTCTTGGAGTTGCAATTATGTCTCCTGTTATTCTCATAAGTGAGTTTTAAACCAGAGTTTAGTTCACGAATGAGACTTATTATTCTTATTCTAGGCACTTTCTATTACTAATTTTATTCAAACAAGGCATCTATTCGCATTCCACTGATGAGGTTGAAATTCATTCACTTTACAACTTTACCAAGTCATTACGTGAAACTTGTTTAGGTTCCACAAATTAGAGGGGACATTACAAAACACAAAGCGAGGATATAGTTATCTGTCTCACAGTTTCTTTGATCTTTAAGTATAAAAATTTGTTCAAATTATCTACATCTGCATTTAAGCTTCAATTGTTTATCTATCCTTAGTTCTGACCACTCTTTTTACATCCTTCCTTTTGCCCCCTTCATTTGTTGGTGGTCTTTTAGAGGTCATGTTTACACCACTTATTGCTTTATCTTCCCTAGTGATGCACTGAGTTTCTTTTACTGCCTATTTGCTCAAAAAATTGGACTTACCAACTAACTTGTTGTTTGCATTTCTAATTTACAATTACCTAAAAAGTTCAGAATACTGTGGGTTTAGACTTTTCCTTCTACTTACTGCTAAATAACAAACTTGGGACCTTGGCTTAACTAGGTCTTTCAAAAATGCCATTTATTAAAATGCTTATGTGTTTAGAACTGCCTCTTTACAGAAGCCTAAAGTTTCTTCTCACCAGGATCATTTTATGACCCCCACAGAATATTTCATAACGTTATCCATTGATTTTTTGTATGGAGACCACAAGTCTGTCTGTGAGCATCTGCTGTACATAGTTGCTCATGCCTTTCGACCATCTCGCGTCAGCTTAAAAAGCCCCAGGTGGCCATCTTGTCAACTTTATTCCTGGGTTCGTAAAAAATACTACTACTCTTCTAATGGACACCAAATCCTGTCAACCTTGTACTTATTGACATGAGGCACCCTAAAAAATAGTCCTTGTTCTTAAGCAGCCCTTGGAAATAATGGATGACTTACTTTCTCTTTTTGCCTTGATGGGTTCCAAGATGGTCAGGAGATACAACACACAGTCTATTGACTGTGCCATATATAGGACTATTGGGATTTGAAGGGTTGGCCAGGATATGTGCCTGCACTCTCTGAAGCCTCAGTCTTCTCTCTACATGTTTCTGATGAGATCTTTGCATGCTCTGTGCCTTCTTGAATGAACCCAGTCTGTTTTGATGAGCCACTCTAGAGTTCAGTGGCTGAAATTAGAGTTTGCAAAAGATATTTCTGTGTCCACATAGAAATTGTCAACCTCTCCTCTGAGAAAACACACCTTTCGCTGGCCATCCCGTTACCTTCGAATAAAGAGAATTGATATTGTGGAAAATGTGGAGTCTATTCCATATCTAGGGAGCACTTTCTCTAAAGGCATGCATAGATAACAAAATGCATCATTTCCTATGTGCCAGATCACCCTTTGGACACCTAAGGCAAATTATATTTTTGAATTGTTGTTAGTCACTTTGTAAAGCAAGAAATTTGTAATGCTGAGTTTTGTTTGACCCTGTATTTGTTTATCATAACCTAACTTCAGTAGCCCGGTTGCACATTTTAGATGGTAATATGTGGTTGTGACTCGTGGGAAGCCTTCCATTTTCTGTGTTTTGCTTGTTTTATGCAGTGAGGACTTGTGAATTCAGCCTGGGGGATAAAGAATCGGTACTGTTCAGAGAAATGAGCTGAGCCTGACAATTATAAAGGAACAAAAATAAATAGAAAATGTATACAATGTTGCTGTGGCGTGGTAGTTGATGAATTGTGAAGTATGTGAATAATTATTGTAGATGCATCATCATTTTCTGTTGCTTGCCAGAATAGAATTGAATGGATAGAGTAGCTTGCCGAAATGAGTGGTATTCATGTGCAGGCATAGATGGAGTTATTCAGTTGCAACTGTTTGTGGGTTTAGGGTCATATGTAGGCTAGGTAAAGTTAATATTTCCTTCTCTAAAGTACATTAGTGGACCAGTTGGATTTTTACAACAGTTGTTAATGGTCTTATGGTGACCACAAAACTGAGCTTTCAATCGCAGGCTTATTAGTGAGTTGTTTTAAATTCCATTAGCTGCAATGGTAGAACTTGAACCTGTGCCCTCGAGCATTTTCTTGCGCCTATAGATTATCTTACCATTATAGCACTGTCTCTTTATCATTCTTAACTTTTTAATTAGATGCATCATTCTTCATGTAGAAGCTTTGCTGTTTAATGGAAAATATCTTTCTTTCAGTGAGGTAGGGAGATGGTGACATAATGGTTGTTTTGTGAGACTAGTGAGCCAGGTATTCTGAAGTCATGGTGGGGATTGGGGTGGTGGGGGGGTGGTGGTGGTGGTCAAATCCAGTATGCCAGCAGGGGAATTTGAATTCAATTCATAAATCTGGAACATTAGCGTTACCCTCTGTGATGGTGAGTCTGGGGTGCTTGGTGCTTAGGAAAATGTGAATTGTTGCTTTGAGCATTTGTGAGAAATTACATTCTCCGCTGCAATTCCATTTCTTTCCTGTTCCCTTTCAAATTGAGACCTGTGAAGAAAATGTATTTCCTACCATTCAACGTTACAAAGTGTCAAGCTGGATGAACACAGCAGGTCAAGCAACATCTCAGGAGCACAAAAGCTGACGTTTCAGGCCCAGACACTTCATCAGAGAGGGGGATGGGGAGAGGGTTCTGAAATAAATAGGGAGATTGGGGAGGCGGACTGAAGATGGAGAGAAAAGAAGATACGTGGAGAGGAGAATATTGGTGGGGAGGTAGGGAGGACGGACAGGTCAAGGAGGCGGGATGAGGTTAGTAGGTAGGAAAAGAAGGTGCGGCTTGAGGTGGGAGGAAGGGATGGGTGAGAGGAAGAACAGGTTAGGGAGGCAGGGACAAACTGGGCTGGTTTTGGGATGCAGTGGGGGAAGAGGAGATTTTGAAGCTTGTGAAGTCCACATTGATACCATTGGGCTGCAGGGTTCCCAAGCAGAACATGAGTTGCTGTTCCTGCAACCTTCAGGTGGCATTGTTGTGGCACTGCAGGAGGCCCAGATGGACGTGTCATCTGAGGACTGGGAGGAGGAGTTGAAACGGTGCACGACTTTATTGTGAACCGAGTGGAGGTGTTCTGTAAGGTGGTCCCCAAACCTCCGCTTGGTTTCCCCAATGTAGAGGAAGCCACACTGGGAAAAATGGATACAGTATACCACATTGGCAGATGTGCAGGTGAACATCTTCTGAATATGGAAAGTCATCTTGGGGCCTGGGATTGGGGTGAGGGAGGAGGTGTGCGGACAAGTGTAGCACTTCCTGCAGTTACAGGGGAAGGTGCCGGGTGTGGTGGGGTTGGAGGGCAGTGTGGAGCGGACAAGGGAGTCACGGAGAGAGTGGTCTCTCCAGAAGGCAGACAAGGGCGGGGATGGAAATGTCTTGGGTGGTGGGGTCAGATTGTAGATGGCGGAAGTGTCGGAGGATGATGCGTTGTATCTGGAGTTTGGTGGGGTGGTATGTGAGAACGAGGGGGATCCTCTTGGGGCGGTTGTGGCGGGGGCGGGGTGTGAGGGATGTGTTGCGGGAAATGCGGGAGATGTGGTCAAGAGCGTTTTCAACCACTGTGGGGGGAAAGTTGCGGTCCTTGAAGAATGTGGACATCTGGGATGTGCGGGAGTGGAATGCCTCATCCTGGGAGCAGATGCGGCGGAGGTGGAGGAGTTGAGAATAGGGGATGGAATTTTTGCAGGAGTGTGGGTGGGAGGAAGTGTATTCTTGGTAGCTGTGGGAGTCGGTGGGCTTGAAATGGACATCAGCATCCCAAAACCAGCCCAGCTTGTCCCCGCCTCCCTAACCTGTTCTTCCTCTCACCTATCCCCTCCTCCCACCTCAAGCCACACCTCCATTTCCGACCGACTAACCTCATCCCGCCTCCTTGACCTGTCCGTCTTCCCTGGACTGACCTATCCCCTCCCTACTTGCCCACCCATACTGTCCTCTCCACCTATCTTCCTTTCTCTCCATCTTCAGTCTGCCTCCCCCCCGCCCCTCCCTATTTATTTCAGAACCCTCTCCCCATCCCCCTCTCTGATGAAGGGTCTAGGCCCGAAACGTCAGCTATTGTGCTCCTGAGATGCTGCTTGGCCGGCTGTGTTCATCCAGCCCCACACTTTGTTATCTTGGATTCTCCAGCATCTGCATTTCCCATTATGTCTGATCACAATTTTAACCTGCTACCATTCAACAATTGGCTTTCTCATTGAATTGTTAGTTATCTTGCATATGTTAGTTTAATAACTTTTTTTAATGTTGCATCAATAGATGTTGAGAGTAATATAACTAAAGTTTATTTCACCAGATTGTGTTGTATTTTGTTGACAGTCTGAAGCTGCTGCAGAAGACAACATTTCAGAATTTGTACAATGAAGACAGTTCAGCTCAAACTTGTCTACAAGATGGCCCAGGGGCCATATTGTACCTGCAGAGGCTTTTAATGTGGCCTTCTCGGCCTTGCTAAGACACTGGAAGAATGTGCAGATTGTTTTCAAAACAAACTGTAGTGCTGCTTTTCTAGTTACAGCCATCTTTTTGCATTTGCTGCTGAAACATTTTCTATAGAAACATAGCCTACTTGTGCTCCTGTTTTCTAATTGGTCCTTTTTTGAGCCTGCTCTGCTATTCAGTATAATTATGGTTGATCATCCAACTGTGCCTGTTTTCTCGCCCTTATAGTTTGATCCTTTTTGCTCTGAGAACTGTATTTATACCCATAAAAACATTGAATGTTTGACATCAATTGCTTTCTGCGGCAGAGAATTCCATAGGCTCAACACTTTCTGGGTGAAGAAATTTCTCCACATCTTGGGTCTAAATGCCCTAACCCTTATCCTTAGGTGACCGTTATGAACCTAAAGCAGCAGATGAGGAAGAGAATTAGCCTGTGACTGGAGGAGCAGAAAACATTTTGAAGGCATGGAACTTCTACTTCGTTTCTAGATGGTCCATTCTTTCTCTGCTGTTATCCTCCCATGTTCGCATGGTGTCCTAAAGGAGTGCACAACACCATGTGGGCGGGGCTACCTTGTGGAAGAGCAGGTGTGTATGTTTGCATAGAGGGTGCACACCTTCACTACACAGCCATTCCGAAGTCAGTAGAACATTCAAACTTCTCCAATTCAAGGAAATCAGGGATGGAGTCAGTGAGGCAGAAGGGGTCAGACCTGGTATCAGTCTGTGGGACAAAGAGAGAGTATGATCCTTAGACTGAAATTGAGACACACGCTGCCTTTCTCCTCCTCCTTCCCCTTCCAAAATGAATCACAAAACAGCCTGGGAGGGGGACAAATAGTTGAAGGCAACCCATTTCCAATACTCACTTTCACTTTCAGATGATTTCTGTGAAGATCAGCTTGGATTGCGTGTCACCAGTTTCGAGTTAGTTAAATGCACCTTGGCTTGGTCCCTGTCCCCATCCCCGTCATCTTTCCTGGTGATGAGGACTTGGAACCTTGCCTGTGTTTTCCTAACCTTGTTTCTTCAAGGAAAAGGCAAAATAAATTTTTAGTTCAGCTGCTTGGCACTTTTCAATGATCATTTTTATTAATTACCCATTTACGTTATTAGTGTGTTATTTTAATTTTTAGAAAAATAGCATTTATTGTTGTGGCAAACCTTATCATTTTGGCTTCTTTTGCTGACACCATGTGTGCTGCGTATCACCTCAAAATGCATAAGTACATACGAAGGTTTTGTGGAGGTGTGTAGGTTTGTGTCCTGGAGGGAGATTAGGGCCAGGAAGAGGGTGACAATAGTTTCTGGACCCAAGAAAGATGTGTTGATGGGGGTGATTGGGGTGTGGGGGAATGTTGGAGGAGGGGGTGAGAGAAAAACTTGTTCATCAGCTGGTGAGTTAGAGAAAAGTTTAAACATGTCCCCGTGTGCATAACATTTGGACAGATACTTTAATACTTTACAGTTTAGATGTTACTGATAAAGCAAATGCTCTCACAGCAAGGGATTTGCAACTGGTCATTAACTGGTAACTTAATAGCTTTTGAAAATTTTCATGCAAAACTGCACTTATGCAGCAAATTATGCTATATGCAGTATTTTGGAGATTCATTTGCCCTACTAATGGAAAAATAATAAAACTGAAAAATCTATTTGTTTTGGACCTTACATATAGAATTAGATTTTACTGTTATGTGCGCTTTAATGTAGGAATACACGAGTCCAGTGAAACGTGTATGAAGTTGCCATTCTCCTGTACCCTCTTGGTTACAAAACCAGAATTACAAAGACTCAAAAATAGATCTGAGAGAGCACTCAGAGGTCAGTAAAAGCTAGCAGTCAAACTCTAAATGGGAAATCTTTTAGTACAGTGTATGGTCAGGGTGCTTTGCCTGACAGTGTTCTGAAGACAGATTCAATGGAGGCATTCAAAAGGGAATTAGGAACGGGAGCAGGCTATTTGACCCTTCGAGCCTGCTCTGCCATTCAATATGATCATGACATATTTAACTTTCTTCCCATACCCCATGATACCCTTTAACTTTTAAAGAAAAGGCCACCTCTTGCATATATTCAGTTAAGTGTCTGTTAACAGTTGACTGTGGTAGAGAATTCCACAGATTCAGCACCTTTTGATAGAAGATTTCTGTTTCTCTTACCCCCATGCGAACTACTCCGAATTCTAATACACTGGTTCGAGACTTCCCAGCTGTCATCATTTTACCTTTAGACGTTGAAAGTCTAAAAAGTCTGTCAATGGTGTAAGCAGCTGTATGTAAGCATCTAAAGTGATTTCTCTAAACAGTTCCTACTCACATTGATGGCTATAATGCAATTTCCTTAATAACAATGTGAGCCTAAATATTATACCTGAAGGGATTTAACCTGTATTTTAACAGGCAGGAGGTGAGTATTTTTAATTGTATGTTAAAGTGTCGATATTGTTATGGGTGCAATACATGCTTATGTTAGACAGATAAGATTGCAAATGAAACCTGGCTTAATAGATCATGAGATAACAAGGTGTAGAGCTGGATGATCACAGCGGGCCAAGCAGCATCATAGGAGCAGGAATACTGATGTTTCGGGTCTAGGCCTGAAACGTCAGCCCTCCTGCTCCTATGATGCTGCTTGGCCTGCTGTGTTCATCCAGCTCTACACCTTGTTATCTCACATTCTCCAGCATCTGCAGTTTCTACTATCTTGATAGATCATGTTTTAGTTTTGTTGCTGTGTTGGAGAATTTGTTTTAACAATTAAATAGAAGTTTACAAAGCAAAAGAAATGAACGTACAATAGAGTAAACCAAAGTCAGAGATTTATATACACAGTAAAAGTATAATTGCATTAATCCCAAACACTACTCTCCTAATTCCAAGAAAAAAAAGCTTCCCTTGTAGAGTATTGACAACAGAATCTCTTTCTTTTGCATCTTGATAACTTTAAGATAACTGTGATTTCACTCCTTTGGAATCTCTGATAGCTTATTCCCAGAGCTCTTCTCTACTTGAGTTTAAACATTGCCATGGAAGAGCTTTGAAATTAAAGGATAACTATTCTGAAATCAAGGTGTTGCTTAACCTTAAATTAGTTATGATCAGTGAACATCAGGGTAATAGACGAATAAGACTTAATCCATGTTAGGATATGGAAGGCAGATTTGGATGATCCTACATCTACACAGGATGGAAGGTAGAAGACTATATTGTAAGACTTTGGATTGTGTTGGAATGCAGGTAGTTATCCTGTAACACGATGGTTGCGTTCTCGTGCATGCTTGCACTATAGAAAATCACGCCATAGAAAATTGCATTATAGAGAAATCGTTATACTGTACAGTAGAAAGTTTGCCTTATCCAAACAGTGTCCACTATTCATCAATCGAATTACAGCCAATTTGTGTTAATGAAACATGTTGTAGCAGAAATACTTCTAGCCAATTCCAGAAGTATCAAACATATGGATCAGCATTCCAGCAGTAGGTAATCTGAAATGAGCAGTCTTAGTTGAGATGCTTATTTTTTTCCATAGACCAAAAAAAACTTGATTGAATTATTTTTCAAGAAGTGAAGAAGAGAATTGATGAAGCCAGAGTGATGGACATTATCCACATGGACTTCAATAAAGCATTTGACAAGGTTCCATATGGTAGACTGCTTAACAAGGTTAGATAACGTGGAATACAGGGAGAACGACCTATTTGGATAGAAAATTGGCTAGAAGACAGAGGGTGGCGTTGGAGGGTTGCTTTTCAGACTGGAGGCCTGTGAATATTGGTGTGCTGGGTCCATTGCTTTTGTCATTAATATAAGTGATTTGGATATGAATATAGCATATATGGTTAGTAAATTTGCAGATGACACCAAAATTAGTGGTGTAGTGGACAGTGAAGAAGGTTGTCTCATGGTACAACAGGATCCTAATCAGATAGGCCAATGGGCTGAGGAGTGGCAGATGGAGTTTAATTTTGGATAAATATGATGTGCCACATTTTGGTAGACCAAAATCAGGGCCGGACTTGTACATTTAATGCTAAGTTCTGGGAGGTGTTGCCAAACAAAGGGACCTTGAAGTGCAGGTTCAAAGTTCCTTGAAAGCGGAGTAACAGGCGAACAGGGTAGTGAGAACCCGTTTGGTACACTTGCCTTTATTGGTCAGTGCATTGAGTATAGGAGTTGTGTGGTCAACTTGTGGCTGTGCAGGATGTTGGTTAGGCCTCTTTTGAAATACTGTGTTCAGTTCTGGTCATCTTACTACAGGAAGGAGGTTGTGAAACTCGAAAGGGTTCAGAAAAGATTGACAAGGATGTTGTCGGGGTTGGAGGATTTGCGCCGGGGGAGAGGCTGAATTGGCTGGGGTTGTCTTAGAGTTTTATAAAATCATGAGGGGCATGGAAAGGGTGAACTGTCGAGGTCATTTCCCCAGGGTAGGGGAATCCAAAACAGAGGGTGTAGCTTTAAGATGAGGTAGAAAGATTTAAAAGGGACGTATGTGGCAACTTTTTCACACAAGGTGGTGCGTGTATAGAATGAACTGCTATTTGAAAGCCACCTGGATGGGTTTGTGAATAAGAAGCATTTAGAGGGAGATAGGCCAAATAGGGCTAGATTAATTTAGCACATTTGGCTGGCACGGAAGGATCTGTCTCTGTGCTGTGCATCTCTATGACTCTGTGTGGGTGTGTGGTTGGTAAATCATCAATTGGTTGAAGGTAAGATAAATCTTAAGTATCTCCATTTATCATGAATTGTGGACAATGATTGCCCATTGCATTGAAAGATTCCTCTAACATGTCCAAATCAAATATAGAACACATAGCATAGTGATAGTGTCCTTATTGCCGGACAGGGAGGCCTGAGTTCAAGTCCCACCTATTCCAGGGGTGTGAGATAACATTTCTGAACAGGTTGGTTAGAAAATAGGTTAAATACAAAAACTAAAATCACTGTGCACCTGTTGATTGAAATATTAATTAATCTGTATAGATGTCATTAAATTAATAATGTATTTGTTGGTGTTCTATAAATTTAAGCATCATATTAGCATTGGAAAGAAAGCTTTGACAACATTCTTTGTTTTGCATTCATCAGGGCAGATACAAGAATGGCATGCTTCTAAGGGAGCAGCAACAGTTGAACAATGATATCGTGAATTTGGCTTTTGTTACACTTCTGTCTTTGACATAAAAGTAGTCACTGTCGTATGGAAATTGTGTATTGCTGATAAAAGATAACATGTTGCTTTTCAGAGATAATGGGAACTGCAGATGCTGGAGATTCCAAGATAATAAAATGTGAGGCTGGATGAACACAGCAGGCCAAGCAGCATCTCAGGAGCACAAAAGCTGACGTTTCGGGCCTAGACCCTTCATCAGAGAGGGGGATGGGGGGAGGGAACTGGAATAAATAGGGAGAGAGGGGGAGGCGGACCGAAGATGGAGAGTAAAGAAGATAGGTGGAGAGGGTGTAGGTGGGGAGGTAGGGAGGGGATAGGTCAGTCCAGGGAAGACGGACAGGTCAAGGAGGTGGGATGAGGTTAGTAGGTAGCTGGGGGTGCGGCTGGGGGTGGGAGGAAGGGATGGGTGAGAGGAAGAACCGGTTAGGGAGGCAGAGACAGGTTGGACTGGTTTTGGGATGCAGTGGGTGGGGGGGAAGAGCTGGGCTGGTTGTGTGGTGCAGTGGGGGGAGGGGATGAACTGGGCTGGTTGAGGGATGCAGTGGGGGAAGGGGAGATTTTGAAACTGGTGAAGTCCACATTGATACCATATGGCTGCAGGGTTCCCAGGCGGAATATGAGTTGCTGTTCCTGCAACCTTCGGGTGGCATCATTGTGGCAGTGCAGGAGGCCCATGATGGACATGTCATCAAGAGAATGGGAGGGGGAGTGGAAATGGTTTGCGACTGGGAGGTGCAGTTGTTTGTTGCGAACTGAGCGGAGGTGTTCTGCAAAGCGGTCCCCAAGCCTCCGCTTGGTT
The DNA here is from genome assembly GCF_030684315.1 of Stegostoma tigrinum. NCBI lineage: Eukaryota > Metazoa > Chordata > Chondrichthyes > Orectolobiformes > Stegostomatidae > Stegostoma > Stegostoma tigrinum. Next base: position 29,049,945 of record NC_081364.1, on the reverse strand, counting down.
TCCCCAATGTAGAGAAAGCCGCACCGGGTACAGTGGATGCAGTATACCACATTGGCAGATGTGCAGGTGAACCTCTGCTTAATGTGGAATGTCATCTTGGGGCCTGGGATGGGGGTGAGGGAGGAGGTGTGGGGACAAGTGTAGCATTTCCTGCGGTTGCAGGGGAAGGTGCCGGGTGTGGTGGGGTTGGAGGGCAGTGTGGAGCGAACAAGGGAGTCACGGAGAGAGTGGTCTCTCCGGAAAGCAGACAGGGGTGGGGATGGAAAAATGTCTTGGGTGGTGGGGTCGGATTGTAAATGGCGGAAGTGTCGGAGGATAATGCGTTGTATCCGGAGGTTGGTAGGGTGGTGTGTGAGAACGAGGGGGATCCTCTTGGGGCGGTTGTGGCGGGGGCGGGGTGTGAGGGATGTGTCGCGGGAAATGCGGGAGACGCAGTCAAGGGCGTTCTCAATCACCGTGGGGGGGAAGTTGCGGTCCTTAAAGAACTTGGACATCTGGGATGTGCGGGAGTGGAATGTCTTATCGTGGGAGCAGATGCGGCGGAGGCGGAGGAATTGGGAATAGGGGATGGAATTTTTGCAGGAGGGTGGGTGGGAGGAGGGGGGGGCAGTATCGAGGGGGGGGGCAGTATCGAGGGGGGGGGCAGTATCGAGGGGGGGGGCAGTATCGAGGGGGGGGGGGCAGTATCGGGGGGGGGGGCAGTATCGAGGGAGGGAGGGAGGGGGGGGCAGTATCGAGGGGGGGGGGCAGTATCGAGGGGGGGGGCAGTATCGAGGGGGGGGGGGCCTCCTCCCACCCACCCTCCTGCAAAAATTCCATCCCCTATTCCCAATTCCTCCGCCTCCCCCCCACCCACTGCATCCCAAAACCAGTCCAACCTGTCTCTGCCTCCCTAACCGGTTCTTCCTCTCACCCATCCCTTCCTCCCACCCCAAGCCGCACCCCCAGCTACCTACTAACCTCATCCCACCTCCTTGACCTGTCCGTCTTCCCTGGACTGACCTATCCCCTCCCTACCTCCCCACCTACACCCTCTCCACCTATCTTCTTTGCTCTCCATCTTCGGTCCGCCTCCCCCTCTCTCCCTATTTATTCCAGTTCCCTCCCCCCATCCCCCTCTCTGATGAAGGGTCTAGGCCCGAAACGTCAGCTTTTGTGCTCCTGAGATGCTGCTTGGCCTGCTGTGTTCATCCAGCCTCACATTTTATTAACATGTTGCTTTTCATCTTGGTTATCAGCATGTGGGTTCAAGTTTGATATGACATTGTAGTGTTTTCAACATTCATTTATGACAATATTGACAAAATTCAGAATTTCATCTTGTAATTTTAGTGTATTTTCCTTTAGACCGCCTTCTTACTCTAAATGTAGAGAGTGTACCATATTTGGCTCTGTGTATGTCATCAAGATACACTTCTTGTTAGCCAGCCAGAAGTTAAATTAGGCAGGTTTATGTAATCTCGGTCTGTTCCAGAACAGCAATTCCACCTATTGTTTCCAGCTGTTCCTAAAATAAGAACCAATGGGGTAATGTTTTAGTAGCCTTATAGGCCAATTATCTGGATGAACATGATAAACAAATCTGTCTGTCGATGATATATTTATGGCTTGGGTTCAGTTGGTGATTCTTAAGAAATCTTTCATGGGTTGTGATCATTGCTAAAAGGCCAATGTTTCTCACCCGTCCCTAAGTGCTGCTGGGAGGATGTTTGTGAGCCACTGCCATGAAGCACTGCATTCCATGTGGTATGGGTATACTAGGGGTTCTAGAAGGAAGAGAGTTCTTGAATTTTGAACCAGGGATAATGAAAGAAATATAATATGGTTCCACATTGATAAAGCTAAGTTTAAAACTAATTTGGATAGATTTTGTAAGATGGTTTTGATCCTGTTTCACATTCATAACGCAGGCCTTTCTATAGTAAGTACCACAGCAACCTCTTTTGAGAAGGACTTCATTTACCTGGCGGCGAACTTTGAAATTGACTGAATTGTAATGTATGTTTGGAAATGGTATATGAAAACATCCAAAATTAACATTTCACTAAGAAATATAGTTTACTGTTTTATGCTTTTGAAAGACTACCAAATTATATGAAACATATCGGTTAAGAACACAGCTTGCGTGGAATGAGTGGATATTGAGTTCAAGGGCATGGACAAGGGTCAGCTAGGCTTTGTGAATGCTGGCCATTTCTAAAAGTCTTTCCTTTGATATAATTATGTAAAATTTCCTACTACTTGAAGTAAAAACAGAAATGCTTGGAAAACTGAACAGATCCGACAACATCTGTGGAGACAAAGCAGAGTTAACATTTTGGGTCCAGTGACGTGTCTTCAGAATTTTTTTTTTAAGTATGTTGAAGTTATTTTGAATGGATACCCCAAGACTGGTAAAGGTAAAGGAACAGCACCTCCAGGTTCCCTTCCACACCTGCTGTTCTACTGTCATTCCAGAAAATTGTGGAATTTCCAAACCTAACACCAAAGTGCAGCTTTGCAGCAAGACCTAAAGTGTTTCAAGAGAGGGTCCTGTTGGAATAGCTAACAATGAGTGATAAAAGTGATCTTTGTTAACTTAAATCATATGCTGAAAACGTTGCAAAATTTACTGTTGGATGACTGGGAAGGCAATGTTATAGTGGTCTCATTTCCAGCCTATTAATTCTGAGACCGAGGTAATGTTCTGGGCATCTGGGTTTGAATCCTGCCATAGCAGATGGTGGAAGTAAGAATCTAATGATGGCCAGAAATATCAGGATAAACCCATTTAGTTAACTAATGTCCTTTTAGGGAAGAAAACTGTTGTCCTTGCCTGGTCTGGCCGACTGTGACTCTGGGCCCGTAGGATTTGGGGTTTGACTCAACTGCTCTCTAGGCAATAAACGTGTGCCTGGCTAGTGATGCCCACATCCGATTTTTAAAAAAACTTGTCATTCATCACTTTCTTCTGAGCACATTTCTGTTAAGGATATCACTTGGGTCTTTTGTGGAAATAATTTTGAATGAAGTTTTGACTGTGCCGGGGTTTGATTGACATTTTCCGTTACACTTTGCCGTGTGCAGTTCTGTACCCCTAAGTCTTGTGTTTTATGTTTCTTCTTAGGCTTTTGGTCAGGCATACAGCAACCAGAAGAAAGTAGCAGCTGATGGAGAGAGCCGTGAGGAGTCCTTGATTCAGGAGTCCGCTTCTAAAGAGGCATATTACGTTGGGAAGATTCTGGAGCTGCAGACAGAACTTAAACAGTTGAAAAATGTTCTCACCAATGCCCAATCTGAAAATGATCATCTTGCTTCAATCACACAACAGCTAAAAGAGGTAATAAAAAAGAATTGAATTGAATTCCTATATTTTACCTTATAAGTGACTGTGCAACTTTATCTGTTCTTTTTAAATTGATTTTGCTATTTCTTTTAATCTTCCGTTTGCATGTACCAGTTTTTCAGCGATGACAACAATGCTGTTCTGTATCATGCAACCAGAAAAAATACATATCTTGTTCTTTACATCTGCTATATTAGTTTCTTTGGAGATGAAAGCACAAATAGTTAGTCTTACAAAATTCCTGGACTTTGGAGAGGAAGAAAATCAAGTATTTCTTTTCCAGATTGCAATCCTGAAATCAATTCTAGAAGTGTAAGGATCAAATCAGTTACAGCATGGTTGAATAGCCCATATGTGCTGTTTAAGTATGGATTAAACAACAAAGGTTGCCACACAAGCTACTGCTTTCAGAGTAAGAGTTCATAAGGAGAGAAAAGAGGAGGAGAAAGGAGCTTCTGTTCTCAGTTTTAAAAAAGGTTGAGGCCAGTTTATTACACAAATCTTGCTGAAAGCAATAACATCAAAAGCACAGTCTGAATCAAGCTGGGACCAATGTTCTCGTGAAATGGGTAAATAGGCTGGTCAACAGGACTTTAAATTAGACAGTTGGCGGGGGTAAGGGAATGGTGAAACTTGCCCTGGTGGGAAACAATATAGCAAGTTAACATCTGTGTAGTAGTGGATTCAACTAAGTGGTAAAATATGAAAAAAAAAATGACAGGGAAGGAAAATTCAGGAGAGGTTATTTAAAGTCTCCAGCACAGACACAAATAGAACAGAGTGTTTGGAGAAGGCTAGCAATCAAAGACTGGAAAAACAGATGAAGTTGAGAAGAGGGAGGGCTAATACAGGACTGAAGGTGTTATATCTGAATTCACACAGTATAAGGAATAAGATAAATGAGCTTGTGGTACAGCTCGCAACTGGCAGCTGAGACATGGCTGCAAGGGTATCAGGATTGGGAACTAAATATCCAAGGATATACATCCTATCGAAACGATAGGCAAGTGGGCCGAGGGGGTGGGGTTGCCTTATGAGTGATAAATGAAATTAAATCAATGGGAAGAAATGAAGTAGGGTAAGGTGGTGTAGAATCTGTGTGGATCGAATTGATGAACCACAAAGGTTCTAAAAAAAAACCACAGTTGGGGTTGTGTACAGGCCTCCAAACAGTTGTCAGGAGCTGGGGCGCAAGATACACCGGGAGATAAATTCAGTATGCAAGAAAAGCAAAGTCACAGTGATCATGGGGATTTCAGTATGCAAGTCAATTGAGAAAATCATGTTGGTAGTGGATTGCAAGAAAAGGAGTTTGTGGAATGTCTACAAGATGGCTTTTTGAAACAGCTTGTGGTGGAGGCCAAAAGGGAACATGCAATATTGGATATTGTATTGTGCAATGAGGCAGACTTGATAAGGGAGCTTAAGGTAAAGGAGGCAGTGATCATAAGATGATAGAATTTACTATGCAATTTGAGTGGGAGAAGATAGTCAGAGGTAACAGTATTACATCTGAATAAAGGTGACTACAGAAGTATGAAGGAGGAACTGGGAAGAATTGACTGGAAGAGGAGCCTAGAAGGAAAGACTGTGGAACAGCAATGGCAAGAGTTTCTGGGAGTATTTCAGGAGATGCAGCAAAACTTCGACCCTAGGAAATAGAAGCATGGTACAGGGAGGATGAGGCAACCATGGCTGACTAAGGAAGTCAGAGATAGCATAAAAGCAAAAGAGAAAGTGTATAATGTGGCGAAGGGCAGTGGGAAACCAGAGGACTGAGAACAGAGGGCAACAATAAAGAAATAAGGAGGGAGAAGATTAAATATGAGGGTAAGCTAGCCAGTAATTCAGTGAAGACTGTAAGAGCTTCTTTAGGTACATAAAGGGCAAAAGTGGACATTGAAACACTGGAAAATGACGTTGGAGAGAGTAGTGGGGAACAAGTAGATGGCTGAGGAACTGAATAGTCATTTCACGTCACTCTTCCCAGTGGAAGAGTATCAGTAATATCCCAAAAATTCGAGAGTCAGGGGCCTGAGCTGAGTATGGTGGCCATCACCAAGGAGAAGGTGCTAGTAAAACTGAATGGCCTGAAGGTGGACAAATCACCTGGACCAGATGGACTACACCCAGAGTTCAAAAGGAGACAGCTGAAGAGACAATGGAAGTGTTAGTGGTGATCTTTTTGGGAATCACTAGAGTCGGGGAGGGTCCTGGAGGACTGGAAGATAGTTAACGTGACACCCCCGTTTAAAAAAGGACTAAGGCAAAAGAAGGAAAATTACAGGCCGATTAGCCTAACCATGGTTGTGGGCAAGATTTTGGAGTCCATTGGAAAAGAAAAGATTTCTGAATATTTGGAATATTTGAATATAGTAAAATAGGGCAAAGTCAGCATGGTTTTGTCAAGGGGAGATCATGCCTGACAAATCTGCTAGAATTCTTTTGAGGAAGTAATGAGCAGGATAGACCAAGGAGAGCCAATGGATTTAATCTACCTGGATTTCAAGAACACCTTTGACACAGAGGAGGCTGCTGAGTAAGATAAGTGCCCACAGTGTTACAGTCAAGGTGCTAGTGTGGATAGAAGATTGGCTGTCTGGGAGAAAACAGTAGGAATAAAGGGGTCTTTGTCAGGATGGCAGCCACTGACGAGTGATGTCGGTGCTGGGACCACAACTCTTCACTTTGTACACTAATGATCTAGATGAAGGAACTGTGGGCATTCTGGTTAAGTTTGCAGACGATACAAAGATAGGTGGAGGGGCAGGTAGTATTGAGGAGGTGGCGAGGTTGCAGAAGGATTTCGATAGGAGAGTGAATGAAGAACTGGCAAATGGAGTACAATGTGGGAAAGTGAGGTCATGCACTTAGGTAAGAAGAATAAAAGCATGGACTATTTTCTAAATGGGGAGAAAATTCTAAAGTGTGAAGTGCAAAGAGACTTGGGAGTTCTTGTCCAGGATTCTGTCAAGGTAAACTTGCAGGTTGAGTCAGTCAGGAAGGCATACGCAATGTTGGCATTTATTTTGAGAGGAGTTGAATATAAAAGCAGGGGTGTACTACTGAGGTTTTATAAGGCTCTGGTCAGGCCACATTTGGAGTATTGCATGCAGATTTGGGCCCCATATCTCAGGAAGGATGTACTGGCCCTGGAGCGGGTTCAGAGGATGTTCACAGGAATGGCCCCAGGAATGGAAAGCTTAACACATGAGGAACATTTGAGGACTCTGGGCCAATACTCATTGGAGTTTAGAAGGATGAGGGGGGATCTAATTGAAACTTCCAAAATATTGATTGGCCTGGACAAAGTGGATGTTGGGAAGATGCATCCGTTGGCAGGAGAGTCTAGGACACGAGGGCACAGCCTTGGAGAAGGGGAAGACATTTTAGAAAGGAGGAAAGGAGAAACTTCTTCAGCCAAAGAGTGGCAAATCTATAGAATTCTTTGCCGCAGAAGGCTGTGGAGGCCAGGTCATTGAGAGCATTTAAGACTGAGATAGATAGATAGATTCTTAATTATCAAGGGAATCAAGGGTTATAGGGAGAAAGCTATGATTGAATGGCGGAGCAGACTTGATGGGCCGAATGGCCTAATTTCTTCTCCTATGTCTTATGATCTTAAGCAGGGCCCATGCGACTTTTGTTAAGGAACTATTAAAAATTGCATTTGTTTTCCAGTGAGTTGGAGAGTATATTTCAAAATCTAAAAATTATGTTTGAACTACACATTCAGTATCATGGTTATGCAGGACAGCCAAGATAGACCAGAACACCTTTTCTAGTCTGATAATCTTTACCCTTTTATAGACCATTTCAAACGTGGCCAGAACATTTGTGAGACTCTCTTTGTGATAGAAATGCACCCCCTGGTTTCTCAAAAACATTTGCCTGCTGCCAGCCAGAGTGTAGGATCCTTCTTAAATTAATTGCCAACTTTTGGCTTGAGATACTGAGTGAACCATTATGTCTTATGACGTCCATTGTGGTGAGTGGCATGCTGTTGCTCGTGGAGCATGTGACAGCTCCCTGAACTGTGTTGATCAAAGATTAATATTTTGACTGTCAGTTTAAAGAAATTGGAAATATTTTGGAGGACTAGTTGCAACTTACTTAGGCTGTTTCTTGGAACTCCTCTTATTTTAGTTAGCAAAGTTGACTGACTGTAAGACCCTAATTCCTGTAACTATACTGCTGCGTTGCTAAAACATCTAGAGGGACTTCAACCACGGTTGTGCTACAGTGATATATTGAAAACCTAATACAGTAGTGCCATCCATCAAACTTATGAAGCAGATAAATTACTGAAATATCTTTTGTCCCTTTTTCGTTTATGCACTTTCTATTGTGGAATTCATTACACTTGTGATTCTGAAGTTAACATTTTAGAACAGCTAAAATATGGATTTTGTTTTTTGTCTTCCATGGCACTTGTCAGTTGCTCCCCGTTTGTGTGCAAGCAGTGTATAAAATGTCAGGAGCCACCAACTAGACATTGGTCTAAAGATCTTCAGCCATTTAGCTCTTCTCCTGTCTGCATTTTAAAAGAAACATTAGAATGCGTAGTCCAATTTCAATTATATTTAATTGGAAAAGACTTCTGGAAATTAGGTCCCAGAGAACAATACTCAAACCAGCATATTGTGGGAATGTTTAGATAGGTTGGTTTCTTTAGAGGATGGTAGTTGCCATTTTAATGTTTCATCAGTATTATCTTGAATAATATTTAACTTAACATGATAGCATTATTGCTTTCTTTCTGTCTGCTGTTTTAATGCCTGTGGAATTTTTTCCCTTAATTTTTGTGCATTTTTAATTGTACTATTAGTGAACCAGGTGGGGTTTCAAGTCATCATTGGCCTTTTGATTCCAGATTTTAAAAATTTTATTTTAAATTGAATTTCAGTTTCACCATCTGCTGTGGTCGGATTTGACACTGGGTCCCTAGAATATTACTGACATCTTTGGATTGTTAGTCCAGTGAAAATAGCACTATGCCATCACCTTCCCCTATTTCATTTAATCACCTTTTCTCTGTAGTATGACTGCTGCCATTTAATTAAACCAAAGAATCATGTAGTGCAATCAACACATTTCATCTTATGGCTCACTTTAATAACTGTCTAATTTGTCCCACCCAGAAGCTGCTTTTTTGCTGCAGTTTTCTTCCATGCTTGTTCTTGTCCTCTTTGGTCAGTTGGTCTTGTTTCAGTTGGTAGTTTTGAATGATCTGATGTTAACGTAAGGTATACTCTGTAGTGTGAAAATCAATGTATTTGTTTGCGACTTTTAATGTAGAAAAACATCCTAAGGAATTTCGTGGAAGCATGTTCAGATAAAAGTTGACACAGCCACGAAAGACACAACAGGAAGGGTAAGAAAAAGTTTAGTTGAAAAGTTGAGATTTGAGAAAAAAATTGTCAGGCAAAGAGAGGGAGGTGAAAACATGATAGGATGGATGACATGGTATTATAAGGTCAGAGCAGATTATTCTTGTGATGGAACGAATATTAAAGCCAGGCATTCAGCTTGAAATTCAAATGGTGTCACTTATCCATCCCTCTCTCCTTTTTTTACAACCTGCTCCATTTTTACAGTCTTCTGAGAACTTGGCACCACTCTGATTTGAGTGCTTGATGTCCACTTGAGGCTGCGCCATTAGTTCTAGAATTTCCTCCACAAATCTGTCCTTTTGAGCTCTCCTGTTTAAAGATGCTACTGATCGTTTCTATAATCTATTTAATTTGGTCATTTGTGGTTATTTGATAGAAATTGAAAACAATAAGATGCACTAACAATGTGTTTGGATGTACTAGACAAAGGTGAATGGCTGCCAAAAAAATTTAATAGCAGGATTTGGGATACCTCATATAAGATCTTGTGGTGGTGTGTGCACAGTTGTTTTTCTGTTCCAACAGCAGCAAAACAAAATCACCTTCTTGAAATAGGTCCGCAAACCAAATGTTTGGTTGTGTTAGATCTCTTCAGTTCATTGATATGTGATGTTGAATTATACTGTAATTTCTCATGTTTGATTTGATTTGCTGGATGTTTGATTATTTTAATTACTTTGACTTGATGGAAAAGCAGCTTTTTATTTTCCCTGGTATCCTTTATTACCAAGCCTGTTGGCCACTCTTCCCCATTTTCTTAAGCAATCCTCAATTAGCCATTTCCTGTATGGTGGAAAGACTGCTTTGATTGGGTTTTGAACTATCTTACACTGACTGACGGACATATATTTGACAGAATTTATTTTGGAGCAACCATTAACTACTTAAGTATTGACTGAAAACTGTTGCAATGTTACCGGCAATTTGGAAAACCAACATGCTTGTGACTGCATGCTCCTAAACCTGTTAAAGTTTCTGAATTGAAGTCCTGTTTGAAATTGCATCAGGCAGTTATGATAAAGAACAAAGAAAAATGCAGCATAGGAACAGGCCCTTCCTTACTAAAACTGTCTTCAGTTACAGGATCTGTATCCCTGAGTTCTCCTCCTATTCATGTATTCATCCGTCTGTGTTTTGAATGCTGCTCCAGTGTCTGCTTCCACCACCACCACCTCTGGTAGCACTCACTACCCATTGTGCAAGATAATAAAATGTGAGGCTGGATGAACACAGCAGGCCAAGCAGCATCTCAGGAGCACAAAAGCTGACGTTTCGGGCCTAGACCCTTCATCAGAGAGGGGGATGGGGGGAGGGAACTGGAATAAATAGGGAGAGAGGGGGAGGCGGACCGAAGATGGAGAGCAAAGAAGATAGGTGGAGAGGGTGTAGGTGGGGAGGTAGGGAGGGGATAGGTCAGTCCAGGGAAGACGGACAGGTCAAGGAGGTGGGATGAGGTTAGTAGGTAGCTGGGGGTGCGGCTGGGGGTGGGAGGAAGGGATGGGTGAGAGGAAGAACCGGTTAGGGAGGCAGAGACAGGTTGGACTGGTTTTGGGATGCAGTGGGTGGGGGGGAAGAGCTGGGCTGGTTGTGTGGTGCAGTGGGGGGAGGGGATGAACTGGGCTGGTTGAGGGATGCAGTGGGGGAAGGGGAGATTTTGAAACTGGTGAAGTCCACATTGATACCATATGGCTGCAGGGTTCCCAGGCGGAATATGAGTTGCTGTTCCTGCAACCTTCGGGTGGCATCATTGTGGCAGTGCAGGAGGCCCATGATGGACATGTCATCAAGAGAATGGGAGGGGGAGTGGAAATGGTTTGCGACTGGGAGGTGCAGTTGTTTGTTGCGAACTGAGCGGAGGTGTTCTGCAAAGCGGTCCCCAAGCCTCCGCTTGGTTTCCCCAATGTAGAGAAAGCCGCACCGGGTACAGTGGATGCAGTATACCACATTGGCAGATGTGCAGGTGAACCTCTGCTTAATGTGGAATGTCATCTTGGGGCCTGGGATGGGGGTGAGGGAGGAGGTGTGGGGACAAGTGTAGCATTTCCTGCGGTTGCAGGGGAAGGTGCCGGGTGTGGTGGGGTTGGAGGGCAGTGTGGAGCGAACAAGGGAGTCACGGAGAGAGTGGTCTCTCCGGAAAGCAGACAGGGGTGGGGATGGAAAAATGTCTTGGGTGGTGGGGTCGGATTGTAAATGGCGGAAGTGTCGGAGGATAATGCGTTGTATCCGGAGGTTGGTAGGGTGGTGTGTGAGAACGAGGGGGATCCTCTTGGGGCGGTTGTGGCGGGGGCGGGGTGTGAGGGATGTGTCGCGGGAAATGCGGGAGACGCGGTCAAGGGCGTTCTCAATCACCGGCAACTCATATTCCGCCTGGGAACCCTGCAGCCATATGGTATCAATGTGGACTTCACCAGTTTCAAAATCTCCCCTTCCCCCACTGCATCCCTAAACCAGCCCAGTTCATCCCCTCCCCCCACTGCACCACACAACCAGCCCAGCTCTTCCCCCCCACCCACTGCATCCCAAAACCAGTCCAACCTGTCTCTGCCTCCCTAACCGGTTCTTCCTCTCACCCATCCCTTCCTCCCACCCCCAGCCGCACCCCCAGCTACCTACTAACCTCATCCCACCTCCTTGACCTGTCCGTCTTCCCTGGACTGACCTATCCCCTCCCTACCTCCCCACCTACACCCTCTCCACCTATCTTCTTTGCTCTCCATCTTCGGTCCGCCTCCCCCTCTCTCCCTATTTATTCCAGTTCCCTCCCCCCATCCCCCTCTCTGATGAAGGGTCTAGGCCCGAAACGTCAGCTTTTGTGCTCCTGAGATGCTGCTTGGCCTGCTGTGTTCATCCAGCCTCACATTTTATTATCTTGGAATCTCCAGCATCTGCAGTTCCCATTATCTCTGATACCCATTGTGCAAGGCAAGTTTTACACACATCTCCTCCTTAAACTGCACCCCGTCCCCACCCTGTACCTGTGTCCCCTAGCAAGTGACCACTTTGACACCCCCCCCCCCCCCCCCCCCCCAGCAAAAGTTGCATCACACTTCCTACTCCTATTCATGCTATTCACAATCTTTTAAACTTCTGTTAGGTCACCCCACAGTGACCCTGCATTCCAGTGAAATCAAACCCATTCTATCCAGCCTTTCTCCATAGCTAAAACCCTCTGTACCCTCTCCAAGGCATTCACATCCTTGTGGCAGTGTAGTGATGAGAACTGTAGGCAAAATTCCGAGTGTGGCTTAACTAAAGTTCTATAAAGCTGCAACATAATTTGCCTATCCTTCTACTCAATGCTCCTTCCAATGAAGGCAAACATGCCATTGGCCTTTTTTAAAAAAACTACCTTATCTACCTGTGCTGCCACCTTCAGTGATTTGTGGACCTGAACACCCAGATCTCTCTACATAGCAACACTGCTAAGGGTTCTGCAGTTGACTCTCTAATTTCCACCTCTGCTTGACCTTCCAAAATGCATCACCTCAAATTTGTCCAGATTAAATTCTATCTGCCATTTTTCTGCCCATGCCTCCAACTGATCTATGTCCCGTGTATCCTCTGACAGTCCTCCTCACTATCCGCAACTCCTTCAATCTTAATCTTCATCACATATCCTTAAGTCTGCAATCTTACTAATTAGACTGGCTACATTTCCCTCCAAATCATTTATGTAGACCACAAACAACAGAGGTCCCAGCACTGTTCTCTATGGAATGCACTAGTCACAGCCCTCCATTCTGACAAGTAGCCCATCTATCGCTACCGTCTATCTCATATGTCTAAGCTAGTTCTGAGACCATCTTGCTAGCTCACCCCTGATACCATGTGATTTCACTTTTTGTATCAGTCTGCCATGAGGGACCTTGTCAAAGGCTTTACTGAAGTCCACATAGAGAATACTAGCTGCTTTATACTTGTCAATCATCTTTATCACCTCCTCAAAAACTCAACCAAGTTAGTGAGACATGACCTCCCTGTACAGAACCATGTTGTCTATTGCTAACAAGTCCTTTTGCTTCTAAATGCATATAGATGATGGTAAATAGTAATGATTGGAAATGAAAAAAAGAGCCTATTTTGCAATTTAGTTATTCTGTCAACTTGTTAAACAATTTTTCTTTACCTATTTCAATTTTTTTTACATTTAGCCAAATTCAACAGCTGACTTCTTGAAAACATGCTGTGAAATAAAACATTTTGAAACATATCAGTTAACCATGAGCTTCAGCTTGAGAATGACAAACTAAGACTGCAGACACTGGAAATCTGAAATAAAAACAGGAAATGCGATAAATACTTAATTGTGGAGCATCTGTGGAGAGAGAAACAGCAAATGTTTCAGATCTGAGAATTTCTAAGGATATCCCTTCACAATTCAGCTTTATACTCTAACAAATAAGGTCTAAAATTATATGAATCTAAACCTTTGTCAATCCAAATTCTGATAGTCATCTAAACAAGCCACTTACCTCTGGCACAATCCCATATATCCATTACTATTTTAACAAATTATACTATACTAACAAATTTGCACTTGAGGAAGTTTATAATATCATAGCCATAAATCGCATTGCAGTACCAGAATCAGAGCTCTCTGGTTACAATAACATGTATCTTGAAAGGTTGGCTGAGTAATGGTGACATTCTGTGAGCAGAAATACTGATTTCTTACAAATGTATGAATTAAGAGCAGCTGTAGGACACATGGCCCCTAAAACCTACTTCATTATTAAAGACGATCGTGGCTGATATGATGACTCCAGATTCCTGCCTATGTCTGATAAACTTTCAGCCTGATATCCAGAACCTGTGTATTTGTGCCTTAAAAATAATGAAACACTCTCTTTCAATGTCTTTTTGAGCAGGAGTTCCAAAGACTCTTGAAACTAATGAGAAAGAGAATTTTATCACCTCTTGTCTTAAATGGGCAGCCCCCTATTTTAAAACAGTGGCCCACTCATTTGAAATGCTTCCACAAGTGGAAACATGCTTTCCCAACCACACTATCAAGAATATTCTGATCAAGTCAACTTTTACTTTTAAATTGCAGCAGATACAAGCCTAACCTGTTCAACCTTACCTTGTAAGGAAGTATACCTGTTCCAGGTATTTGTCAAGTTAACTTTCTCTGAACTTCTTCCAAAGCATTTGCGTCCTCTCTTAAAGAAAGGATTACTGTACATGTGGTCTTGCCAGTGCCTGTATAACTGAAGCACAACTCACCTACTTCTGTATTTAATTCCCCTTGCACGAAGTAATAACATTTGATTTAGTTTTTGTATTTGCACACCGGTCATTTATGGAATCCGTGGTGTGGAAGCAGGCCATTTGGCCCATCAAATTCACACCGGCTCTCAGCATCCCACCCAGACCCCTACTTCCTGCCTCTGTTCTGTTTTAACTAAGTAAGTTTATATGTATTATTTTCCAAAATGATGGAACCTTTCCTGGATCTAGGATATTTTGGGAATTTAAATGCAAAATATCAGCGATCTCACTGGCTACCATACTTAAAAACCAAGGATGAAGACCATCAGGAACCAGAACCTTCTTAGCTCGTAGCTCCAACGGTTTGCCCAGTACTATTTTCCTGATTATAATTTTTTCAAGTTTGTTCCTCCCTACCATTTCCTGATTTTACAGCTATTTTTAGGTTGTTACTTCTACCCACTATTGTGAAGTTTGATGCAAAATACCAAGGTTTATAGAGTCTTAGTCATACAGCATGGAAACAGACCCTTAGTTCAACACAACCATGCTGATCAAATTTCCAAACTAAGTTAGTCCCACTTACCTGTTCAATCTAATCTGCCGTCTCCTTACTTTCTATTTTTTTAACTCCCCATGCTCAGTTTCTATAAGACCAGAGTTACACAGAGTCATACAGGTGTACAGTATAGAACCAGGTTGTTAGGCCTAACTGTTGCCCCTTTCACTTTGAACCAATGCCATCTAGCTTTGGACTTCCCTACCTTGGGGAAAAGGCCTTGGCTATTCACCTTATCTATACTACATATGATTTTACAAACTTCTATAAGGTCACCCCCTCAGCTTCCTACACTCCAAGGGTAAAAAGGTCCGACCTATCTAGCCCCTCGTTATAACTCTAACATTCCAGTCTTCAGAACATTCTTATAATTCTAGTTTAATAACATTTTTTTCTATAACAGGGTGACCAGAATTGCATACAGCACTTCAAATGTGGCTGTACTAATATTACCTTAAGTAGGATGATATAGAATCTCTACAGAATACAAGGAATCCCTACGATGTGAACTTGATGGGCAAAATGGTTGACCCTCTGAAGAGTATCCCATACTCTTGCCCTGACCCTGTAATTCCCATGGCTAATCCATCTATCCTGCAGATTCCTGAACATTGTTGGCAAATTAGCATGATCAATCCACATAGCTTGCACATCTTTGGACTACAGCAGGAAGCCGGAGCACCCAGAGGAAACCGATGCAGAATGTGCACATTCCACACGGACATTCAGCCAAGGGTGGAATCAAACCCGCGTCCCCGGCGCTGTGAAGCAGCGGTGCTGAGTCACGTTGACTTTTCCAAATATCTGTACAAATGCATATGCTTATTTTCTAAGTTAACTTTCTCTCCTGCTCTATTTTGTTCTTCCTATTCGGCTTGCTAGTCAATCTTTGAATTTTTTATACTCTGTTTAATCTTCTGACTTGTGTTCCATGTTGCATAGTTACATGCTTTTACTTTTTATTTAATGATTCCTATTGACTACACTATTAAATCCTCTGTTTATGATTTTTATTTCTTGTTGGATTGCATCTATTTTGTGACTTCTGAAGAATCTACTTAAATGTCTGTCACTGCATATCTAATGGCCACTCCTTTTAAAATAATTTGCCAGTTCACTTTACCTAGTTCTGCTTTCTCACTCTCATAATTGTTCTGATTTAAGTTTAACATACAAGGCATAGATCCAAAGTAAAACAAAGAGCTGTGGATGCTTCATATCTGAAAAAAAAGTTAAATTTGCTGGAGAAACTCAGCTGGTCTGGTAACATCTGTGGGAAGAAAGCAGAGTGAGCTATTCAAAAACAGTCCATCAGGGAGAAGAGTTACCAGACTTTAATGTTAAGTCAGGTGACTCTTGATGAACCCTCTGATGAAGGGTCTAGGCCCGAAACGTCAGCTTTTGTGCTCCTGAGATGCTGCTTGGCCTGCTGTGTTCATCCAGCCTCACATTTTATTATCTTGGAATTCTCCAGCATCTGCAGTTCCCATTGTCTCTGACTCTTCTTCCTGGTGGACTGTTTTTGAATCGTTTACTCTGCTTTCCTCCCACAGATGTTGCTGGACCTGCTGAGTTTCTCCAGCCATTTCTAGTCTCAGATCCACTTTGCTTTCCCTCAAACTCAGTGTAAACTTCAATGATACTGTGGTTGTTGCTATCTATATGCACCTGTACTGTGAAATTACATATTAATCTCACTTCATTGCACAACATCTTGTCTAGTATAGCCTCTTCTCTGGCTCCAGACCTTGCTGTTTTAAGAAGCAATCTCAAACATCCTATGAAATCCTCATCTAAGGTACTTTTGCAAATTTGATTTTTCTGATCTCCATGTAGATTAAAATCCCATGTGAATATCATCATACCTTCGTGACAAACTCCCATTCTCTAAGTTTATATTTCATCATACTGTGTTGTTATTGTGAAGGGGGCTGAGACAACACACCTGCAAGTGACTTCTCGCCTTGACTGTTTCTCCTCTCTTCCCAAACTGCTTCTACATGCTTGTTTTCCAAGCTTAGGTCAACCCTCTCTATTGTGCAAATAGCATAATTGTAGTCACCCCTCCACTTTGTCATAGCTTTCAATCCTTTTGAAATGTCCTGCTGTTTGCTGCAGAGAACAGTGTCAATTTACCTCACTATACCGTTCCCCCTAGAAGCAGTACATTCCTCCTTGCTCCTCCAACTTGAATGGCTACCTCTACCATGGTGCCACGGTCGGTTTGTGAACCTTGAATCCCTCACTCTTGTCGAAACAAGCTAAAAGAACCTTTACTTTGTTTAATAATTTGAAAAGGCTGAAGTTCTGCCGTTATGCCCTCTGGCTCCCCTATCCTTCCTTGCTTAAAATCACATCCTCCTTTTCCTAATCACAGTTGCACCTTCCTTTCCCTGAGCAGTGACCAAAACACAAGACCCAATTCTACCTGGCGTGAAGGCCTCCCGGAATGACGTGACACTGTAAAGTTACAGTGGCAATGGTAAAGGCACAGTGTCTGTAATTTGGCCTCCAGCTGATAAACTCTAAGCTAAAGCTGCTCAAGCTGTAAATATTTATTGCAGATGTGTTCACCTTGAATCACAGTCGTGTCCAGGAGCGATATGTCCATAATTGAAAGACTTCATTTCCTTGCAATCCTTATTGTCCTTCAAATAAGCAATCAATTAATCCTGATTATAATTAAACTAATTTCTTTTTGCATGACCACTCTCTGCTAGCTTAAGCCTTTGAATCTAATAAACTTTACTACTTAACATTGAGCTAGAAAGCTGAATCAATTGTTTCTTTTCCTTTAATTGAATTTATTGATTTTTTTATAAGCGATGTAACTACAGAACTTTTTTAAAAAACAAAATTTCTATATTTCAGTATTTTATCCAAAAACCATAGAATAATTATTGATTAACCAATTGACTCCCTTTCCTGTGAGAATTCTTGTCTTGGAAACCCTACCTTTGCACATCATTCCACTGCTCAGAGTACAATTCCTTTCATTTTGTGTGCTAAGCACTGTAAATTCAAAATACGTGTTTCAAAATGGCATATTAGCAGTGGAGAAACTGCTTTTATTGTGGATAATCAACTGCTATTCCCACCACCCAACAGAGAGCATGATTCAAAATGGATTACATGATAAGCATTTCTAAGCGATTGTAGATGTGTGTAATTACGCTGTAACCCTCGCAACTTGTTTATAAGTCAGTATTTTGATGAAAAACTCCAAGAGCTTTCAGTTTCTTATTTCTTTTAAAAAATTGGGTAAAAAATTGTGTATGGCGTCTAGCTATGTGTCACGGTAATTTGTTACATCTGTTACTGCAAAGACTTATTAGCTGTCTGTAACTGAATTGTCTTTCAATTTCTGAATTCCAACTGTATACAACTGCAAAAGTTTAAAACTTCAGACTGTTCACATGACTCATTCTCTCCTTTCTGCTGGAGTATAAAATTGTAAACAAGGAATTCTTGGCAATCAAATGAAAACTAAAATTTGTAAGTATATTCAAAACAATGTCTTGTCCATATAACAGATTCTCATTCTTTTCTGCGAAATTTCTTTTAATTCGATTGTTTCTCCTGTTGGACAAAGCACCTCAAAATGATGGCTGAATGCTACCAGCTAACTTTTTATAAGCCCAGTAGATATTAGAGCAGTTATGGTAAGACCTTAGAGTGTGGATCATTTTTGGTGTGAATGGGAATTTTTAAAAATATCTGCTGTGCTGAAAATGACATTCACATTTTGTTTTATTATAGCTTTTGACATTAAATTTACAGAAAAAGGAGGAGCCATATCTAAGTAGGTCATATAAAAGATTTCTTTTTCAGCCAAGCCAGTCTTCGGTTAACCATATCAGATTTTCTTGGAGGAGGCTGGAATTTAAATTTAGATTTCTTGAAATTCATGTTATAATACAAAATGTTGTAATGTGGTTGCTTTGATTTTGGAGACAGACTTGACAAAAGTGATGAAGGACATTATTGGCTTTTCTATTTTTATAGAATTAAAGAATGACAGCAGAGAAGGAGGCCATTCCTATTTGATTCATTTTGTTCTAATTTATTACCACAGTTGCAGTAATGAGACATTAAAAGGTGTCTTTTTTTTAAACTTGGCCATTAGATTTTGCACCATTTTATGTTTTATGCTTAGGCAACTTGTGGTTCATCTAGGATAAGTTTACGATGAGTACAGATATGAGTGTGAAATAAATTAAATGAGAAAAAGTGATAATGGGAAGAACAAATTCACAATCCAGTATTTGATTCTTCAGCTTTGGTGTGTATTGTTAATCCGTGCAGTCAGTTGAAAACCTATTGCAAAAGCTGGTCAAATGTGCCTACACCGAACTTTTGATTCAAGTCTCCTTACTTCCATTTAAACACCTGGCTACAACCCTCCAACCAAAAGAAACTGGGATGGGGGAGTTCTTTTCTAAACCAATTGGCTGAATCAAGTCGTTTGTTCTTTTTGGTTGTTCATACCAGGCAGAATACATATAGCTCATATCATGCTTGCACTTACAAATTAAAAAAATATTTTTGTGATTTTCATTGGACATTAGTTGCTAAACAATCCAAAGCGTGTTAATAGCTACTCTGAAATCAG
Source organism: Stegostoma tigrinum (assembly GCF_030684315.1). Lineage (NCBI taxonomy): Eukaryota > Metazoa > Chordata > Chondrichthyes > Orectolobiformes > Stegostomatidae > Stegostoma > Stegostoma tigrinum. Next base: position 29,030,845 of record NC_081364.1, on the reverse strand, counting down.
TTTTTTTTTAAAAAAATCATCAGTCTTGTACTCATTTATGTTCATTTGATAGAGAGTCTCATATGTAGGTACCCTTCCTGAGCCAAAGGAATCCCATGAAGTCTCATGGTATTAGATTAAACATGGGATAAAGAAACTTCTTGCTGTTTGCCATGTGCTATCCTCCCTTTGCTGATGAATTACTACTTTTCCATGTTGAACAATACTTCAAGGAGGCACTGAGGGTGGCAAGGGTGCAAAATGTACTCGTGGTTGGTGCTGAGGAAGACCAATAAGAGGGAAAAATGTACTTGATCTCAATCTCCCCAGCCTCCGTGCTGCACATGCATCTGTCCATGACAATGTCGGTAAGAGTGACCACTGCACGGTCTTTGTGAAGACAAAGTCCCGCCTTTGCATTGTTTATCCTGCTCGTTGTGTCATCTGGCACTATCACCGTGTTAAATCAGACAGTCCTTGATCAGATTTAGGAACTGATGACCGAGTGTCCATGAGGCACAGTGGGCCATCAACAGAGCAAATCATGCTCCAACAAAATCTGAAACCTAAAGGCGTGGCATATCCCTCACTCAAACATTACTATCAAGCCAGGGGATAACCCTTGTTTAATGGAGTGTGCAGGGGGGCATAGCAGAAGTAGCAATCTGCATATCTGCAAATGAGGTATCAACCTGGTGAAACTACCAAACTGGTCAACTTGCATGCCAAACAGCATAAGCAGCAGTGATAGATGGACCTCGGCAATTCCACAGCCAACAGATCAGATCTAATCTTTGCAGTTATACCACATTCAGTCATTAAATTCTGATGGATACTTTTACTGGAGGAGAAAGCTCCACAAATATCCCTGTCCTCCAGAATGAAAGAACCCAAACAATCCTCAGCCAGGAAGTCCCAAATGGATGATCCATCTTGGCATCCTCCCAGTGGTCCTAGCATCAGATACCAGTCTCCAGCCAATTTGATTCACTCCATGTGATGTCAAGCAACATTTGGAGGGATTGAATATTGCCAAGACAGTGGGCCCTAACAAAGTTCAGGCGATAGTACTGAAGATTTGTGCCACAGAACCTGCTACAACCCTAGCCAAGCTGTTCCAGTATAGTTGAACATTAGCAGCTACCTGACAATGTGGAAAATTGACTATATATGTCCTTCAACATACAGCAGGACAAATACACCGGGGCTAAGTACCGCTCTGTCAGTCTACATTTGATTATCTGTAAAGTGATGGAATATATCATCAACAGAGCTATCAAACAACACCTGCTCACTGATAGCCAGTTTGGGTTCTGCCAGTGCCACTCAGCTCCTGATCACATTACAGCTTTGATTCAAACATGAACAAAAGGGGTGAGGTGAGTGTAACAATCTCTGACGTCAGGGATGTATTTGTGTGAGTTGTATCAAAGATCCCTACCAAAAGTGGAAACTATGGCAATTTGGGAATGGTAGGGGGGCAAACTCTCCACTGGTTGGTCTTATATCTTGCACAGTGATGATGGTTTGGATGCTGTAACTCAGCTCAGTGAAATCTCTGCAGGAGTTCCTCGGGGATATTTCTAGGTTCAGCCTTCTTAAGCAACATCATCATAACGTCAGAAGTGAGGATTATTGTTGATGACTGCACAGTGTTCACAACCATTCCCCAGTTCTCAGATACTGAAGCAGTTTGTGTTCAAATGCAACAAGACCTGGACAATATCCAGGCTTGACGTGACAAGTGTTAAGTAACATTCTCACCAAACAAGCGCCAGGCAATGACTGTCACTAATAACAGGCTATCTAAGCACTGCCTCTTGACTGTCAATGACACTAATATCACTGAATGCCCACTATCAGCATCATGGGGCCTACTATTGACCAGAAACTCAATTGAATTTGCCATATAAATACAGTGGCTCCAAGAACAAGTCAAAAGCCAGGAATACGTAGTGACTAACTTACTTCCTGACTGCCCAAAGCCTGCCTACCACCTCCAAAGTGCAGGTCTTGGGTGTGATCGAATACTCCCCACTTGCCTGGATGTGTACAGATCCAACAGCAATCAAGAGACTTGACACCATCCAGGACAAAGCAGCTTCTTGATTGTCACCACATCATAAGCATCCACTCCCTCCATCACCATTGTTCAGGAAGAGCAGTGTATACTATGTAGAAGATGTATTGTAGTAATTTGTCAATGATCCTCAGGTAGCACCTTCCAAATCCAGAATCCCTTTTATTTAGAAGGACAAAGGCAGCAGATACATACTACTGTTTGCAAGTTCCCCTCCAAGCCACTAGCCATCCTGATCACTGGATCAAAATCCTGATAATCCCTCCCTAATGATGTCCTGGGTCGTCCCACACTAGGTGGACTGCAGCAGTTCAGTAAGATATCTCACTACTGTCTTCTCCAGGGCAACTAGGGACAGGCAATAAATGCTGGCCAGCGAGTGGTGCCCACATCCCCTTGGACGACCAGTCAACATCTAGAATCTGATTACAATCTACCTCTGTTCCAGTGACCCCTTGCTTGCAAGGGCTATTTCTTCTAGCTTCAATTTTCCCAACATGAAAGCCCAATCTGCCACTTATTGGTTTGGTATCCTCTCTAGTTTTCTAATTTAAAATTATTATTTAGAACCATTGAGATTAATTTCCACACTTTAGTGCCTCAATTTTAAAAAGATGAAAGCAGCTATACTAGACCAACTTACTACTATTGCCTCTGAACAGAAGTAGAAATATACTCTTTGCAAGTACTTGAGTCTGTAATTGGCCTTTTGCATATCTAAATCATAAAAGAAATAAACTAGAAACAGTATTTTTGAGTTTTTGTCAGGAATCCAGTATATATTTATATCTTCTGTGAAATAGCATTAACGTTTATTTGTTTTAAGCTTTGACATTTTTGTATGAATTGGCTATGTGCTCATAAGTTGTTTTGTAGATGTATTACATGTGTATCTTGAAAGAAAAGGCATATTCTTTGTGTCTGCATTTTGGGATCTAATGTCTGCTCACCATGAGACTATTAATACATTATTACTTGCATGGTTATTACTAGGGAGTAATTTACACTGATTTCTACACCACACCTTATCTCACTTCTAATCTCAGCTCTGAAGTAGCACCACTGGAGCTCAACTAGCTATAATCTAAGTCTTATTTATGAATTTTTTGTTCATCTGTTTTCTGAACATGGAAATGATACAGTATATAATTATTGGGTTTTTGAGTGCTTTCATAAGTAATGAATCGCTATAGCAAACAAACATTAATGTGCCATTCTGCAGCACAGAATAGTTACTAATGTTAAACTTATTTGTCATGGAGCAAGATAGAACTGTATTATCTAAGTAAAAACCAAGGTAACTTTCATTGGATATTGTATGAGCCATGAACTTTTCAATCTTCAGATTGATTCATACCTAGTTAGTGAGATGGTGATTCACTGATTAAAATGATTAAGTTTTAAACATAAACTGAAAAATTATGTCATTGAACCTTTAATCTGGCTTTGTGATGACAAATGTTTTGGTGGTAATGGTTACTTAGCAGTTTGTCTGGATTTTGAGATTGTATAAAGTTTGAAATTTTCTTTTTGCTCTCTAGAGCAGTCAAGTCGTGGAGCTCCAGAGGAATCGCCTACGTGATGATATTAAAGAATATAAATTCCGTGAAGCAAGGCTTTTGCAAGATTACTCTGAGCTTGAAGATGAAAACATCTCTCTTCAGAAACAAGTCTCTGTACTTAAACAAAACCAGGTGAGTTATAAAATCCTCCCTTCTATGCCTTCTGAGTTTTACTTTGGAAAAGATACAAACAAAAGTCACAAGAATTATATTAGAACTTCATCTTAAAATACTGATCAGATTTGGACCCCTGGAAAACAGGAAGCTAAGTGACTTGATAGTGGCCCGTCAGGATAGTGGAAGAACTGTTGAAGTGGAGAACTGGTGGAGAACCAGAACTAGAGACTATAAGCAACCTGTTCAGTTTGGGTTCTGCCAGAGCCCCCTAAGCTCCTTATTAGAGTCTTGGTTAGAACATAACTCAAATTTAGCTTTTTTGCCTAAGAGTACTACACTCTATCAAGTCAATAGTTCGTGAATCGTGAAATGTGGTATTAGGGAGACTGGGTAAAACAGGAAATTGGAGAAATCTCTTCACTGGTTGGTGTCGTGCAAAGCATAAAGAAGCCTATTGATTAAATTAGACAATCATCTCCTTCCCAGAATATTGTGATGCTACTCCAGGATGCTGCGTTGCCTCCCTGGTGCCAGGGTCGGAAATGTCACTGAGCAGCTGTGGAGCATCCTGAGAGGGCGTTGTGGTGCATATTAGTAGCAACGGGCAAAATGAGAAATTAGGTCATGTGTTAAGAATTCAGGCAGCTAAGTAGTAGATTAAAAAGCAGGACCTCCATAGTTCTAACCTCTGGATTGGATTGGATTGGATTGGATTGGTGTGGTGTGCTAGTGAGTATAGAAATAAGAAAATAGAACAGATGAATGTACAGTTCGAGATCTGGTGCAAGAGAAAGGGTTTTGGATTCCTGGGTCACTGGGTTTTTATGGAAGTTACAAATGGGACAGTTTGCACCTGAACCACACTGGAGCCAACATCCTTGCAGGTAGGTTTGCTCATGATGTTGGGAGGAGTTTAAATTAGTCAGGCAAGGAGAGTCGGCACAGAATATTGATGAAATAGAGACACATCATGCTAACAGCAAAGGAAGCAAGTCATAGTGAGTTCAGCTATTGAGTCTGCCAAGAGAGTAAGGCAAAGCTAGGTGTTCTTTTCATTAATGCTAAGAGTGTAATAGGTAAGCCTGATGAATTAAAAGTGTGGATTAGCACATGGGAGTGGACCTTGTTGCCATCACAGAAACATAGTTGAGGGCAGGAGAGGACTGACAGTTCAACATTCTGAGGTATAGGATCTTTAGGCAAGTCAGAGGAGGGTGTTTTTTTAAAAAAAAGGTGATGGAGTAGGACTATTAATTATGAAATCAGTTACTGCGGTATGAAGAGATGATAGCTTAGAAGCGTCTTCAAACCAGGCTTTGTAGAGAGACTTAGGAATGTTAAGGGGGCTGTCACCATTACTGGGAAAGTATCATAGGCCCCCCCAAGAGTCAGTGGCGAATGTGTAGCCTGTTCAGAAGTATGTATGAGTAATACTTGGGTAATTATACTAGGGGGTTTCAACTTGCCCAAGATGAATTGGGGTAGTCATAGCATTAAAAGTTTAGGGTGGGTGGATTTCTTAAAATGTATTCGGGGAATTTTTTTGTATCAATATATAGAAGGACCAACAAAGGGAGGCACAGTGCTGGATCAGGTTCTAGTGAACAAAGCCAGACAAATGTTCAACATCATAGTGGGGGAACATTTCAGTGATAGCAACCACAACAGAGTACAGACAAGGAGAAAGATGGATTGCAAAAGACAGCTTTGGATTGGGAGAAGGCACATTTTATTAAAATAAGGTAGGATCTGGTGTAAGTTAACTGGGAACAACACCTTGCAGGTAAGTCTACAGCAGAGCCGTGGGGACATTCAGAAAAGGGAGGGTATAGGTCCAACATGTACCCTTTGGGGGAAATGTAGGAGCAATATGTCAATTCAGGAGTGGATGAGGAAGAAGAGAAAAGTTTTTAGCCAGTCCAAAGGGAGCAATTCAGCTGTGGCTCTAGAGAATATAGGAAGTTCAAGAGAGAATGTAAGAAAGCTATTAAGAAGGGCAAAAATAGGGCATGCAAAAGGACTTGCGAACAGGATTAGGGAGAACCCCAAGATATTTTATAAATAAATGAAAGGGAAGCGGTTAACCAGGGGAAGAGTAGGGCCCCTTAGAGGCCACGGGAGCAGTCCATGTGTGAAGCCACAGGATATTGCAAGGAAGATCAATGAATACTTCTCTCCAATTTGGAAAATGAGCCATAGATAGGAAATTTAGGAGTCAGGACAGTGAGGAACTTGCACAGTTTGACATAGGAAATAGGGTGGTTTTGGAGGCTGTGATGGACTTAAAAACAGAAAAAATCTCTGGCTTGGATGAATTGCATCTCTGGCTGCTCTGAGAGGCAAGGCAGGAAATTGCAGGGGCTCTGACTCAAATTTTAATTCCTCCTTCTCCACAGGGGAAGTGTGAGAGTACTAGAGGACAGTTTAATACAGTTCCATTTTTAGGAAAAGTAGTGGAGATAAACTAGGAAATTACAGAACAGTGAGTCTCATGTCAGTGGTAGGGAAGCTGTTAGAGAGAATACTGAATGAGAGAATTAACACCCACTTTGAAAAACATGTCTTAATTAGGGATAGGCATCTTGGCTTTGTTGAACTGAGGTTATGTGTAAGAAATTTTTAGAATTTTCCAAAAATGTGCTCATGTGTGGGTGAGGTAAGTTCAGTTAATGTGGTTGATATGGATTTTAGCAAAGCTTTTGACAAGGTCCTACCCAGGAAGCAGAGAAGATTAAAGCACTTGGAATTGAGGGAAACTTGGTAAGATGGATCAGAAACTGGCTTAGTAATTGGACACAAAGGGTAGTAGTAGAAGGCTGTTCTGGTAACTGGAGACTTGTACCCAGAGGGATACCACGAGGACCCTTATAGTTAGAGGGAGCAGCTGTTCCCATAGGTTGAGCTGTTTTTATATGTAGAAATTATTTAGATGAAAATGTGGAAGGGAATGTTAAGGAAGTTTGCAGATGCCTCCAAGATTGTAGAGTGGTTAGTAATGACAAAGACTGTTGAAGGTTACAGGAAGATGTAGAGGGGTTGGTCAGATGGGTAGATCAGTGGTAGATTGTATTTAACCCTAAAAATTGTGAGATGATGCACTTTGGAAGAAAAAACAAAATGAGGGTGTATTTAATGAAGGCAAGTCACTGGGTAGCTTAGAGGACCAGCGGGGTCTTGGGATAGTCATTTCACAGATCCCTGAAGTCATCAGAGCAAGTGAATAAAACAGTTAAGGCACATGGGACATTTGCCTTCATCAGTTGTGGCACAGAGTATAAGAGCAAGGAGGTAATATTGGAGTTGTTCTGAGCTTTGCTTGGGCCACAACCTGGAGTACTGTGTGTAGTTCTGATCATCTCACTATAAGAAGGATGTGATTGCATTAGAGGAGGTATTGAAGACGGTCAGCATGGAGTTCCCTGGGTTGGAGCAGTTGAGCTTTAAGGAGAGAGGGGAGTGGTGGAAACTTGATTGAGGTTTCTAAGATGGAGTGGTATGGATAGTTAGAGGGAGCAGCTTTTCCCGTTGGTTGAGCTGTTAATCACAAAGGGGCATTGTTTTAGGGAAAGGAGCAGTTATTTGGAGGAGAATTGAGAAAAAACATTTCCACCCTGTGGGTGGTGGGAATCTGGAACACACTGCCAGGAAAATTAGTAGAGGTAGTATAAATCTTAAACCTTTTAAAAAAAAATTTAGATGAAGATGAACTGCCATAACATACAAGCATATGGGACAAGTGCAGGAAATTGGGATCAGCATGCCTTTAGTGATAGTTATTGTCAGTGCAGACGTGATGGGCTGAAGGGTCTTTGCTTAACTGTATAAATTTGAACCCCTCTCAAAGCCTCCCACCATCCTGACATCATATTGCTGTTCCTTTACTGCTGGCTCAAAATGCTGGAACATCCTTCCTAGCAGTTCTGTGTGTGGACCTACATCACATCAGCTCTGTTCAAGAAGGCAGCTCATCTTCTTGAGGGCTATTAGCCAGAAAAGGCATGGGATTTTTTAATTAAAAATTAGTTGGTAATAAATTCAGTACTCTTAGAGAGTTCTTCATGAAAAAGTGGTAAAAGCTACTGCAGCGAGTAGTTTGGGTGAACAGCATAGATGCATTGAAAGGTAAAGATAGAGAGTAAGGAAAAATGAAGCTATAACTTGTTTTGACCTTGGAACGAGCCAACATGGCACTACTGGCAACATCACATTTCTTTTGATCAGGAAAATAGGCATTAATAGCAGCATTCCTGCTTAACAGTTCAAAGCTCAGAATGGCCCGAATTCCCCCTCCTTCCTTTAATGTTTACGGTAATCAAAGTGAAGTCATATTAAACTCATGCAGTATTTATCAGCAGAGCATTGCCTTAGACTAAAACTGTACTTCATATGGTCCTTAAAAATTTAACTTCTGAAAAGTAGGAATTATTCTTATGCTAGACCAGAAGTATGCATCTTTGTCCAATGTTGACATTGCACAGTACTGCTTCAATTACACAAGTCATGAAATGAGAACATGTTACTTCACAATAAGGCACATCTTATACAGTGCCTGACCATAGCATTAGAAAATATATGTTAAAAAAGCAATAATTTCAAAAGTTCTTCGCTGTTACAGGAATGGAGAAACTTTCTAGGTGCATTTGTTCTTGTATTCATAATTCATGATTTTTCAAATTTGAAATAACCAGTTATTCAAACAAATGAAAGGTATTTGAATTTGCATATTCCTTTACCCCAAGTTGTGCAGATTAACACTGACGTATTTATGGATAGAGTTTCTGAGAGCTCACTTCAACCATAAATTTGATTACTAGTGAACATAGAATGTGCACTGAAATTTAAGATTGTTACTTTGCTATATTGTTACAATGCAGGTTGAATTTGAAGGTCTTAAACATGAAATTAAAAGACTTGAGGAAGATACAGAATTCCTGAATAGCCAATTAGAAGATGCCATCAGACTGAAAGAAATAGCAGAACGCCAACTTGAAGAATCCCTGGAGACGTTGAAGAATGAGCGTGAGCAGAAGAACAATATGCGGAAAGAATTATCTCACTATATGAATATCAATGATTCAATGTATACTAGTCAATTGAATATATCTCTGGATGGACTGAAATTTAGCGATGATGGCAATGAGCCGAACAATGATGAAATGGTTAATGGTTATGAAAACAACAGCCTCAGCAAAATGAATGGTGATAATAAGCTCCCCACTCCTAAGAAAAATGATGTCTTTAAGCCAGCACCAAGTTTGGTGTCCGATTTGCTAAGTGAACTGAATATTTCTGAAATTCAAAAACTGAAACAGCAGCTGATGCAGGTGTGTGTTTTTTTAAATTGTTACATGCTGAGTTTGGCAGTTTTATGAACTTCTTCCTATGTATCACTTTATGATCATTTCATCAGATTTAGTGTTATAACTTATTTTATATTTGTAATTATTATGTCATACTTTGAACAATTTAGGAAAATAAGGCAAGAAAATAGTTATTCCATGGTTGATGTTGGATGGTCTCACTGATAATTTATGTAAAAACAAAATGACTGATGTACAGAGCAGACTTGAAGTGAACATTGTGTTAGTTTCCTGTTTCCTTTTCAACCGTTTTCTACAGGCGAACTGTGTGCTTTAAGCAACATTTGGAGCTGCTGGCAAACAAGTGCCCTGAGTCCTGACTGACTTTATCTTAGGGTGTGAAAATAAGTGACTAGTGAGATCATTTATGCATTGCTGTTAATTTTCCAAAATTCCCTAGATTCGGGTAAAGTTCCATTACATTGGAAAATAACGAATGCAACTTGCTGATGCAAAAGGAGACAAAGCAGGAAACTTAACTCTGTCATGAGGAAGATGTTAGAAGCTGTTAGTAAAGATGTTATAGTAGGACAGTTATACAAATTCAAGGCTTCAGATAGAGTCAACACTGTTGTGAGGAATTTGGATTATATTTAACTGCCCCATCGGATTATTTTTGAGGAAGTAAACTGTTTTTACAGGGCATTTGATCAATATGTTGGGATATTTTCTAATTAACTTATTCAGAGATGTTATCAAATTTCTGGCCCTTGAACCTGGGTCTCCTGGCTCAGGTAGGGCACTACCACTGTGCCTCAGAGGCCTCTGATCAGTGTTTGGATTTCCAGAAAGCATTTGATATGTGCCTCATCTGAGGTTATCGTGGAAAATAAGAGCTTGTAGTGTAAGGAGTCACATAGTAGCGTAGACAGATTGACTAACGAATAAGCATGGTCAACCTAAGGGCCCTTTTCTGATTGACAAGAATGGCACTGGAACTGGGCACAGAATCTCGGAGCAGCCAAGCAACGTGACGAGGACATCAGTGAGTCTCTGAATTGCTTCAAACCAGACTAATATCTGAATTGGGCAAGTTGTCTTTTGAGCAAAGTTTAGAAGGTCATGCTTGTAGGTTTGTATCTACTGCAGTTTAGAGTAAGTGTTGACTTGATTGAAACACAAGGTCCTGAGGAGTCTTGACTGTTCTCTAGCATTCATTCGTGTGATGTGAATATCATTAACTAGGCCACCATTTATCATACATCACTAATTGCCTTGGAGAAGTGTGGTGGTGAGCTGCTCCTTTAACCGCTGCAGTCTTTGAGATGTATGTGCACCCACAGTGTTCTTAGGTATGGAGTTACTGGATTTTGTCCCAATGACCTTGAAGGATTGGTGTGTTTCTCGGTGGGTGTGCGAAGTATGCTTTCTGTTGTGGGAAAATCTAGAATTAACAAACTACTTTCGAAGTAAGAGGTTGCAGATTTAAAACATTTAAGAAGTGTTTTCTCTGAATTTAGAACTCTTTCTCAAAAGACAGTGGAAGTGCAATCTTTACGACAGGAGTAAGTGGATACTTGATAAACTAGGGAATGAAAGCCAATTGGAGATAGATGGGAAGGTGGAGCAATCAGACTAGCCATGATCTGATTGAATGATGGAGCAAGCACACAGGCCTGAATGGCCTCTTCCTGCTTCTAATTCATATGTTCAAAAGATACCATTGGATTTATATAGTTCTTTTTGCTCGAATAAAACTTAATGAAAAGTAAAATTATGCACTTGGACAAAAAGGCTTTTCTGAAACATTCAACCCTTAAATTGATCAAGTTATATACATTTTCTTTGAGATAATTTGTGCCAGTTTGTTTCAGTTGTTTTGAAAACAACATTCCTAAAGTGCATGTAGAAGTATTTGCTGCACAGAGTATTGCAATATTTCTTAAATAGTCATTAAAAACACAGTTAATACAATTATCATTGAATTAACAGTATAATAATTTAATTTATATTGTTCTCCCGTCTCTCCTTTATTTTTGACTTTGAGATTTTTCTACTGAGAATGCAGTATGGTGAAGTTTTTGCACATTATGTCCTTGAGCAAGTGATTCATTTATATAATTAAAGAAATGATCTGGATGATGTCCCCACTGATTCCTTGCCATTTCTTATGTGAACTTGCTAGTTTTCAGGACAAACACCCGATGATAATAACTAATATTGTGAAATCTAAGATCTAGGTAGAAATCGTCTAGATTTAAATGATCTGAAGGAGGATGTTGTGGTGCCCTTTTAAAAAGTAGGCCATAATATCCAGCAGGTGGTGCAATATCATGCTATATACTTCTGTCCTTTTTGTAAGGATGCTAAGAAGTAACTTAACGCTACCTTCAACTTTGTTAATCAGAAGTGCTATTTAGCATAGTTTTATTTTCAAGATGCATAGTAATGTTGAGTTTTAAAATTGTGTGTAGCCTTAACAATAATTGGCATAAACATTTTCATATATTAAATGAGAACTCAGTTTAACCATTTGCTTTAAATTCATAAATAAACAGTATTATAGCAGGCTGAGATTATTGCACTATTTTTATTCACATGTGGGACAACAGGCAACGCTGGCTGGCCAGCATTTCTGGCCTGTTGCTAGCTGCCTTTGAGCTGAGTGGCTTGCTAGGCCATTTCAGAAGGCAGCTGAGAGTCAGCCAAATTGGTGTGGATCAGGAATCACTTAGGCCAGATCAGGCGAGGATGGTAGATTTCCTTCCCTGAAGGACTTTCGTGAACCAGGTGAGTTTTTCCAACAATCGGCTATAGTTTCATGGTGATCAATAGATTCTTAATTCCAGATATTTTTATTAATTGAAACCAAATTTTAATTTAATCCCATCTGCTATGGCAGGATTTGAACCCGGATCCCCAGAACATTAGCTGAGTTTCTGAATTAATAGTCTCGTGACAATATCTGTAGACCATTACCTCCTCTGGGGCTGGGGACCAATACAGATACCATGATGAATTAATGCAGTAACATTAGATATAAATGTTTGTTGAAACACCTTATAGACCCTATCTATGTAGAATCTGTTCTGTTTCAAATTTTAAAGCTGCTGCATTTAGGCTATACCTGGCTTGAAAGATTCTAAACCATTGTTCAAAGTTTGGTGCAGTAAAAACTTGCATGCAGTTCAAGAGGCAGTCTTAATCCTATTTTAAGTATATCGTAAGAATTGAAAACCTCTCCAATAATAGAAGCTTTCTTTATTGATCAAGTTGCATCATATAACTAAAATAATGCAACAAAATACTGAAGTTTTGGATATTGGGTTACTGCTGTACTTTTAAAGCAAATGTCTTTTAACAAAAAGAAAACTGCTTACCTGAATAATCTATTGAAGCAAGCACAATTTTTGTTTCCCCCTGAGATTTATCATTTAATGATGCATAAATTTAATATGGCTGAGGAGGAAAGTGAAGTTGCATTTTCACACTCCCAAGTCTCATGTGGTCCTAACTGCACATAATTTTGGAGAGTTGTTAGGCCTTGAACACAGCCATCGATCTAAACTTGGTGGGTAGTTAAGCCATCAGATGGCTCAAGAGTAATTTCCTGACCATGACTATACTTTTAGTTCAGAGGACAGGCTATCAATCGTGTCAGGAGACCATTATGAAGCCTCTCAGTTTGCAATGCAGCTAGAATTGTCAACAGAACCTGCAGTTGCCACTGTAAAAATCAGCGACTGTTGCTGCAGTGTTTATTACTATGGAGAGCTTTGCTTTCAATGCCTAAAGGCCCTAACTTTCTAGACCCAGCCATCTTGAGTGTCTTGCTTTCTAATTTGTGGCTGGCAACTTGAAATGGAGGTCACATTAACATCTCCTATCTATTGTAACAGCTCCTACCTCTGATATTGAGACTGATATTCTATTTGTGCTGGCCTTCTCCCTTTAACCTTCCAGTTCCTGGGACCACTCTGTTATTCAGAATCGGCCAGACTTGCATAAACTGATAATTAAATACCTGCTACCTACACAGTTTTCCTCTGGGTATTACTGCAGGTATTTATGGGTTTCCAACTCAGTTCATTGTGATGGCAGACTTGGGACCTGGAAATAAAATTTCAGCCCTCAAAATCCATAGCTACATACAAGTGTGCTTGATAATAGATTTCCACCAAAGTAGGAATATGAGTACTTTAGACTAGAGGTAGTTTTGGCAATTAGGACATGCATTGAATAGTCTGCTTTATAGTTCTGTTTTCTGACCACTTCCCACGAGCCTAATTGTACAATTTTGTAAATAATTCTTTTTCAATATGCCTTATTTATGGATGAAATTAGTAAATGGTTTGCCTGAGATCCCTAGCATTTCAGTTAACATTAATCTATTAACAGCTTCACTGAAATACAATTTTTCCGATCATTATTTCATTGCTATTATAGGATAGTGGTGTGCATAACTCGATGGTCATATTTTCTTATACCACACTGCAAATTATTTCAGGTTGTAAAGTGCTTTGGGATGCCCTGGAGATGTGATAAGTCTGATATAAATGCTCTTTTTTTTCATAACTTTTATTACTGCTGTGCATTTTAGGTGGAAAGGGAGAAGACCACCTTACTCGCTACTCTGCAAGAATCCCAAAAGCAGTTGGAACATGCAAGAGGTGCTTTGTCAGAACAGCACGAAAAAGTTAGCAGACTCACCGAGCATGTCAGTGCTATGAAGAAACTGCAGGCTAGCAAAGAACGACAAACTTCACTTGATAATGAGAAAGAGCGAGACAGTCATGAAGATGGAGATTACTATGAGGTAGACATAAATGGACCTGAGATTCTGGAGTGCAAGTACAAGGTAGCAATAGCTGATGTAAATGAACTGAAGGAAGAACTGAAAAGTCTAAAGACCAAGTACACTGACAATGAGAACAAATATGAGAAAGAGAAGGCAAGAAATGAAAGTGAAATTCAAGTATTGACAGAAAAACTTGCATTACTGGAAAAAACTAATAAACAGGACCGGGACCAGGTAATCTGCCTCGAAAAGGAACTGAAGAAAGTGAGTGAGGTAGCTGAAGGAACCCAAGGTAGCTTGACTGTTGCTCAAGATGAACTGGTCACTTTCAGTGAAGAATTGGCAAATCTGTACAACCATGTTTGTATGTGCAACAATGAGACACCCAACCGGGTGATTCTGGATTACTTCAAGGAAGGCAAAGGTGTTCGTAGTAGTCCAGAAGGCAAAGAAAGAAGATCACCAGTTCTGCTGACAAAGGGACTTTTTCCAGGAGAGATGGGAAAAATTGAAAATGGTAACGGAGAGACTGTATCATCATCTGGTTCACCTTTACCCTCCCCAATGTCTTACTCCAGTGATCCACGTAAAGAGCCAATGAACATTTATAACCTGATTGCTGTCATTCGAGACCAAATCAAGCACCTTCAAAAAGCAGTTGATAGATCAACAGAACTATCCAAACAACGTCCTGCATCACCTGAACTTGGGCCAGTGGCAGACAAAGACAAAGAAGTATTTATGGATGAGATCTTGAAACTGAAGTCCTTATTAAGTACCAAGAGAGAGCAAATAGCAACACTGAGGACAGTACTCAAAGCGAACAAGCAGGTAGGAAACATTTCAAATTATGAGGTAGCCTTACCTTTAATCAGTGAGCTATTAATGTCCACCAACTTATTTTCAAGTGCACTTGAAATAATGTAGCCTTCATCCCAAATCTACGTGTAATGGAAATTGTGTTCATTGTCACAATTTTTACATTGCTTTTAGCAGCTCAAATTTAATTATTGCCATTAATGTAAATAGTTTAGTCATAGTTCTACATTGCATTTTTAATTTAATAATTAATATTTTTGCATGACTTTCATAAAGTTGTATTTATCCTTTAGACTGCTGAGGTAGCCCTTACAAATCTAAAAAGTAAATATGAGATCGAGAAAGCTATGGTCACCGAGACCATATTGAAGCTGCGTAATGAACTCAAGGCTTTAAAAGAAGATGCTGCTACTTTCTCGTCCTTGAGAGCCATGTTTGCAACAAGGTAAAGATTATGTTCTTAATTTTGGTTAAGTACACAAGGTTTTTCATTTGTTCTGTTTCCTTTTCAGGAATTGTATTGGGAATTTGTAACTATATTTGGGCACCTTAATTTGGAGTTGAACTACCTTAAAAACAGAAGGGGTATAATAAACCTTTGGTGTTAAGTATAATAATTCTTTTAATATACAATTATGTTAGAATTTCTGTAAAGACTGATAACTTTTAAAAAGATATTTGAACTTGAAGTAACTGACAGGAAGGATCATGCAAGATTTCAATGTCTAAGACTTTCATCTAAACAAACTAATCAAATGCAATATTTATGAACATTATTTAGTAAGCAGCCTTTTCCTCTAATAACAGAAAATTTGTCCATGTAATTTTGAATAGAGCCAACAATCCTTGACCACAGTTATGCTTAGGCCTGGTCATAAAGTGGACATTTCATTCTTCTGTAAACAGCTTAAAGCTATTATTTTGCTTGCAATGGACTGCTTCCTTTCTGTTTTCCCAACTAGGTCATTCCTGATTTTAGAACTGACTTGCAATGTGAACATTGTGCTGGGGATTTCTCCTTTCTCATCAAGCTAAATAAATATTCTAGTCTACTTTTGCACAAACATACGAACGTACAAAATAGGGGTAGAATAGTCTGCTTTACTATTCGGTGAAATTTTGCCTGATCTGTTTGTGCTTCAAATTCCACATTTGCCTTTACCTCAGACAGTCTTTGGTTCCCTCACCTAACAAGAATCTGTCTACCTCTGTCATTTTTAAAAAAAGTCTCTACCTCCACTGACTTGAGGCAGAAAGTTCCAAAGTTTCTCAACCTTCAGAGCGGGGAAAAATAATGCTCTTCACCTCTGTCCTGACAGGATCAACCCTAATTTTGGAACAACACCACCTAGTTCGAGACTGACCCACAAGAAGAAACATCTTTCCATATTCACTTTGTCAAGACTTCAGGATCTTTTATATATTTCAATCAAGTCACTTCTCACTCTCCTAAACTCCAGCGGAAGCAAGTCCAACCCCACCAACTTATCCTCAAGACAATGCACTCAAGTCTTTATGAACTCAGTTTACTTAATCTGTGCAAGGGTTCCCACCTGCGTTCTGAGTGATGATCAATAGGATCCACATTTTCCCTGCTTGAGGTGCAAGACCAGCTGCCTTTGCTCCTGTCCGGTCTTCTCACTCCCTCTCAAATTCTTCCAGATAGACTTGGATTTGTGATGTTCAGTGAAATTCTAGTCGCCCAATAATTCAGTGGTGTTCTATTGACTCTTCAGCTCTCCAAGCCCAATTCCATGGCAAAGTGAATTGTACGTGGGCCGACAATCAAGATAGAAATGTTAATTAGCTTATCCTATCTACCCCAAATCCATTCTGTCTTGTAATTCAGTAGGCATTTTAAAGTACGTCAACTTCTAAATCCTGACATTGTTAATACCTCATGAGACTATCAGTCCACGCAGAGTTCCCATTATTATTGTGAACATTGGGCATCACCTCACAAAGTTCTTGGGACCCCTCTTGTCCTCCTAAAGATCAAGCCACATAGGCTTGTCAGGTGGGAATTCTGAGCTAATCAAAAAATGCTTTTCTCCATTTGACACCAAATTATAGAGACGGTCCCAGTGATCATAATCTCATTAACTTGGCAATTGCAGTAGCTGTAACTAAGTTATTCACTCAACTCAGGAGAAACTAGACATTTATTTATTTTGTAAGCAGATGCCTTCTCCTAAAGTGAACTCATCAATCAGCATCCATCTTTCGTTTAACACCTTTTAGAGGGGAAAATATTTCCTGTCTGAGACCTGGGCTGGGGACAGACTGCATCTTTGCAACATTTGATTTTGTTTGTGTGAAAATCAGTGACCTGAAGAACCTGGATTGTATGTTATTGAGATATTGAATTATTGAGATATTGAATTACACAGGAAAAAAATAGTAGGAATAAATGGGTCTTATTCTTGCTACCCAGGTTGATAGGGTTGTTAAGAAGGTGTATGGTGTGTTAGGTTTTATTGGTAGAGGGATTGCGTTTCGGAGCCATGAGGTCATGTTGCAGCTGTACAAAACTCAGGTGCGGCCGCATTTGGAGTATTGCGTACAGTTCTGGTCACCACATTATAGAAAGGATGTGGAAGCATTGGAAAGGATGCAGAGGGGATTTACCAGGATGTTGCCTGGTATGGAGGGAAGGTCTTATGAGGAAAGGCTGAGGGATTTGAGGCTGTTTTCGTTAGAGAGAGAAGGAGCTTAAGAGGTGACCTAATAGAGACATACAAGATGATCAGAGGATTGGATCGGGTGAACAGTGAGAGCCTTTTTCCTCAGATGGTGATGGCTAGCATGAGGGGACATAGCTTTAAATTGAGGGGTGATGGATATAGGACAGATGTCAGAAGTAGGTTCTTTACTCAGTAGTAAGGGCATGGAATGCCCTGCCTGCAACAGTAGTAGACCTGGCAAGTTTAAGGGCATTTAAATGTCATTGGATAAACGCGTGGATAATAATGGAATAGTGTAGGTTAGATGGGCTTCAGTTGGTTTCACAGGTTGGCGTAACATTGAGGTCCGAAGGGCCTGTACTGTGCAGTAGTGTTCTATGTTCTATGAATTGCAGGCAGTGACTAGTCGGGTACCAGTATGAGGGATCAGTACTAGCACCCCAGCTATTGACAATAGCTGTGAATGATTTAGATGAGGGAATTCAAAATTTGCAAATGAGACAAAGCTGGGTGGAAGGTTGATTTGTGAGAACCAGAGATGTAGCAGTGTGATTTGCACAGACTGAGGGGGCAAATGTATAGCAAATGCAGTACTCTGGATACATTTAAGGTATCTGCTTTGGTAGTAAAATTAGGAGGGCAGATTATTATTTGAATAACTGTAAATTGAGAGGGTAAATGTTAGTGAGATCTGGGTGTATTCATGCATCAGATGCTGAAAGTAAGTGCACAGGCACAGCAGGTAGTAAAGGTAAATATTTTGTTGGGCTTCATGTCGAGACGATACAAGTACAGGAACAAGGATGTCTTGCTGCGATTACAGGGCATTGGTGAGACCACATCTGGAACATTATATACAGTTTTGGTCTCCTTTATCTCCTCGTTACAAACGAACTGCAGCAAAGGTATGCCAAATTGATTCCGGGGTTGGCAGGGCTGACCTGACATATGGGGAGAGGTTGAGTTGGTTAGGATTGTGTTCACTGGACTTTAGAAGATTGAGTGGGGGGGATCTCCGAGAAACCTATAAATTATGTGACTAGACAGGTTAGATGCAGGAAGGATGTTCCTGGTCGTAGGGGAATCCAGAACCAGGGGTCAAAGTTTAAGCATAAGTGGGACTAAAATGAAGAGAATTTTTTTTTACGCAGAGAGTGGTGAGCCTCTGGAATTCACCATCACAGGAAGTGGTTGAGAACAAGACATTGTGTTTTGAAGAAGGAAGTAGGTATACCTCCTTGAGGCTAAAGGGGTCAAGGGATATCAGTTGGGGAGACAGGATTAGGGTATTGAGCTTAATGATCAGCCAAGATCATTTTATATAGTGGAGCAAGCTCAAGAGTTGAATGGCCGATTCCTGCACCTATCTTCTATGTAAAGATGTAGATTCTGTTACTAATTACTATAGTATGTTGAGGCAACATACTATGACTAAACAATTGCACCTCCCAGTCGCGAACCATTTCAACTCCCCCTCCCATTCCTCAGATGACATGTCCATCCTGGGTCTCCTGCAGTGCCACAGTAATGCTACCCGAAGGTTACAGGAACAGCAACTCACATTCCACTTGGGAACCCTGCAGCCCAATGGTATCAATGTGGACTTCCCAAGCTTCAAAATCTCCCCTTCCCCTACTGCATCCCAAAACCAGCCCAGCTTGTCTCTGCCTCCCTGACCTGTTCTTCCTGTCACTTATCCCCACGTCCCACCTCAAGCCCCAACTCCACCCCCCTCCTTCTAACCTCATCCTGCCCCATCTCCTCCCTTCCTCCCAACCTACACTCACCCTTACTGGCTCCATCCCCGCCTCTCTGACCTGTCTGTCTCTTCTCCACCTATCTCCTCCTCTATCCATCTTCTATCCGCCTCCCCCTCTGTCCCTATTTATTTCAGAACCCCTTTCTCCTCCCCCTTTTCTGAAGATGGGTCTAAGCCTGAAACGTCAGCACCCCTGCTCCTCTGCTACTTGGCCTGCTGTGTTCATCCAGCTTTACACCTTGTTATCTGTGACACCACGTCGTGTGCCTTACTACTTTCATTATTTGCTATTGAAAGAATCATTACCTGCCTTAAAGACACTACTATTATCGTAATGTATTTTCAACTTCCTTTTCCCAAAACATTATCTCGTTTCCTCCATTCTTCATTCACCCTCCCATTCTTTTGGTGGTGCATGGGCATCCTTCTCTTTCTCCATTTGTTTTTTATTTTCATTCCATAATCCCTTCAAACGTCTCTTTTCTTAGTCTGTTCCTATTTAAAACATTGCAATCCAGTTGATATGCCTCTTTCTCAATCGATAAAAGGGGAAGATTTGCATTTATCTAACAATTTTTATGATCTTAGTACTCCAAAGTGCACTGACAGCCAATAAATGGCTTTTGAATTGCTATTACATATGTAATGTAGCAAATAACAATTTGGTAATGATTAATTATTTTTATTGATGTTGGTGCTAAATGGATATTGATTAGGGAAAATTTCCTACTTCTTTTACTGACATGCTGTATAACAAATCAAATCATGTTCATATAAGGTAGACAAACAGGAGGCTGGAAGAATGCAGCAAGCCAGGCAGCATCTGAAGGAAAGGAGCAGTCAACGTTTTGGTATTACCCTTCTTCAGGACTGAATGTGGGGTTGTGGGAAGCTGCAGATAAAAAGAGGGGGAAAGGGGTGGAGATGGAATAGTGGTGATAGGTGGGCAATAATAGTAGGTATGACCTGGTTGGTTGACAGGAGGGATGAATCTGGTTGGTGGCTGAAAGAGACGGTCAGAAGGTGGTATGGAAGGAAGGAGGTGAGTGCGGGAAAGGGAGCTGGGGGATGGGTGGGAAGGTAATTTGAAATTGGAGAACTCCATGTTGAGTCCTCTGGGATGTGGGGTGCCCAGGTGGAAGATAAGGTGGTATTCTTCAAATTCGCTTTCCAAGTCAGTGCAACTCTGGAGGAGGATGAGGACGGGAATGTTGGAGGGGGACTGGGGCAGGGAGTTGAAATTGGCAGTGATTAGGAGGGTGTTTTGGGCCAGGCAAAGATGTTCAGCAAAACAGTCACCTAGTCTACATTTGGTCTCACTGACATAAAGACGACTGCACCGGACACAGTAAACTAATTTGGAGGAGATGCGGCTGAAGCTCTATCTCACTTGTAAGGTCTGTTCAGGGCCCTGAATGGCGGTGTGGGAGGTGCTGTGTGGACAGGCGTTGCATCTTTTACCGTTACAGGGGAAGGTACTGGGTGGGTTGGAGTTGGTGAGGAGTGTGGCGTGAATGAAGGATTAGCGAAGGAAGTGGTCCTTATGGAAGGCAGAGAGGAGTTGGGAGTGGAAGATGTTCTGGGTGGTGGGCTCTACTTGGGAGTTAGTGGAAGCATTGGAGTTCTCTGCTCTCTGCAGCTCCCCCTACCCCACATCCAGTCCTGAAGAATGGTAATACCCAAAATATTGACTGCTCTTTTCTCCAGATGCTGCCTGGCATGCTGCTTATCTATGTAGGAT
Organism: Stegostoma tigrinum; assembly: GCF_030684315.1. Taxonomy (NCBI): domain Eukaryota; kingdom Metazoa; phylum Chordata; class Chondrichthyes; order Orectolobiformes; family Stegostomatidae; genus Stegostoma; species Stegostoma tigrinum. The sequence goes on along the minus strand of NC_081364.1, from coordinate 29,010,006 downwards.
TCCAGCATCTGCAGTTTTTTTGACTCTAACTATTTTCATGTAACCTACAAGCATAGGAATTAGGAGCAGAAACAGGCATGCAACCTTTCAAACCTTCTGCATCAATCAGTATGATCATGGCTGATTGTGGGGGAAAAGGCTTATTCCCACCTATTCCAGACAATCTTTGATTTCCTTGCCAAACAGGTATCAATCTTTCTTTCTAAAACTATTCAATGACCCAGCCCCCACCATCTTCTGAGTCAGAGTTCCACAGTTGCTGAACATATTAGGAAGAAAAAAAATTGTCTGTCCATAAAGGCAACCTCTAATTTTAAAACAGTGCTACCTAGTTTTGGATTTATCCTGTTTTGACCTCTCGTGTGGCTAACACTACCTCATTACTTATACGAACATGTGAAATAAGAGTAGAAATAGACCATTCAGCCTTTTGAGCCTGCTGTGCCATTTACAGATTAATTACAGTGCAATTTACAGATTAATTACAGTGCAGAAGGAAGTGCTTCAGCCCATCACATTTACACCAGCCCTCAGTATTTTAACTTAGTGCTGATTTTCTGTCTTTTCCCCATAATTTTGCACGTTGTATCAGTGTAAATGATCATCCAATGCTGTCTTGAATGCTGAGTTGAACCTGTCTCTACCACATTTCCATTCCAAACTAATCATTTTGCAGCTCTGTATAACTGGAACATGACATCATCTCCCTTTGTATTGTAACTGTCTTGCAATAAAGATCCATTGTTATCCCATAATGTTTCCCTCCAAAATCTATGATCAAAGTACTTGCATTGCTCTTTTAGATAGTGCCATTTGATTGTTATCACTCCTCTGGTTCTTGCCAGTTATTTTACATGTGCTTCTTTAGGTAACTTGCAATAGAAACAGTTTCTACCTTTCAAAATAAGTGCTGCCAAATTTTGAACACCTCTTAAATCATGCTTAGATCTTCCCTACTCAAAGGAGAACAAATCCAGCTTCTACGATTCCTCCGAAAACCCAAATTCCATCAATTCTGTGCACAATTATAGTAACTGTGGATACTGGTAATCAGAAAATAAAAACAGAAAATTCTAGAAATACTCAGTGGATTTGACAGCACCTCTTTGCAGAGAGAAATGGCTACCTTTTCAGATCTGTGACAATCTGAAATATTAATCCTGTTTTTCTCCCCCACAGATGTTGTCAGACCTCCTGAATAATAACTGTGTTTCCATTTTATTTAGCTACTTATTACAGTTCTTCCCCAAACCCTTTCCCTGCCCTTTCTTGGGTTGAAAATGAGATTTACCTTCAGTTTTGCCACGTTGAACTCCTGTCTGCATAATTACTGAATGACATAGTCCATTTCTAGCTTATGCTACTGTACTCCTTATGAAAAAAAGGGAAAACAATGATGCTTCCTCATCTCCAAAAGCTCAAATTTGTCTTCTATTGTCTAAAATTAACAGTAAATCTAACCAAGTTTGAAAGACATTTTCTTCATTGCCACAGCCCACCCCAACAAAATTTTGCTTCAGTAAATGTTTGACTTTTTCAGGTAGGTTTCATTGGAACATTGTAGTCGTGCAAATGTGGCCACTGAATTATGCTAAAATGCAAAACATACAGTACATATTTCCCAAATATTATTAAAAAAGGTTGTGAGCTTTATAAATTGCATGAAATAATGAAAAAATAGCAAAACCATTGTAGAAGAGGTGCATAGACAGGCTTCATGGACAGTGGTAAATTTTCACAAAAGCACAGGATGACTTTCAGTGAGTTACAAAGACGTTTCAGTTCATATCATTCTTGAAAGTCAGGCTGAAGATTATAAATTTGTGAACTTGGTAGTAGAAAAACAATTACGTATTAAATGTAAACTTGACGGATTGGTGTCTTTCAGCGCGGTAAACATTTTGAAAATTTACAATGTGCTTTATGACTAGAGAGTTTGACAGATATTAGAAAGCAGATGTGACTTTAACACCACTGAAGAAATGATCAAAGTGATAGATACAGATATTTCAGACAGTTTTTGATCTATTTTGTAATCTTAAAGTGTTCAGCAAAGTTGTATGTGGCAGTGAAGAAGAAATTGGGTTTCTGGAGCTTTGGACAATTATTACCTTATTATAGGTGTAACTGTTCTGTTGTGCTATAATGGTATCACACCACCAATTCAAAGACAGTTGGGGATGACAAGAGAGGATGCTTTTCCAGTAGCACTCACATCCCATACAAATTTTAAAATATCAGGCTGAAATTCCATAAGTGGAGGCATGCATTTGACTTTAGGCCCAGGTCAGGGCACAGTTTTTCAGGGCTCTGAACTAGATCCAACATATTCATTTCCATTCATCATCTAGAAATATGCCTGATCATTTGACCATTCTTAAAGTGGTGGGCAGTATGAAAATGTGATTAAGGATTAGTAATGTAGCAAGTAAGAAGTAGATTGACCAAATTGGATTAGTTAGGTTGATGAATTACATTCTAAATGCCAGTTAATGAAACCAAGTTCATAGTCATCCATTTGGTATTCCGAAATCTCAGAAATGTCTTTTGCCAACGTAATGTACTTTGTCAGAGTTAAGCATTATGAAAGATGCCTTGATTGCTTAATAAAGTAAGTGGTACATGGCTTCAAAATCTATTACTTCTTTCTACCAGAGATACTGGTTTGGATGTTTTTTAAAAGAAACTGCAGTACGTAAAAATGGGATTGATGAAATGTTTTTAATAAGGAAATAATGAACCTAAGAGCAGAAACCTTCCCATTTAGAGGACATGTGATTAACATGAATTCATAAGCAACTGTAATCTCATGCCACCTTCTAAACTGTTATTCCCAATCTATTTCTTTTGCTCAGCCAAGGATCCCCTTTCATCGTGCTCAACAGGATCCTCAACTATGTCCATTTCATTACCTGGAATTCTAACTTCACCCATTCCTCTGCCTTTCAGAATAACAGAAAGGTTCTTTTGTCTTCAATTTCTCTGTCTCTACCACCACAACTGATCAACTTCCATCAAACATCTCTCCATCTCTTTCAGAATTTCGGAGAATCCATTTTGTTAACATGCCATTTTCTTCTTCATCAGCACTTCCTGTGAAAGCATAGGACGTTCAATACTTGCACTTTGTTACCTCCCTCCGAACTCTTCTCAAGTAATTATTCAAGGTGAAACTGTTGTATTTGTAATTCTTGCAGTTTAATCTATTGTATTTGCGTATTCATAATGTGGTATCCTCCATTCTGGGAAATGAATCAGTAATTGGGTGACCACTTGCAGAACCTCTCTGATCAATGAGCAATCTTGACCTAAAGCTTCCCAATGCTGACCATTTTAATTTCGACTGCACATCCACCACACGTCTTTTAGACTTTTATACTATTCCAATGTAAGCTTACCATTTTTCTTAAAATGCATCCGATGAGGTTTTTTGTATCAATACATAGAAGGCCCAACAAGGGATGGCACAGTACTAGATTCGGTTCTGGAGAAAGAAGCCAGACAATGTTCAGCGTGGCAGTGGGGAACATTAAGTTGATGATGACCATGACATGGTATGGTTCAAATTTGTTCTGCACAAGGAAAAGGTTGGCCTGCAAAAGACGGTATTCGATTGGGAGAAGGCAGATTTTATGAAAATAAAAAGCAGGATCTGATTACAGTAGACTGGGAACAGCTCCTTGTGTGAGTCCACAGCAGAGCGATGAGCGACATTCAAAAAGCTGGGAAGAGTACAAGTCCAGCATGTACCCTTTAGAGGGAAATGTAGAAGCAATAAATTCAGAGAGCCCTGGAAGCCCAGCACAATTCAGGACTGGATAAAGAAAAGGAGCTGGGCTTTTAGCAAGTCCAAATGGAGCAATTTAGCTCTGGCCCAAGAGGAATCAAGGAAATACAGGAGGGAACTTAAGGTAATTAGAAGAGCAAAGAGGGGACATGAGAAAGGACTTGCAAACAGGATTAGGGAGAATCCTAAGGCATTTTATAAATATATTTAGGAGAAGAGGTTAACAAGGCAAAGAGGAGGGCCCATTGGGAATGAAGGAAGCAACTTGTGTGTGAAGCTGCAGGATATTGGAAGGGTGTTGAATGAATACTTCTCTTTGGTCTTCAGCCTTCACTCTGAAAAAGGAAAATGTAGGTAAGAAATTCGGGAGAAGGGACTGTAAGAAACTTGCAGTTTGACGCAGAAAATGGGGTGTATTGGTGGCTGTGTTGGGCTTAAAAACAGGCAAATCCTCTGGCCCAGGTGAATTGCATTCAGGCTGCTGTGCATGGTGAGGCCAGAAATTGCAGAGACTCTGACACAGGTTTCAATTCCTGTCTGGTTACAGGAGAGGTGCCAGAGGACTGGAGGATAGCAAATGTGGTTCCATCTCTTAAGAAGGATGGTAGAGATGAACCAGGAAATTATAGACAACTGAGTCTTATGTCAGTGGTCAGGAAACTATCGGAGAGAATTCTGAAGGAGGAAATTAATATCCATTGGAAAACCTTGGGCTAATTAGGGACAGTTAGCATGGCTTTGTCAGCGGGAGGTCACACCAAACAAATTTGCTGGTATTTTTTTGAAAGTGTGATTATATTATGTGGATTAAGGAAGTTCAGTTGGTGTGGTTTATATAGATTTTAGCAAAGCTTTTGACAAGGTCTGACTGACTGAGAAGGTCAAAACAAATGAAGTTGAGGGAAACCTGGCATGATCGATCAGAAACTGGCATTGTAACAGAACACTGGAAGCTAGTGTCAAGCAGTGTATCACAAGAATCAGTTTTGGAGTCCTTGCAGTTTGCTATATGCATAAATGATATAGATAAAATATGGGGAGGAATGTTAAACAGGTTTGTAGACAACACCAAGATTGGTAGAGTAGTTAATAGTGAAGATGATGATTGTAGCTCACAAGAAGATCTTGATGGGTTGCTCATATGGGCAGACCAGTGGCATGACCAGATGGTATTTAACCCTGATAAGTGCGAGATGATGCACTTTGGAAGAAGAAACATGATCAGGGCATATTGAATGAATGACAAGACACTGGTTAGCTTAGAGGAACTGACATTTCTAGGGGTAATTATTCACAGATCCCTGAAGTTGGCAAGGCATGTGAATAAGATCGTTAAGAAGACAAATGGGACACTTGTTTTCATCAACTGTGGCATGGAGTAGAAGAGCAAGGAGGTAATGTTGGAGTTGTACAAGGTGTTGGTGGGGCCTCAGCTGGAGTACTGTGTGCAATTCTGATCACCTCACTACAGGAATTGTGTGATGGCACTCGGAAGTGTAGGGAGGAGATTCACCAGAATGTTGCCTGGGATGGAGAAATTGAGTTGTAAGGAGAAACTAGACAGGCTTAGTTTGCTTTCCTCAGAGCAGCAAAGACTGAGGGGGCACATGATTGAAGTACGTAAGATTGAGAGGTACAGACAGGGTGAATGATAGCTGCTGTTTTCCTTGGTTGAGCGGTCAATCATGAGAGGGCATAGTTTAGGGTAAGGGGCAAGAGATTCAGAGGGGATTTCAGAAAAAATATTTTCACTCAGGTTGTGGCAATCTGGAATGCAGTGCCTGGGAGGGTAGTGGAGGCTGGAAACATTACAGCCTTCAACAAACATTTGAATAAGTACTTCAAATATCATTACATACAAGGATATGGAACAAGTGCAGGAAATTGGGGATTAGCACACTTTTAGTAGTAATGTTAGTGCAGATTCAGTGAGTAACAAAGGACTTTTTCTAAGCTGTATAAATTTGCTTAGGCATTTTACAGCCTTCTTTATTCAAAATTGAGTTCAATTTCAACTCACAACCACTACTCCCAATTTAGGGACAACAGCGATACTGGCACAGTTCTGGTATGGCACACTGACCTCTACGTCGCCGAGGCCATAGGCCATCTCTCTGACATCTCCTCCTACTGCCCCCTTGATCATGACCCCAGCCCGACCACCAAAACATCATCTCCCAAACCATCCACAACCTCATCACTTCAGGTGATTTCCCACCCACAGCCTCCAACCTCATCATTCGCCAATCCTGCACTGCCCAGTTCTGTCTCCTTCTTAAAATTCTCAAACCTGACTGCCCAGGTCAATCCAAGATAATAAAATGTGAGGCTGGATGAACATAGCAGGCCAAGCAGCATCTCAGGAGCACAAAAGCTGACGTTTCGGGCCTAGACCCTTCATCAGAGAGGGGGATGGGGTGAGGGTTCTGGAATAAATAGGGAGAGAGGGGGAGGCGGACTGAAGATGGAGAGAAAAGAAGATAGGTGGAGAGAGTATAGGTGGGGAGGTAGGGAGGGGATAGGTCAGTCCAGGGAAGACTGACAGGTCAAGGAGGTGGGATGAGGTTAGTAGGTAGATGGGGGTGCGGCTTGGGGTGGGAGGAAGGGATGGGTGAGAGGAAGAACAGATTAGGGAGGCAGAGACAGATTGGACTGGTTTTGGGATGCAGTGGGTGGAGGGGAAGAGCTGGGCTGGTTGTGTGGTGCAGTGGGGGGAGGGGACGAACTGGGCTGGTTTAGGGATGCGGTGGGGGAAGGGGAGATTTTGAAACTGGTGAAGTCCACATTGATACTATTGGGCTGCAGGGTTCTCAGGCGAAATATGAGTTGCTGTTCCTGCAACCTTCGGGTGGCATCATTGTGGCACTGCAGGAGGCCCATGATGGACATGTCATCTAAAGAATGGGAGGGGGAGTGGAAATGGTTTGCGACTGGGAGGTGCAGTTGTTTGTTGCGAACTGAGCAGAGGTGTTCTGCAAAGCGGTCTCCAAGCCTCCGCTTGGTTTCCCCAATGTAGAGGAAGCCACACCGGGTACAGTGGATGCAGTATACCACATTGGCAGATGTGCAGGTGGACCTCTGCTTAATGTGGAATGTCATCTTGGGGCCTGGGATAGGGGTGAGGGAGGAGGTGTGGGGGCAAGTGTAGCATTTCCTGCGGTTGCAGGGGAAGGTGCCGGGTGTGGTGGGGTTGGAGGGCAGTGTGGAGCAAACAAGGGAGTCATGGAGAGAGTTGCTTCTCCGGAAAGCAGACAGGGGTGGGGATGGAAAAATGTCTTGGGTGGTGGGGTCGGATTGTAGATGGTGGAAGTGTCGGAGGATGATGCGTTGTATCTGGAGGTTGGTGGGGTGGTGTGTGAGAACGAGGGGGATCCTCTTGGGGCGGTTGTGGCAGGGGCGGGGTGTGCGGGATGTGTTGCGGGAAATACGGGAGACGCGGTCAAGGGCGTTCTCGATCACTGTGGGGGGAAAGTTGCGGTCCTTGAAGAACTTGGACATCTGGGATGTGCGGGAGCGGAATGTCTTATCATGGGAGCAGATGCGGCGGTGGCGGAGGAATTGGGAATAGGTGATGGAATTTTTGCAGGAGGGTGGGTGGGAGGAGGTGTATTCTAGGTAGCTGTGGGAGTCGGTGGGCTTGAAATGGACATCAGTTACAAGCTGGTTGCCTGAGATGGAGACTGAGAGGTCCAGAAAGGTGAGGGATGTGCTGGAGATGGCCCAGGTGAACTGAAGGTTGGGGTGGAAGGTGTTGGTCAAGTGGATGAACTGCTCGAGCTCCTCTGGGGAGCAAGAGGCGGCGCCGATACAGTCATCAATGTACCGGAGGAAGAGGTGGGGTTTGGGGCCTGTGTAGGTGCGGAAGAGGGACTGTTCCACGTAACCTACAAAGAGGCAGGCATAGATGGGGCCCATGCGGGTGCCCATGGCCACCCCCTTAGTCTGTAGGAAGTGGGAGGAGTCAAAAGAGAAGTTGTTGAGGGTAAGGACGAGTTTGGCTAGGCGGATGAGTGTCGGTGGAGGGGAACTGGTCGGGCCTGCGGGACAGGAAGAAGCGGAGGGCCTTGAGGCCATCTGCATGCGGAATGCAGATGTATAGGGACTGGACGTCCATGGTGAAGATGAGGTGTTGGGGGCCAGGGAATTGGAAGTCCTGGAGGAGGTGGAGGGCGTGGGTGGTGTCACGGACGTAGGTAGGGAGTTCCTGGACCAAAGGGGAGAAAATGGAGTTTTCCAGATAGGTGGAGATGAGTTCGGTGGGGCAGGAGCTGAGATGATGGGTCGACCAGAGCAGGCAGGTTTGTGGATTGTGGCCCTGGTCAATCCATTGTCTCAGCCTGCTCCTGTTGCACTGAACTTATCTCAACTTATTTCGACTCCATTTTCTCCCCCTTGGTCCGGAAACTCCCCACCTATGTCCATGACACCACCCACACCCTCTACCACCTCCAAAACTTCCAGTTCCCTGGTCCCTAACACCTCATCTTTACCATGGACGTCCAGTCCGTATATGCCTGCACTCCCCATGCAGATGGCCTAAAGGTACTACCCGCCCCAACGTACCACCCCACCAACCTCCGGATCCAACTCATCATCCTCCAACACTTCCACCATCTGCATCCGACCCCACCACCAAAGACATTTTTTCCCTCCCACCCTTATCTGCTTTTCGGACAGACCACTCTCTCTGGGACTCCCTTGTCTGCTCCACACTCCACTCCAACCCCACCACACCCAGCGCTTAACTGCAGAAATTGCTACACCTTCCCAGGCCCCAAGAAGACATTCCACATTAAGCAGATGTTCACCTGCACAGCTGCTAATGTGGTATACTGTATCCACTGTTCCAGATGTGGCCTCCACTACATCAGGGAAACCAAGCGGAGGCTTGGGGACCACTTTGCGGAACACCTGCACTCGCTTCACACAGAACAACTGCACCTCCCAGTTGTAAACCATTTCAACTCCCCCTCGCATTCCTTAGACAACATGTCCATCCTGGGCCTCCTGCGATGCCACAATGATGCCATCCGAAGGTTGCAGGAACAGCACCTCATATTTCACTTGGGAACCCTGCAGCCCAATGGTATCAATGTGGACTTCACAAGCTTCAAAATCTCCCTTCCCCCAATGCATCCCAAAACCAGTCCAGCTTGTCCCTGCATCCCTATCCTGTCCTCCCACCTCAAGCCCCACCCCCATCTCCTACCTGCTAGCCTCATCCCGCCCCCTTGACCTGTCCGTCCTCCCTGGACTGACCTATCCCCTCCCTAACTCCCTACAAACACCCACCTTTACTGGCTCCACTGCCATCTCTTTGACCTGTCTGTTTCCTCTCCGCCTACCTTCTCCTTTATCCATCTTCTATCCACCTCCCCCTCTCTCCCTATTTATTTCAGAACCCCCTTCCCCTCCCCCATTTCTGAAGAAGGATCTAGGCCCGAAACGTCAGCCCCTCCTGCTCCTCTGCTGCTTGGTCTGCTGTGTTCATCCAGCTCTACACCGTGTTGTCTTAGGGACAACGGCTGTTGGCAACGATTCTACGATTCCTGTCCAGATTGATCTTGAGTTTCTTTTCTTGTCCCACGGCTATTTCCTCTTGCCTTGCATCAACATCTGTGTCCCACTTTCCACCCTATTTTCAGTTCTTCTCTTTGCTGTTTCCTCCTCTCCCCCTGTTCCTGCCACTCTTCCCTCGAAAATTGTTTGTTTTTAAATTTTTTTTTCTAGTTTTGATTTTCTAAAATCAGAAGTATTGTTTTTCGTAGAAGGTTCAATACTGTCCTCACTTTTTTTGTCATCCGCTCTATATAAATGAGTGCCTTCTGCATTGATTCCCAACCCACGACTCATATTTTGAATTGTTAATTTGTCATTCTTTATCCTTGTCTAAAATTCTAATGACACCACCTGTCTTGCCAATTTATAATAGGTTTAAATTTATACAGGATCAATTTAACCAGTATGTTAAATATTATTGACTTTAAGCTGAGTACAAGTCTGGATATAGTCAACTTGGTATAAAGCAGAAACATAAGCAGCGAATACCAGTTTAGGTTGGACAAGTTCATTGACATCTGCAAACAGCTCCTTTTTCTTTTTTTTGTATCACATATCGCTTAAACTCCTCAATCTACCTGTGAATGTTAAACAGGAATCAATATTGAGATCAAAAATAAAGTTGCTGGAAAAGCTCAGCAGGTCTGGCAGCGTCTGTGGAGGAGAAAACAGTTAACGTTTCGGGTTCGGTGACACTTCCTCAGAACTGATAGTGGCGGGGAAAATGTGGGTTTATATGCGGAAAATAGGGAGGTAGTTGGGGTTGGGAGTAAACGATAGGATAGAACCCAAAGAGAGAGAGAGACAGTTGGACAGACAAAGGAGTTGCTAACGATCAGGCTGGGAGGGCGAATAGTTGTTAATGGCGACTGTTAGTGACTAACAATGGGGTGTGTGTGTGTGTGTGTGTGTGTGGCAGGCTATATGGTAACAAGGCCCGGTGTGTGGGGTGTGGAGCTGGGACATGGGGGAGTTTAGGCCCTAAAATTGTTGAACTCAGTATTGAGTCCCGAGGGCTTCCTGGCCAACATCTCTGTCTCCGGCTTGCTACGGTGTTCCAGTGAAGCCCAGCGCAAGCTGGAGGAACATCTCATTTTCCGCTTGGGGACCCTACAGCCCTCTGGACTCAATATTGAGTTCAATAATTTTAGGGCCTAAACTCTCCCATGTCGTAGCCCCCCACCCAACACACCAGGCCCTGTTACCACATAGCTTGCCATCACACCCCCCCCCATTGTTAGTCACTAACAGTCCCCATTAACAACTATTCACCCTCCCAGCCTGACTGTTAGCAACTCCTTTGTCTGCCTAACTGTCTTCCTCTCTCTTTGGGCTCTATCCTATCATTTATTCCCTGCCCCACCCACCTCCCTATTTTCTGCATATAAACCAACGTTTTCCCAGCCACCATTAGTTCTGAGGAAGGGTCACCGGACCCGAAACGTTAACTGTTTTCTCCTCCACAGATGCTGCCAGACCTGCTGAGCTTTTCCAGCAACTTTGTTTTTGTTCCTGATTTACAGCATCGGCATTTCTTTTGGTTTTATCTATATTGAGATAACCACCTTGAAAAGACTCTTGTTCTCTCCTGGATTTCTGCTTTCATCTTTTGCCATGTTCAACTTCATTGCTTTCTACCTCCTTCCTTGTGTATGATAAGGTGTTTGCCAAGTTTCACTTTCATATATCCTCCCTCAGTGTTTCTTTCTGAATCTCCCTTAACCCACACGGATTCCCACTGAAGGTCCATTCTTCATGCTTGATACTATCCAAGATTACAATCTGTTAAAGTTTATTTATTTATAAATTCTGCTTTGACCCTTTTTCAGAACATCTTCAATCTCTGCTCTTTTAAAAGGCTAATTATTTAGGACTGAGATGTGAAGGAATTTGTTCACATAAAAGGTTATGAATCTTTGGAATGGATCATCTTTAAACGTTTTTATTGCTGAAATGACAGATATTTGGGGTCACATTAAATTAAATAGTGTGGGCAGCTAGCAAGAAAGCAGAGAGGCAGTTAAGAGTCATTCATAATGTTGAATGGTGGAGAAGGCTTTGAGGGATTGTTTTGTCTGTTCCTGATCCAAATTGCGTTCTTTGTTTTGACTTTGCTTCCTTTACAGTCCTACCTTTTCGTTGCTTAGGCCTTTGGTTGGAATCCATCAACATTGCGCTGGATGCTGACCATAAATCAAGAGTTTTTAAAATTTAAGTCAACAAAATAAGTGTTCAGACTTTGACTTGGTTAACTGAAATTAAATTCTCATTTGATAGATTGGTAATAATGAAAGCAAATGTCTTTGAAAAACTGCTGCAAATGAAAGTAAAAAAATATTTTTGATGCTGATGTTTGTTCTCTGAATAAGTGGTGAGTTGGCCTCCGATTTGAAGAAGGAATTTAAAAAACAATAACTAGGGGGTTGCGGGGGCTGGGGAAGAATTAAATGGTGCAGGACAATCTGGAGCTTTAATGTCGAGCCACCACTGGTAAAATGGATTGAATGAACAGCTTATTTGCTGAAATCTTTGATTCCGTGGTGAGATTTTCTTTTCTAATCATTCATAATTTATTATTATGCTTCAGATTTTTAAACTCTGCAAAGATTAATCAGGTAGGATATGAATAGGTGTACGCTATTGAGACTTCTGTTTGCAATTAATTCAGTGACTGCATGTTGGCTTTGTAGCAGTATGGGAGCTATGAAGCTTATATTCTAGCACCCTCTGCTGTTTAATTGCAGAACTCATGTGCTTGCAGTCACCATTTTACCTCTTTGCTAAAGTAGTCATCCTATTTCTCGAGTCTGTTATTATCCTTCTCTGGGGTCACCTCAAGTATTATATTTACAAGTATTTGTGTGTTAATAGAATACTGCTTCTTTCAATAAATCAATCAGTGGTCTATGTTTATTATTTCACAGAACACACTTTTTAATTTTACCCCCAAATTTGACCAATATTAGACAAGCAATTTTCAATGAAAATATGGAAATTCCGAATCCTAACATGGCTCCAAGAGAGAAATGCATTTTTAAGAGTTACTCATTTTTCCTCCAATTTTCTTCCTTTTGTAGCAGAGCTGACTTACAAGGTGTTGTCATGGAGTCCAACCACATAATCAGTCCTTATCCAGGTATTTGCATTTGCAGCAGAAATCACTATACAGTGTGTAATGGCCCATCATCATTTACCCTCCCTAACCCAGGATCACTGATGCTAGTTATGCCATCTTGACAGCTATTTCAGGTGAGATCAATGGACTCAACGGAAACCAGGGTTTAAATAAAAGACCTCCTTACCTGTATAGCACAAATGTGATTGAACCTTTTGGAGAATGAATTCATGCTTTTAAGATAGTGAAATTCGACTCTTACATGTTATTTCCTGTATTGTCTTTCATTAACTGGAATTATTGAGGCAACTCCTGAAGAATATGTAAGAAGGAAAAATAAACTTATTTTTAGCTCATTATTATGATGTCAGCTTGGCTACACAATATAGAATCTATCAAATATAATTTAGTTATGAAGCTTAGCTGCAAATCTAAAATCCTAAATGCACTATTACAAAATTGCTAGTCTTTAGGGACTAATCAAATTTTGTAATTCCGAAGAAAGTATCGGAACTTTACACTTGCCTCTGGCATTGTTTACGTATGGAGTATGACTGGGATAAGACGCACCAGGTGACTCTCTGAACTGGAACTGTGTTTTACTGTTTTATTCTTGGTACTGCCATAACTATTCAACATCACAGCATTTTGTCTTTGGTTGTCTCCTGTGCTATTTGGTGTGAATGTTGATGCTTAGTTAAATGCAGCCTGTTTTCAAATTGTCTGGAGGTCTCCACTCTCCACTTGCTTACATCACTGATCATCATTGTAAATTTTAGCATAAGAATATAACCATACGACTTTGTCCATTGTTATTTTCTTCCTGGTGCAGACCTCTACTTCTGTGCTGTGCTCGTCTTTGGATATTTTATGCTTAAGGAAAGCCATGTTGTTTTATCTCATTGCTTATGGCAATCGTAGTAAAATGTATAGCTTAAATATTGAAATAGACTGTTCAGGGTGCAGGTCTCCTTACATCTTAGAATCTTATGTACATTCATTTCCATAAATGGTTCTGTTCTACCTAGAAGAAAAAAGTGATCCTAATTGTATCACATTTAAATTGTTTTTTTTCTTTTTAAGTTCCTGGTATTAAATTTTGATTTTTCAATCATTTACTTGCTGAGCTTCAATAAGTTTCAGATCAGACCGACCTAGAACAGATGAAATATCAATGGAATCAACTAATCAGATAAAATGAGTTAAGTAATATCTTAATAAAAAATTTCTTTGCAAATTAGCAATTATTGGTTCTCTACTTCAGATGCGATGAATATGTACATCAGCTCGATGAAATGCAGCGTCAACTTGCTGCTGCCGAGGATGAGAAGAAGACTCTGAACTCTCTTCTTCGCATGGCCATTCAGCAGAAATTGGCACTGACTCAACGGCTGGAGGACTTAGAATTTGATCATGAACAGTCCAAGCGTGGCCGAACCAAGTCATGGACCAAAACCAGAGCTAACAACCCCAGTGTAAGTCATGTTCGCTCTTGTGTTGTCAGACAAGAGGGAGTAGTTGTCAGCAATCAGATGTATTGCAGTGACAAGTACAAAATCTGCTGTGATTGATTGTGATATACAGAGGATTCACAAGAGGCTGGATAGTAAATAGGTGTAATGCTTTGGTGTGCAGCACAGTATTAATGCCCTGTTTTCTTAGCATTGCAATATGTTTATCTGTACTGGATTGTTAATCGTATGGAGATGAAGTAACTGGATTAGTGTGGCATATACATGTTGTAACTTATGGTATTAATTGTGATACCTGTACATTATATGGGAACCGTGGTCTTTGAGCTGTCAATTCATTCTATCAGCTTGATCCAACACCACTGTCTGAAGTCAGTATAGTACAAAAGTTTTTTTTCCCAACCAGTTTAGTTTGCACTTCATCTACCAGACAAAGGGTTATGTTTAACAGTATGCTTTGCATATGTTTACAGTATTGATATATGCAAATTCATCCCAACTCCATTTAAACTTCAATTTTGTTTTACCAAAATTATACTGGAGATGATGAGCAGTTTTAGAAATGCTTCAAGAATAATTGTAATTTCTTTCAAAATGAAAAGGATTATGGAGTTTTATATTAAGTATAGTAGGTCTGAAGATTATATCCTGAGCAAGAGACTGATTTTTGTTTTGTATTCCAGTATTGAAAACACAGCACAATGCTTCAGTGTTAGTTCATGCCACTGGTGCTTGCAGGCTATGAATTTGAAAATGTCTCCCATGTTTGTTTATTTGAGCACAGGCAGTGTGGAACTCTCCGTTATATATGATAATATAGGACATGGAGGAAGTCCTCTCATTAAATATGAGTAATTTAAAAGCTTGCACTGAACGTATTAATTTTTTATTTCATAAGATTGTGCTTTGAATTCAACAAATTTGGTAACTGACAGCAGCTATGTCTGTTATTTACATAGAACAGTACAGCACAAGAACAAACCTTTGACCCATCATGGCTGCACTACCATGATGCTATTCTTAACAATTCCATCTGGCTGCATATGGTTCGTGGCCCTGTCTTCCCTGCCTGTTCATGTGTCTGCCTAAATGCCTCATAAACTTTGCTATTATATTTGCTCTGCCACCTCTCCTGGCAACATGTTCAAGGTGCCTACCACCCTCTGACGTTAAAAAGAAATCTTGCCTTGCACCTCCTTTAAACTTTCACCTTAAAGTTATGTCCCTTGTATCCGTACTCCTCATAATTTTACATACTTCTATCAGGTCACCCCCTGAGCCTCTGATTTGAGTGAAAGCAATCCAAATTTGTAAAACCTCATACACTCCAATCTAGGCAAAATCCTGGTAAATCTCTTTTGCATCCTGTCCAAAATCTTCCTATAGTGCTGTGACCGGAACTGCACATAATACTGTGAATGTAGCCTAATGAAAATGTTAAACTGTTGCAATATGACTTGCTAACTTTTAAACTCGGTGCCCTGACCATTGAAGGCAAGCATACCAAACGGCTTCCTAACCACCTTTTCCACGTGTGTTGCCACATTCGGGGAGGCATGGATTTACGCTCTAAGATCCCTCTGCATATCAATTTTCCTAAGTGTCCTACCATTTACTGTATTCTTTCTTGGTTTGACCTTCCAGCCTGCATCAGCTCACTTGTCTGGTTTGAGTTATATTTGTCATTTCTCACCCAATTTTTCAACTATATCCTGCTGCCTTTGACAACATCCTCACTGCTCACAACTCCTCTAGCATTCATGTTGGCAAACTTAATGGAAGTTGAAGCATTTTGATGCTGTTGCTTTAAATAAGCATAAAATGAAACACACATAATGGACTGAGGGTGCACCAAATTTGGAAATCTGTTATCAAACATATGCTATCAGTCACAAATTTCCTTTGCCTAAACAGAATCCCGCTATTTCTCATTGTCAGTAGCTTTGTGTTTTTAATACCACCACATTGCATACAAGTAGCTGGAAAGTTTGTTTTAATATGAAAATTATAGGCATTGCATATCTTCTGGTTCCAAAAAGGTATCATACTTTGACTTGGAATATTCATACCTTGTGATATGTAAGCTTAAATGTTTCACCATCTTCTTTAAATAAACTTTATTCATTTCCTCCTATCCACTTTAAAAAGATTTACCATGAAATAACTGTGTTAGAAATGAATTTAAATTGTAGATCCAGATTTCTAAATGAATAAAGTTAAAATATTTTGTATACTTAACTGGACACAGTGCATCAAAAGACTGCATTTGAAAACTGTTCTGATCCCAGTTAAAACTTACTGGCATTTATGTATTACTCACCGTTGTGGAGGTAGTAAGAAATAGTTATCAGTTTTAGAAACTGACTTCTATTGTAAAGCCTTTCATATTAAATACTTTTGAAGCAGCTGTGCGACCTAATATTTTCTTTAAATGCACAGCAGTTTCTGTAGTAATTGATTTAGGCTACCGATTTTAGACTATGACTTCACAGACCAAAATAAAAGAACAAGGTTTGTCCTTTTAGCTACACTCAATGCATTATTACAAATTATTGTCTGTCAGAGAGCTTTCAGTCCTACTTTAAAGTAGGATTGAAAGATTTTTTTTCTTCAAAGCAATAACTTATGACACAGCAAGGATAATGAAGAGTTGAACACTTTGAAATTTTGAAACAACCTGTGATAATGAACCGGAAATTTGCCATTGTTGAAATCACATATACAAGTATTTATTAAATTCATCTTGGTTCTGTGCTGCGCAGTCTTTCGAAGGCCTTTGATCTACTGGTAATTATCATCTTTGCATTGTGGGCTAAGCACCGGTGGTTTGAATTAACCTAGCATTTAGATATATGACTTTAAACATTTTTACTATATTTGAAGCAGGCATATTTGCTTCCATATTTCAGGAAACATTTTAATAATGCAGTGATTTCTGTTTTAGTAGTACCAAACAAAATTTGATACTTTAAGGCAGTTACGCAAAGCAACTTGGGCAAATGTTCAAAATGTATCTCAAATTATAATCCAATATTGTGATAAGATGTGCCCAATTTGCTGAAAAGTTTAGAATATGCATCTCTAGGTGTTATCTAATTGCTGTCATGACACAGCACGTGAAATCCATATAATGCCTACCTCTGTAACAGACGGTCTATCCTTTTGGCTTCTGGCTGCATTTGCTACTGCTTTTAGAAGTCTACATATAATGACCTGCATGTCTCGCTTATCTAATGGCTTTGTAAACCAATTCCTGTTATAAATGATCTCTTTGCATGGCCAAAAACAGGTCACTCAATACTTGTGAGGTCAACTTCCTATAAATGGTTCTCAGCGTGTTATATGCTTTACAGTAATCCAAAATGGTCAGTTTTGATCACTAACAGCCCACAGTTTTCATTAACAGATTAATATGACTAGCAAACCTTGTGCTATGCATTCTTCATGAATTGCTTCTTGTGCAAGTGGTAATTTGTAATAAGGGTTTTGGCTAATTTTTTTTATTTTCCCTTTTTCAGCGATAAAAGTCCCGGAACAGGACTTTCCAGCCAAGAGTGCAGTTTAAAAAAAAGTGCTAGGGTAGTCGGTTGCACAAAATGACCTAATAGTGAAAAGAACACTATTGAACCACATTAATAATAGAGGCAGTATATTTGGTGCCTTTTGTTTTGCACTACAAGTTGCAAACATGAACAAAATTACATTAAAATGGCTGCTGCAGGAAGAGAAACTCACAAGTGTTGAAGAAATATTCAATAATTTGATTAACATTATGCTTTATGATATAATACACAATTTTGAGATGTTATGATATTCATATGTTTCCCAGTTACTTGTTTTTAATCAGACGTTATACCTGTGCACTTTGATCTTTTTTAATTATTAGAAAGGTAGAAAATGCTGGAGTTTGTGGATATAACTCTGCCGGTCGTGTCTTTACTTGGTGTGATAGAGTTCTGCATCTGCATGCTGCAGAGGAGTCAATTATATTTTTAACCTGTGCTCAAATTATATTTTTACACACCGGAATTTGTGCTTCAGCATTTCCTCCATTAGAATTTTTGTTTTGCATATGTTAACTGCCACTTCTAAATCCAGGGTGATCCAATTCTGGGGTTTTCTTGTATATTATTCTTAGGAATAGCTCAATGTAACAAGGAAAAGAACTTGACTTTTTTTTCTGGTAATGGTAATAAGCACTTGAAAAGTAGTATTACCAACAAATTCCAGGATTTCTGAGTTTTAAATATCAAGTATCATTGACTTAATAGAATTTTTTACAAGGCGCCAAATAAATTCCATTTTGGAATTGTTTCCTTATTTCTTTTTTTTTTAAATTGTGCCAAAACTTGGTACAACTAGAAGAAAAATCTAAAAGATTGTTTGTTGTGGGGTGTTCTGTTTCCATGCCTTCATTTTGTTAATCCTGCCAGTAGTGCCTTTGATGATTTTAAACAGTGTGCTTGTTCCTACAATTATGTTTTTGTGAACTAAAAAGTATTCGGATTTCAAAAAGAAAGGATTAAGCAATAAGTGCAACTGAGAACCCCCCTTTTGCACACAATTTCCAGTGTAGTCTTAATTTTACAAATAAATTGTATGAAATTCTTCTAACTCGATGATACTTCTGAAATGCAGATTCATGCAAATTCAGGGGATGCTATTTTGGGAACCAAATCAAATGAGTTTGGACTCCTAACAGACAATAAATTGTATTAACACATTTGTGGTTACAGTACAGATGACTGTATCACACGTTATCTTAGCTTTGGTGATGGTCGCAAATAACTGGTATTGTTAGCAGATGTGAAAACATTAAGACATTAACTTTCCTTACCAGCCGTATAATCATTGTGTAAGTTCAGCAAACAGAAAATAGATGCTGCATCAACAAACTATAAACCCTGGAATAAAGTGGTGAGGTTTGTTGAGGACAACTTCTGATAAATTGATCAAATTTAGAAGTAACTTTAAATTAAGTGCAATTTAAATGATGAATTTTACATTATTGCAAAAAATATTTTCTGTTCGCTGGAAGAATGGTGTAATTCTTATCCTTTTTGTTACAGTATTGATCATATGCTCAGTAACATTAAAAAATGTATTTCATGTGGGTATTTATTTGAAGCAATTTTCACAGTACTGTATTACTACTTACGTGCATTATCATTTAGTGGCAGGTTGGCTTAAACATAATGTTATATGCATGTGTGCCAGCCTAGAGACCTTTACACAGATTTTTTTTTATACAATTAATTGAAGATTTTTAAAATGTTTGGAACTAAAGGCTTGATAGACTTTGGGAAATATTGAACATTGAACTAGCAAACATATAAAACCTGACAGAAGGTTTTTTTGTACCAGGATTATATCTGTGTAAAGGTAATCCTATTGGCTATGTCAATAAATGTGATTACCACTAAAACATTGAGTCTGGAGATGTTTATTCTTGTGTTTGTATTAAATAAATAAGAAATTGCCTACTTTCTTACAATGATTAATTTTGAAAGTCACTAAATTTCATGGAATCTCAGAATGGCTGTAGATTAGAGGGGCAACCACTCAGCTTGGTGTGTCTGTGCAGCCTCTATAAAACAGCAATTCATGTAGAGTCACTGCTTCCCATGACCCTGCACGTTCTTCCACTTTGCATACTGCTCCAATTCCCTTTTGGATGCCTTGATTGAATCTGTCTCTCTCATGCTGTCAGACGGTACATTACAGGTTTGAGCTACTCACTGTGTAAAAGTGATTTCCCCCCGTCATGTCGCCATTGCTTCATTTGCCAATTACCTCAAATTTGTGCCCTCTGGTTCACAGAACTGTAACGGCAGATAACAAAATGATTTAGGCCATTGTGCCTGCACCCTTTTTTTTAAACCCAAATGCCCTCACGAATGCCTCAATTGAACCTGCTTCCACCAGGTGGTACATTCAGCACTCTCAATTAGCTGATAGGTGGTCTGTGATGCCAACAACACAAGTTCAATTCCTGCACTGGATAAGGTTACCATTTGAGACTCTGCTTTCCCAGTCTTGGCCCTTGCCTTTGGCATGAGACCACATTCCTAACACTGGCCACACTGTGCTTCCTGCTTTCACTACTGGCTGCCCTGGGCTGCCTGCTTTGGCTTTTGCTGCCGGTCACCTTGGGCTGCCTCCAACTGTAGAGCAGCTGCTTACTCCTGCCACTGGCTGCCTTGGGTTGCATGTTCCTGCTATCACGGCAGCTCAAGATGACTGCAATCGATGTCAGGGATCTTTCTCTCATTGCCACGTTGGGCTTATCCTCCCCGTGCTTGCTCGATCTCCTCCGCACTGCACAAACTTGCACCTCACAAACTCAGTAGATTAAACTAAGGAAAAAAGGTGGTTAAAGAAAAAAACCATGTAAAAAGTGGACGGAGCTGTGCAGTTGCTCCACTGACATCTTGTTTTGGGACTCCAGAGCTTAATTTGAAATAATTACCTCTAATTTGAATTATTACTGAAATAAAATCAAAAGCTGCTATCTGGTCATTTCAACACAATGGGTTGAAATTGAAAGGTAAATGAAGTTTGTGACAGAATTTCACAGAACAAGCTGTTTCTCTCAGCACTGAGTTGTGTTAATGGAATCCCTTGTTTTCACTATTGTATAGGATTGTTTTCCATTAAGACAACAGAGGACATCACATTGAGCCCATTTCCAGAATCTACAGAAACCCATGCCATCCTTGATAAGCCTTGACCTTTTGGCCGCACCAACAAAAAATACCCATTTTCAAGTCTGTGGCATCACTTGTCTGCAGTCCTCCACCTCCATCTGTCCACTGCCATCTTCCCTTAGTAATATGTTCTTTATTGCATCATTATTACTGTTATGGACCAAACCAAACCCTCTCAGAATACTTTAAGAAAGTAGCCTAGACCCAAGCTTTTTCTTGTTTTTAAAGGCAAATGTAGAGTGTCAGTTCCAGATGCAATGCAACTGGTCAAACTACCCAAGGTTAAGCAAAACAATTTATTTAAACACTATAGTTAAGAGGAATTTACAGCAGCTTAATTGGAAACTTAATAGATACAGTAACAGTTACTAATTAACTGTTCCAATATAGTAACATTCCATAAACACCTCCCTTGACAGAAAAGGAAAACTCAGACAGATTCTCACATGCAGTTCTGCAATTCAGGAAGGAAAAAGTGTGAAAAGACAATCCAGAGAGTAGCAGCTGGGAGAAATTCACTGAAGCTTCCAACTCTGTTGAGAACCGAATACCTTCCAATGTTACTGATAAAACCTAGAGATCCTAATTGAAGAAAGCTGATCACTCCCATTTCAGCTTTTTGAAAAAACCTGATGCCTTGAAGTGACTTGCTAATACGAACGTTGACCACATTCATCAGTTCCAGAAGGAGAGAGCTGGCAGGAGATTGGAGAAGTGGTAATTTCTCAATTGATTTGTTAAGGCCGAGTGATAGTGATGAATAATGAGAAAATTTAACACAATTAAACTAGGATGCTAAGGGGATAAGAATATTGCAGAGGACCTAGTAATTAATTTGACTGGAAGGTGGTCAATATGATATTCTATTTAAAGATTTGCAATAGAATTATTCTTGATTATTACAGGCTTGTTAGTTTAACATCTTAAATCTGACATCGTTGGCACATAATTGCCTTTGACAAGTATCATGTTTACTGGAACAGATCGAAGAATATGGAATTAGGCAAGAAAGAACTGCATTAAAATTTTAATTAGATAATAACAGAAATAAAAACAGAAGTTATACATTTTTAAAAAAAAAATTTGCAAGTGGATAGTCATGCAGCACTGTCTTTTGCTCCTGGTTGTCAATTGTTTTATCCAAGTTATCAAATACTAGCTCAACATAATCATGTTACTCATTACCATCCCTAGTCACTAGATTCCCCAAGAAAATGTTATAAATAATAGATGCCTTACCTTCTAAAGAATGGTCCTGCATTTATTGTGTTGTGCAGAACAGTCATGCAATCTAAATGCATCATTGTTTAGAGGCACCTGAAGGAACAAGAGCAGATGCGATGACAAATGGTATACTATTTTTCTTCTCTCGTTAAGCAGGCAGGCCTTCAGCTTCTGAGTTGATCAAAACTTGACAACTAAACATGATTCTGATACACATAACTGGGATCTGATCGATGTAACTTCTTTCAAACAGCAGTACAACTAATTGCTGAATTAGGGTTGGACAAAAGTCAAGGTCTGGAAACTGACACCTATAGCTGTGGCCCACCTTTGCCATTTTAATACAACTAATGATATAGCTTTAAAATTGAACAATAAAGATTCACAGAAATAGAGTTTTGTTAATCAGAAATGATTGAACTGGCTAAGCTGCAGCAGACCATTGCCATAAATTTAAGTGGTCTACAACAAGGCACCATGGCTCAAAGTTTAAAAAAATAAATGGGGATAAGAATTTCTTAGTATAGACTTAAGGCTGTGGTATTTTGTTCTAGGATGAATGATGATAAGAAACACAATGTTGAACATTAGAATGAATAGGTTTGTGAAGAAAAGGAGTTTGAGGGTAGCCCATCTGTAAAGCTGACGCTGGTCACTATTTGTGGTGACAGAATAAGCTATCCAAAGTTGTGCACCATGAATATTGGGAATAAGCTGAATTTGAGATAATCACAATCAAATTGCCAGGCATCACTTTTCCATTACCATCAGGATGGAGATTGAATGACAGTCAATAGGGAGAGTAGAAGGGTATACTGGTAGCAGAACTGCAGATCCCTTCAGATAAGGTTAATTTTTACCCAGTTACCACTATCTATAACAAACACACCATCCTGGAGAAACTCCACAGGCCTGGCAGCATCTGTGGAGAGAGGAGCAGAGTCCAGTGTTATTTTTTTTTCAGAACTCCACTATCTGTAAGTCGCTTCCCAATCAGCAGCAACAAATGAAAGATTTAATTAGTGCTACATACTCAGCAGTAGACTTGGAGTCAATACATGTGAAGCTGGAAAAGCACAGCAGGTCAGACAGCATCTGAGGAGCAGGAAAGTTAACATTTTGAGCCTCAACCCTTGTCAGGACTGGCGGAGGGGAGCCCAGAAGTAAATAGATTGTGGGGCTCGGGAAGGGTAGGTGGGATGGTGATAGGTGTATGTAGGTATAGGTTATTGTGATTGGTCAGTAGGAATGGTGGAGTGAATAGGAAGATGGACAGGTTAGGTCTGGTGAGGAGAGGGAGGTTTGGACATGGCGCTGGGGGTGGAGGGATTTTGAAGCTAGTGAAGTTAATATTCAGGCCATTGGCTGTAAACCCCTAAGGCTAAATATCAGGTGTTGTCCTCCAATTTATGTTTGGCCTCATTCTGAAAGTGGAGAAGGCCAAGGATGGACATGTTGCCATTGGAGTGGGAGAGGATATTAAAACGGATGGCAAACAGAAGGTCATGCTGGTTGGTGCATGCACAGCACACATGCTCTGCAAACTGGTTCCTGAGTCTGTGTTTGGTCTCCCCGATATGGAGGATACAATAGATCAGATTGGATGAAGTGCAGATAAAATCTGCTAGATCTGAAAGGATTGTTTGAGGCCTTGGACGGAGGTGAGAGGGGAGGTGTAGGGGTAGGTGTTGCACCTCTTGCAGTTGCAGGCAGAGGCACTGGGGGTGGTGGAGAAGTTGGTGGGGGGTGTAGAGCTGACTAGAGAATTGCAGATTGAACACTTCCTTTGGAAAGCAGATAGGGGTGGGGACAGAAATATCTTTTTGGTGGTGGGGTCTGATTGTAGGTGGCAGAGAAGTCAGAGGATGGAGCATTGAGTTTAGAGGATTGTAGGATGGTACATAGAACATAGAAAAGTACAGCACACTACAAGCCCTTCGGCCCACGATGTTGTGCTGTGAAACCAAGCAAATGTAAATCCCGAGCCCCAAAAATAGATGTTTATTGCTCAGCAGATTAACAAATCAAAAAGCACACTGTTACAAAAAGCATACATACTTAAATCTGCAGCACTGAGTAGGAAATGTTCGATGTCAGACTATTTGTGCCGTTTGTTTTATGGCAATGCACAGCTTCTCATAAATACATTTTTAGCGTAATGAATTTATGTTGTATTAAGAGTTGAATATATAGGCAAAGTACGTGTGAATTTTCCCAATTCATGTTTTATGAATGTTACCTGCAGCTCTAATGTGAGTACCTACAGGCTTCCTCCTGTTATTACTGTGTACATAACACAAAGGTCAATTGGCCTGGAGATTTCACTGTACTTTTAAAGATGGATACCTTATTCTCTAATGACATGTTTCGCTATAAAGTACTGCAGTTTTAATTACACTGGGGAACAGGGCACAATTAAGTCTGTTTCCATCAATATGCTCACAACCTGAAAATATATTGAGTACAAGGTAATTCTGCACACCAATTATAAACTTTACAAGCAGACAATGTAATAAACCCCGACAGTCAAAAAAAATCAGATTAAATAAAGCAAAAATTCAAATTAAATAAAGTACCTGAGGGCTAAGGGGACTCTGTCCTTACTGTCAAGGTAGGAGGAGATGGGCTTGGTGGGGCAGGAGCAGGGAGAGACAATGGGTCTACTGGGGCATTCACGTCTATGGATTTTGGGAAGGAAACAGAAACAAGCAATGTGGGTCAGAGAACTGTCAGGTTGGAGGCTGTGGACGGGACATTTCCAGAAGTGAAGTAGTTGTTTATGGTCTGGGAGATGATGGCTTGGTGATCAGCGGTTGGGTCATGATTGAAGGGATAGTAGGAGGAGGTGTCAGAGAGTTGGCATCTGGCCTCAGCGATGTAGAGCTAACACCCCCCAATTCTTCCCCCCGCCCCCAACTTATTGTTGGGGTTGGAGCAAAGGGTGCAGAGGGCTGCGTGTTCCAATGGGGAGAAGTTACATCAAGAGGGGTGGAGAGATCCAAGCGATTGATATCGTGGTGGCACTTCGAGATAAAAGTCAAAGGAGGGCAGGAGGATGGAATGTGCATGAGGCGGGAGAAGGGATGGGTTATAATCCCATTCAAAGAAATAAACGTGGAGGCGGAGGCAGTGGGAAAAGAGCTGGATGACATATTATGAGCGAATTCGTTTATGTGTGGGCACAGGGAAATGAAGGTGAGTCCTTTGCTAAGGACTAACCGTTCACCCTCAGTGAGGGGGGGGGGGTCGGGGCAATGATGAGTACTCAGCAGGGCTTGGGGCTGAATATAGACCTGGTGCCAGGAGCCGGACTGGAGACTGTATCAGGAATCTGTGCACGAACTGGAGCGGTCATGGGGGCAGAAGCGAAAGTAGCCCGTCGGGCGTCACATGGTCTTACACATCAGTGGAAGTGGCTGTCACATGGTGGTGACGTCAGACGAAATAGCAGTCATGCTATGTTCAGTAATATTGGGAACAGCCGATGCTGGAGAATCCAAGATAACAAAGTGTGGGGCTGGATGAACACAGCAGGCCAAGCAGCATCTTAGGAGCACAAAAGCTGACGTTTCGGGCCTAGACCCTTCATCAGAGAGGGGGATGGGGTGAGGGTTCTGGAATAAATAGGGAGAGAGGAGGAGGTGGACCGAAGATGGAGAGAAAAGAAGATAGGTGGAGAGGAGAGTATAGGTGGGGAGGTAGGGAGAGGATAGGTCAGTCCAGGGAAGACGGACAGATCAAGGAGGTGGGATGAGGTGGTAGGTAGGAAATGGAGGTGCGGCTTGAGGTGGGAGGAAGGGATGGTTGAGAGGAAGAACAGGTTAGGGAGGCAGAGACAGGTTGGACTGGTTGTGTGGTGCAGTGGGGGGAGGGGAAGAGCTGGGCTGGTTGTGTGATGCAGTGGGGGAAGGGGAGATTTTGAAGCTGGTGAAGTCCACATTGATACCATTAGGCTGCAGGGTTCCCAAGCGGAATATGAGTTGCTGTTCCTGCAACCTTCGGGTGGCATCATTGTGGCACTGCAGGAGGCCCATGATGGACATGTCATTTGAAGAATGGGAGGGGGAGTGGAAATGGTTTGCGACTGGGAGGTGCAGTTGTTTATTGCGAACTGAGCAGAGGTGTTCTGCAAAGCGGTCCCCAAGCCTCCGCTTGGTTTCCCCAATGTAGAGGAAGCCACACCGGGTACAATGGATACAGTACACTACATTGGCATATGTGCAGGTGAACATTTGCTTAATATGGAAAGTCATCTTGGGGCCTGGGATGGGGGTGAGGGAGAAGGTGTGGGGGCAAGTGCAGCACTTCCTGCGGTTGCAGGGGAAGATGCCTGGTGTGGTGGGATTGGAGGGGAGTGTGGAGCGGACAAGGGAGTCACGGAGAGAGTGGTCTCTCCAGAAGGCAGACAAGGGTGGGGATGGAAACATGGCTTGGGTGGTGGGGTCAGATTGTAGATGGTGGGAGTGTCGGTGGATGTTGCATTGTATCCGGAGGTTGGTGGGGTGGTATGTGAGAACGAGAGGGATCCTCTTTGGGCGGTTGTGTCGGGGGCGGGGTGTGAGGGATGTGTGGCAGGAGACGCGGTCAAGGGCGTTCTCGACCGCTGCAGGGGGAAAGTTGCGGTCCTTGAAGAACGTGGACATCTGGGATGTGTGAGGGTGGAATGCCTCATCCTGGGAGCAGATGTGGTGGAGGCGGAGGAATTGGGAATAGGGGATGGAATTTTTGCAGAAGGGTGGGTGGAAGGAGGTGTATTGTAGGTAGCTGTGGGAGTCGATTGGGCTTGAAATGGACATCAGTTTCTAGCTGGTTACCTGAAATGGAGACTGAGGTCCAGGAAGGTGAGGGATGTGTTGGAGATGGCCCAGATGAACTTGAGGTTGGGGTGGAAGGTGTTGGCTAAGTGGATGAACTGTTGAGCTCCTCTGGGGAGCAAGAGGCAATGCCGATACAGTCATCAATGTAACGGAGGAAGAGGTGGGGTTTGGGGCCTGTGTAGGTGCTGAAGGGGGACTGTTCCACGTAACCTACAAAGAGGCAGGCATAGCTTGGGCCCATTTCGGTACCAAGGCCACCCCCTTTTGTAGGAAGTGGGAGGATTCGAAAGAAGTTGTTGAGGGTGAGGACGAGTTCAGCCAGGCAGATGAGGGTGTCGGTGGAGGGGGATTGGTCAGGCGTCTGTTGCATCTGCTCCCAGGATGAGGCATTCCACTCCCGCTCATCCCAGATGTCCACGTTCTTCAAGGACCACAACTTTCCCCCTGCACATCTGCCAATGTAGTATACTGTATCCATTGTACCTGGTGTGGCTTCCTTCTACATTGGGGAAACCTAGTGGAGGGTTGGGGACGGCTTTGCAGAACACCTCCGCTCGGTTCGCAATAAACAACTGCACTTCCCAGTCGTGAACCATTTTAACTCCCCCCTCCCATTTCTCAGATGACATGTCCATCATGGGTCTCCTGCAGTGCCACAATGATGCCACCCAAAGGTTGCAGGAACAGCAACGCATATTCCGCTTGGCAACCCTGCAGCCCAATGGTATAAATGTGGACATCACAAGCTTCAAAATCTCCCCTTCCCCCACTGCATCCCAAAACCAGCCCAGCTCGTCCCCTCCCCCTACTGCATCCCAAAACCAGCACTGCCTGACTCCGCTTCCCTAACCTCTTTTTCCTCTCACCCATCCCTTCCTCCCACCTCAAGCTGCACCTCCGTTTCCTACCTACTACCTCATCCCGCCTCCTTGACCTGTCCGTCTTCCCTGGACTGACCTATCCCCTCCCTACCTCCCCACCTATACTCTCCTCTCCACCCATCTTCTTTTCTCTTCATCCTCGGTCCGCCTCCCCCTCTCTCCCTATTTATTCCAGAACCCTGTCCCCCTCCCCCTCTCTGATGAAGGGTCTCGGCCCGAAACGTCAGCTTTTGTGCTCCTGAGATGCTGCTTGGCCTGCTGTGTTCATCCAGCTTCACACTATGCTATGTTCAGTCGTGGTTGGAGCAGCCGCATGGTCAATGGCGCTGGGCTCATCCCAACGAAGGTTGGAGATGAGATTAGGGTGCTGAATGGCTGAGGAGATCTGTGTCTGGAATTAAGTATAGAAGAGTTTGGCATACTTACAGTCTTTGATGTCTGGTAGAACAGAGAAAAAGCATTTGTTGAGAGTGTAGATCCTTCTGAGGACAAAGATCACTAGACATCCTCTGCAGGTCTGGGAGCAAGACCAACTGCAGGGAGAGAAGGTTTCAACGCCTGCTAGAGAGCGTGGAGCTGAGAATCCGCAGGGAGAATCATTTCTAGAGGTACTGTAGATAACATTTGATGTGGTTGGGTCCAAATTGTGAAGGTCTGCAAGTTATTTGGAATCCATGGAGGATGAGCTGGCTGCATAGACAAGCACTGAGGAAGCAGACATAGCTGTAGTAGCGAGATTGCTTCAGAATGTGGTTAAAGAGCTTCAAGGAATAGGAGAAAGCCAGGTGGCTGCAGTGGGAGGGAGACTCACTGAGCTGCTTTGGAGGGAGGAGGAAATGTTTAAGGTGGGCATCCTTAGAAGAGAATCCACTGTGTTGGTTATCAGTGACTTGGAGACAGTAAGGACTATAGATGCTGGAAGCCAGAGTCAAAAGATGTGAAACTGGAACAGCACGGCAAGTCACACAGATTCCAAGGAGCAGGAATGTTAACATATCAGGCCAAATCCCTTTGGCAGGATTGTGGGGAGTGGAGGGGAGCCCAGAGGTAAATAGAAGGAGGGGTCTGGGGGAAAGGGTAGGTGGGATGGTGATAGATAGTTGTAGATATAGGTTATTGTGATTGGTCAGTAGGAAGGTTAGAATGGATGGGTGAGTAGGAAAGTGGACAGGTTAGGTCAGGTCGGCGAGGCGAGGAAGAGGGGGCAGGCAGGACATGTGATGAGGCTGGGGGTGGATGGATTTTGAAGCTGGTGAAATCAATATTAAGGCCATTGGGCTGTAAGCTCCAAAGGCATACTGCGGATTGTTTTGGGCTCTGCCAAACTGATTTGGCTCCTAACCTCAGCATAGAGCTGAATGAAAGAGCAGAGGTAAGAGTAATTGTCTCCATCATCAAAGCAGATGTTTGAATAAGTGTGCAAATAATGAGATAAATGGGGATAACAACCAGTAGTTGGAGCAATCTGTGACACAGGCCCACGTTCATTTGCTCTTCCAAGTTACGCAGCAGCTTGACATGGAGCTAGATTGTTATTCCTTTACTGATGTTCCATCAAAAGCCAGGAGCACTCTACCATTACTGTCAACACATTCACATTAGTTGGGCTGCAGGGGTTCAAGAAAATGCCACTTTCTCAAAGGCAATAAGGGATTGGCAACAAATGCTCACCTTGCCAGCGACAATCTGATCTCATCAAAGAATTTTAAAAATAGCAATTATCTAATCTGATAGTATGCCATAATTCAGCAATTGCCCTATTGCATTCAGCTCATATATATAACTTTAAAGCAATGGAGGAATCCATGCCATTTTACAGCACAGCTTAGATTCATCCCCAACAAAAACAGAAATTGTTGAAAAAGCTCAGCAGGTCTGGCAGCATCTGTGGAGCGAAATCAGAGTTTATATTTCAGGACAAATAACCTGAAACATTAACTCTGGTTTGTCTTCACAGATGCTGCCATGCATGTTAGGTTTTCCAGTAATTTCTGTTTTGTTGCTGATTTATGGATTCTGCAGTTCTTTTATTTTTCATTTAGATTACCTCCATGCTTGACATTTAGCAGGAGTTGTTGTGCCATGTTGCTAGCAGACAATGTTCACTACTAACGTGAAAATGCCATCCTGTGACCATTAGTGACATCACAAACATTGAATCCCTCACTATCAGTGTTAGGTGGGGGTTACTACATCACCATCAGAGAGAAGAGAACTTAGCAGATATTCATTTCTGACCTTGTTAACCATGCATAACATTGAAGTCTGAAATTTTTGAATGTTTACTAATTGACTAGATGGACGCAGTTTCCATAAGACGGCAGGAATTCTATACCTATCAGGAAGAAGTCTCATTAATAGTTTCCCTTGCCACTGGATCCTTACCCCGTCTGCCACCAGTACTGAGGTTGTAGAATATGTAAGTCATGTGCTATACTGCAGCAAATTTTCAAGCTTATTCAAACAATTCTTATTATATCTGAGATCACTGCTGTTGACATTAAAAAAAAATTAGAAGAAAACCACTCTATTTACATTCCCTTTGTCAAGTCACATTATCATGACAGATTTATTGTTTTACTGCTACTGGGTTCAGCTGGTTAGAATCTTTTACCCAGCTGTTCTTCCCTTGTGTGACAGATAAAAAGTAGGAAACCAACTCCGAATTTAATTAAATAAATCCTGCTTTATTTCGTCAATATAAAACATACATTTGTTATAACATTTATTTCTGACTTCATTTAACTTAATTTCAACTGTAACTAACTTCACCTTAACTGCAGATGTTGGAGATCTGAAATAAAAACAGTAAGTGCTGAAGGAACTCGGCAGGTCTGGTAGCAACTGTGGAGAAACAAAGTTAACATGTTGAGTACAATCTATTTTCTCTTCAGAACTGAAAGGAGCTGAAAAATGATATTATCTATGCTGTTCACTAAAGGGAGAGGGAGCAAGTGGAACAGAGTGTATGGGTGTCCAGAGCAAAACACAAAGGAGTGCTGATGGTAGTAGAGGAGCTTGTGATTTCAAATAAACCTGTTGGTCTATAACCTGGTATCGTGTGACGTCTGACCTTGTCCACCCCAGTCCAACACCATGGGTAAAATGGGGAAGAAGATATAAACAAAATGGAGGATGTCATTCATGCTCTGAAGTTGTTGAACTCAATATTGAGACCTGAAAACTGTAAAGTGCCAAAGCAGAAAATGAGGCTCTGTTCCTCCCGCTTGCATTGGGCATCACTGCACCATGGCAGTAGGCCTAGGATAGAAATTCGGGCATGAGAGCAAGATACTGTATTGAAAAGGCAAGCAACTGAAAGGTCAACATCATTCTAATGGACAGAGTAGAGATGTTCTGCAAAGTGGGGGCTGAAGGGAAGTTGAAGAATGGTGAGTGGAGGATTGGACTTTGGTAACAGAGCAGGAATGGTTCCTCTGGAGTGCTGACAAGAAGGAAAGGTAACTGGTCAGACACGGTTGAGCGTCCTGTCAACCATTGTGTGGGGGAATGTTCAGTTGAAGATAAAAGAGAACATGTTGGGGGCGGAATTGTGGAAGGTGACATCACAGAGACAGAGAAACTGGCAGATTGGAGTAGAATGCTTGCAGGAAGAAGGGCGTGAGGAAGTACAGGCTAAGTAACTGTCGGAGTTGGTGGTGTGTGATGAAGTTTGGCGGAAAGCTTATGTTCAGAAATATCAAGGAGCAGAGGATAGCGGGGCTCAGAAAGGCAGCCATTCTGACTGATAATTACAAACTAACATACAGATTCTTAGAAATTTAGGCACATTGGGGCCTGGAAACTTTCATGTCACAGCAAGTGATAAAGAAGATGTAATTACTTCTGAAACAAGTCAGAGAGAAAAGGAAAGCCTTATAAGAAAAGCAAAACTGTTCCCAACCATTAAAAGAAACAATCCTAACTGCAGAGAGGATACATGCTGAGGGGAATTCCAGGCCATATGAATGAATGCCCAAAGCAGAATTCCGCTCGTCCTCACGTACCACTCCACCAACCTCTGGATTCAACGCATCACCCTCTGACACTTCTGCCATCTACAATCCGACCCCACCACCAAAGATGTTTTTCCCTCCCCACCCTTATCTGCTTTCCGGAGGGACCACTCTCTCCGTGACTCCCTTGTCCACTCCACACTCTCCTTCAGCCCCACCACATGCGGCACTTCTCCCTGCAACTGAAGCAAGTGCTACACCTGCCCCTACACCTCACCCCCATCCCAGGCCCCAAGAAGACTTTACACATCAAGCAGATGTTCACCTGCACATTTGCTAATGTGATATACTGCATCCACTGTTCCTGTTGTGGCCTCCTGTACATTGGGGAAACCAAGCAGAGGTTTGGGGACTGCTTTGCAGAATACCTACGCTTGGTTCGCACCAAACAATTGCACCTCCCAGTCGCAAATCATTTCAACTCCCCCTCACATTACGCAGAAGACATGTCCATCCTGGGCCTCCTGCAGTACCACAACAATGCCACCCGAAGGTTGCAGGAACAGCAACTCATATTCCGCTTGGGAACCCTGCAGCCCAGTGGTATCAATGTGAACTTCTCAAGCTTCAAAATCTCCCTTCCCCCTACCGCAACCCAAAATCAGCCCAGCTCGTTCCCATCTACCTAACCTGGCCTTCCTCCCACCTATCCTGTCCTCCCACCTCAAGCCCCGTCCCCATCTCTGACTTACTAACCTCATCACGCTCCCTTGACCTGTCCATCCTCCCTGACGTATCTCCTCCCTACCTCCCCACCTACACTCACCTTTACTGGCTCCATCCCTGCATCTTTGACCTGTCTGTCTTCACTCCACCTATCTTCTCCTGTATTCATCTTCTATCCGCCTCCCCCGTCTCCCTGTTTATTTCAGAAAACCGTTCCCCACCCCCATTTCTGAAGAGGGCTCTGGGCCCAAGGTGTTGCCCATTTCTGAGGAAGGGTCTAGGCCTGAAACATCAGCCTTCCTGCTCCTCTGATGCTGTGTTCATCCAGCTCTACACCTTGGTGTCTGAATGTCGGTTCAGATACCTCAAAGAATTGTAGGCTACAAGACTGGTGTTCTGCAGCATTAAATATGGTCAGTGCCTGGTGATAGCTGTCACGATTTTGTGTGCAAAGAAATGGTGACCACTGACTGTTTAAAACTGCCTGAAATGGAAGTGGGCATTCTGTAGGATACTGGGTACTCACAAACATTAGTTGTGGGGAAAATGAAAGATTTTTCACTGGAAACATGTTAAATTCCAGTGTGCTGACAAAAGGGTTCATGAAAGATAGTGTGGTTGAAGTTTACTCAGAGTGTGCACTTGTCTGGTTGTACTTGTGTGCACGTTGCCTAGTAACAACCAGGGAAGTTGCATCTTGTCCTACATAAGCCAACTGTATTTCAGGGAGCTGCTTTTGGTAAAGTATGGGAAAATTGATTTATGGCTGGAACAAACTGGAGAAAAATTGTTCTTTCACCTCTCTAGAACAAAAAGTATTCACTAATGCAGCTAATTAAAAAATCAACCACCTAGCACCAAAAAATGTGAGGGACAGCTAAAATATTTGTTCTATTGAGGTTTCATCACTTAACCAGCTATGGTCACAGTTTAAAGCATTACACCTCAAAGGATACAATAAAAAATTCAAACTATATGTTGCTTTACTCTTCTTTCTGCTTTAGACACTATCCCTTTTTTAAAATTTTGTACTTGTATATGCATACAGAATTTTGTATGCTTATGATTGTTCCTGGTATCAGCAAATAATAAAATTGTGCTTCTTTTATTCATAGAATCCCTTCAGTGTGGAAGCAGGCCATTCAGCCCATTGAGTCTGCACAGATCTTCCAAAGAGCATCCCATCTAGATTCCACCCGCTCCCCACCCACTCCCTCTAATCCTGCATTTTTCATGGCTTATCCACCAAGCCTGCACATTCCTGAACACTCTGGGCAATTTACCACGGCCAGTTCACCATAACCTGCATGTCTTTGGACTGATGGAGGAAACTGGAGCACCTGAAGGAAACCCATGCAGACTCAGGGAAAATATGCAAACTACACACAGACAGACAGTCACCCAAGGACGGAGTCAAGCCCAGGTCCCTGGTGCTGTGAGGCAGCAGTGCTAACCACTGAGCCATCGTGCTGCCCCAGATTACTAGAAAACCTTGTCTCATTTATTGTTTTCAGACACCTAGTTAACTGTATCTTAATTGGAATGAGGCATGGTTTCATAGTAAAAAGAACATAAGCTTATTGTTGCCACAGACTAAGGAAGTTGGAAAGAGGGGAACCAAGACACCTATTGGGACAATGTCATTCAACCGGGAACACAATGGTGATAGGAGAATGGGACTTACCTCAAATTAAGATATGGGCAACAGAACTTTGGATGGCCTCAAGTTTAGGAAGGGTTGAATGTGAGCAGCCATTGAGCTGTTGATCAGAATATCTGAGTCTTTGTTTCCATTCATTCACAGATTATGGGTGACATGGGCTATGCCAGTATTTATTTCCTGTTCCTAATTGCCCTTAAGATGTAATGGTGATCTGGTACTTGAATTATTCCTGTCCAGTTGTGGCGATACAGCCACAGTGGTGTTCGGGAGGGAGGTCCAGGATTTTGACTCAGTTAAGGAATAGTAGTATAGTTGCGTGGGTTAGAGAGGAAATTGCAGTTGGTCATGTATCTCTGTATCTTATTTCTTTGCTCTTCGATATTGTGGTAGAAGTCATAGATTTGGAAGGCACTTAAGGAAGTATTTAATTGCTTCTTATAGATGGTACATCCTACTGTCACTGTGTAATTGGTGGAGGGAGTGAGTGTGGAAGGTGTTGGATGGGGTGCCAGTCAAGTAGCTGTTTGTCCTGCCTGGATAGTATTAAGCTTTTTGATTCTTGTTGGAGTTGCACTTATCCAGCAAGGTGGAGAACATTTAATCACACTCCTGTAGTGTGCTTTGAGGACAGTGGATAATCATTGAGGAGACGGAGAGTTGGTTACCAGAGAATTCCTAGCACCTAAACTATTTTTCTGTTTATACAGCTCATTGAATTCAGTTTCTGGTCAATGGCAGCCCCAGTCTGTTGATAGCAGAAAATTCATCAAGGGTCATGCAGTGGAATGTTAAGGGTTTAGATTCTGTCTTGCTGAAGATGGTCATTGCCTGGCACAATTATCACTTCCTACTTATCAGTCGAAACACAAACTTTGTCCAAGACTTTCTGCATTTATATATGGGTGCTTCAGCATCTGAGGAGTTGTGAATGGCCCTGAACGTTCTGCAATTTTCATTGAAAATCCCCATCTCTGGCTGAATGACAACGAGGAAGTCATTGATGAGGCAGTTGGTTTCAAAAAAAGAAAAATACAGTTACTTAGAAATATCTACAGTAATCATCTGACCATAGGTTGAACAAGCTTAATGAAACTATCAATAACAAGAACCACCTAATCAGAAATTAACATTTTAATCAAAAGAGACTGCAAGCAACCAGGCATGAACAAACCTTCATCTCCTGTTTGATTTTCATGTTTATGATAAGTTAATATGTCAGAGATAAAACAAACTTTTTGACAGTAAACCTAGATACAAGAATACACACATTTCAAGCAATAGCTTTGGCAGAGCTGAGAAGATAGATGTGTAGATGAATCTGGAGAAGTCTCTCTCTGCTCTCTCTCTCTCTCTGACCTTGCTACTCTGAAGAAGGACAACATCTGCTGGCAAAGCAAATTGGAGAAACATTTAAATGTCAAGGACTCAAAGATATTTACAAGATTCACAACTGCTGTTGATCCCGGACACCCTTAAATCATTGCAATCATGTCAGGTTTAAGTCTAACACCCCAAGGACTTTGAAGAACATATTTCCTTGTTTTTCTTTTTATCTGGGCCCTGTCCCTTTTTAACTTTGTGTTTAATGTCTTTGTTATTTCTCTGGTATTAGTGGGGAATACAATTGCTCTTCCTTCAAGAAAACTTTATAATTGAATCTTTGTTTCTTGTAAAATAGCTGATTGGACATGGAACATTGTACATTTTAATTGGAGTGAGGTGTAACTGCAAACTAGAAAGAATTAAGGCTGGGATTTTCCATTGTGGAGTTAAAAATGTCAATATAGTCATTTTGGATAGCATTCTTTCACTTTCTTTCACACTTTCACCAACACCTGGGCCAAGTTATCTCATACAATTTTCACCTCATTATGTGCAAACAAGATGTTTTGTGAGGGCCTTGGACAAGCAAGAAGGAGGTTCTGGCCCCTGGTGGCACCTTCTGAGTTTATAGGTTCTGGGCTATTTTAAAGGCCAGCTGGATGCCAAGTCACTTGCTGCAAACTGCGGTTTTCTACTCAACCTGTGCCCCTAGCCCTGAAGAAATATATAGATCAGTACAGGTCCTTCAGCCCACGATGTTGTGCCAATCTATTACTCCACTAAGATCAGTCTACTTTGGTATCCTACATTATATCATTTTCCATGTGCCTATCCAAGAATCACCTAAGTCTCTAAAGTAGCTGACTCCATTACCACTGACAGTAGTGCATTCCACACGCCCATCACTCTCTGTGTAAAGAACCTACCTCTGACATCTCCCCTATGCCTTCCTCTAATCACCTTAAAATTATGCACCCTGAGAAAAAGTCTCTGACTATCCACTCTATCTATGCTGCTCATCATCTTGTACACTTCAATCAAGTCACTTCTCATCCTTCTTCACTCTGATGAAAAAAGGGAGCCCTGGCTGCCTCAACCTTTCCTCATAAGACCTGCCCTCCAGTCCAGGCAGCATTCTGGTAAATCTCCTCTGCGCCCTCTCCAAAGTTTCCGCATCTTTCTCATAATGAGGTGACCAGAACTGAACACAATATTCCAAGTGTGGTCTAATCAGAATTTTATAGAGCTGAAGCATAACCTCACGGCTCTTAAACTCAATTCCCCTGCCAATGAAAGCCAACACACCATATGCCTTCTCTACAACTCTATCAACTTGGGTAACAACTTTGCGGGATCTATGGATGCGGACCCCAAGATCCCTCTGTTCTTCCGCACTGCTGAGAACCCTGCCATTAACCCTGTACTTTGCATTCAAATTCGACTTTCCAAAATGAATCACTTCACACATTTCTGGGCTGAATTCTATCTGCCACAGCTTTGCCCAGCTCTGCATCCTGCCAATGTTCCGTTGCAAACTAAAACAGCCCTCCACGCTGTCCACAACTCCACCAACCTACTTATCATCGGCAAACTTAATAACCCACCCTTCCACTTCCTCATCCAAGTCATTTATAAAGATCACAAAGAACAGAGGTCCCAGAACAGTTCCCTGCGGCACACCACTGGTCACTGAGCTCCAGGCTAAATACTTTCCACCTACTACCACCCTCTGACTTCTATTTGACAGCCAGTTTTGTATCCAGACAGCCACATTTCCTTGAATCCCATGCCTCCTTACTTTCTTATGAGCCTACTGTGTGGAGCTTATCAAACGCCTTGCTAAAATCTATATATACCACATCCACTGCTTTACCTTCATCAATGTGTTTTGTCACATCCTGAAAGAATTCAATACGGCTTGTGAGGCATGATCATGATAACTATTTCTACTCAACCCATGCTTTTCCAAATAATCATCAATACTATCTCTCAGAACCCTCTCCAATAATTTTCCCACCCCAGAAGTAAGACTGACCAGCCTATAATTTCCAGGATTAACCCTATTCCCATTCTTGAACAAGGGAATGACATTTGCCACCCTGCAATCTTCTGGTACTACTCCAGTGGACAATGAGGACACAAAGATCATTGCCAAAGGGGCAGCAATCTCTTCGCTCGCTTCCCGTAGTAACCTTGGGTATATCCCGCCTGGCCCTATCCTCATGTTTTTCAAAATATTGAGCACATTCTCCTTCCTAACATCAACCTGTTTGAGCAGATCTGCCTGTTTCACGCTGTCCTCACAAATGCCAAGGTCCCTCTCACTGGTGAATACTGAAGCAAAGTATTCATTAAGGACCTCTTCTACCTCATCTGACTCTGCACACATATGTCAAAAAGCAGACACTCACCCCTTGTTTCCGTGACTTTATGTTACTTGCACTATTGGATTGAGTAAGGGACAGAAAAAAAGATGCTCTTTCTGCTGAATGGCACCAGGAGGCATTCCATCAAATGTGCCCAATCTGGTCAAAAATAGCAGCACAGTTCTGGGCTAGTGCCCTTCATAAATGCATTCGGTTGTAGTGCTACAAGAATGCAAAGATTCCTTGTGCTGTGCAAGGGTAAGAGGCACCAGCTTCGTTCTGCTAGCTCACACTCACTGTGCATCACTCAATCTAACTCTGCCACTGCACAGGCATTTCAGACACATGGTCAGAGACTGCAAGTGTCAGCATCACACCCATGGTGTGCACCAAGGACTCACAGCCTCTTCAAGCTCGCAAACGGCTAACCCTTTCTGGGCATTGCACGTTTTACTCATTAGGGACAGCTCACCACCTCACCTGATTAAGCAGGTTCACAAAGTGCTACTTCACTCGCTGGCATCACACTCAATCCTTTGAGTCAATAAAAATATGGAGCTGGAAACACACTGGTGGTCTGACAGTATCTGAGGAGCAGGGAAGTCAATGTTTCAGGCCAAAGCCCTTCATCAGGACTGGGGAGGGGAGGGGAGCTCAGCAATAAATAGAGGGAAGGGTTTGGTGTAGGGGTGAGGGTAGGTAAAATGGAGATAGATGAATGCAGGTAGAGGGTTATTGTGGTTGGTCAGTGGGAAGGGTGGAGTGGATAGGCGAGTCAGAAGATGCACAGTTTGGGAGAGGAGAGATTTTGAAGCTGGTGAAGTCAATATTCAGGCCATTGGGCTGTAAGCTCCTAAGGTAAAATATGAGGTATTGTTCCTCCAGTTTACTTTTGGCCTCGCTCTGATACTGGGAGGGGGAGTTAATGTGGATGGCAACTGGAAGGTTGGGTTGTTCGGTCAGTGCAGCTTGCAGGTGCTCTGTGAGCCAGTCGCCAAGTCTACGTTTGGTCTCCCCAGTATAGAGGAGATGATATCAGGAGCAACAGATACAGTAGATGAGGTTAGATGAAGTGCAGGTGAATCTGCCGGATTTGGAAGGATTATTTGGGACCTTGGATGGTGGTGAGAGGGCAGGTGTAGCACCTCCTGCAGTTGCAGGGAGAGGAATGGGGTGTGGTGGAGTTGGTGAGTGTGGAGCAGACAAGGGAGATGCGAAGTGAACAGTCCCTGCAGAAAGCAGATAGAGGTGGGGAGAAAAATATCTTTTTGGTGTGGTCTGAATGTAGATGGCAGAAATATTGGAGGATAAAACATTGTATCTGGAGGTTGGTGGGGTGGTATGTGAGGACTAAGGGGACTCTCATTATTGTTGTTGGGAGGAAAGGGTGTGAGGACAGAAATGCAAGAAATGGGAGAGATACAGTTGAGGGTGTTCTTAATTATAGAGGAGAGGAATCTACAGTCCCTAAAATGAGAGGATACCTGGGAAGTCCGAGAGCAGATGCATTGGAGGTGGAAGAATTGTGAGGATGAGATGGCATTTTTACAGGAAGGTGGGTGAGAGGAAGTGTAGTTGAGGTGATTTTGGGAATCAGTGGGTTTGAAATTGATGTTAGTGCTGAGTTAGTTTCCAGAGATGGAGATGGAGAGCTCCAGGAAGGGGAGGCAGGTGTCAGAAATGGCCCAGGTGAATTTGAGTGCATGGTGGGAAGTGTTGGTGAAATTAATGAACTTTTCGAGCTCCTGATGGGAGCATGAGATAACATTGATATAGTCATCAATGCAGTAGAGAAGGAGGTGAGGGATGGTGTCAGTGTAGTTATTCTGAAGAGGAATTCTACATAGAAGCAGACACAGCTCAGGACCTTGTGGGTGCCCATGGCCACCCTTTGGATTGTAGAAAGTGGGAGGAATCAAAGGAAAAATTGTTGAGGGTGAGGACCAGCTCTGCCAAGCGAATGAGATTGTTGGTGGACAGGGAGTCATTGGGCCTATGGGAGAGGAAGAAGTGGAGGGCTTTTAGGCCATCCCCCTGGGGGTCACGCAATCCTTTTCTTTATCTTATTGCAGAAAAAGCTGGACACAACTATGTGAAGATGCCCAGGAGCAGTGGAGAGGCACTATATGTAAAAAATTCTCTGTCGCCATCTCCACTTAGAGGGAAGGGTAATAAAAGCTCTCAGGAGAAGACTGGGACTGTTTCTGTACAAATGGGAGACAAGAGTCTCACAGCACCAGGGACCCGGGTTCAATTCCAGCCTCGGATAACTGTCGGCGGGTTTCCTCTGGGTGTTCTGGTTTCCTCCCACAATCCAAAGACGTGCAAGTTAGGTGGATTGGCCATGCTACATTGCCCATACTGTCTGGGTATGTGTAGGTTGGGTGGATTAGCAGTAGGAGTTACAGGGATAAGAGAGGGCAGAGGAAGTGTGAGTCAGGATGTGATGCTTTTTGAATAGTTGGTGTGGACCAGTTGGGCTGAATGGCCAAGTTCCACACAGTAGGGATTTTATGAACACATAAATTACCTTTTATCTTCTAAACTAATTCCTCCTCTTGTCTACTGCAGGTACTATTAGCAAGCCTCGTGGGAGAGGAAACAGCACAAACTCTCAATGCCAGCACCACCTCCGGGATGAAGCTCTTGAATTGTCAGGTTACACCAGAAATGCTTCCACCATCAGTAAGAAAACTGTCCCTACTTTGGGTACCTTAGCTAGAGTCGAATTGAGCACACAATCTGGTGGGCACATCATTGACACGTGACCACATCCAGTGGAAGAAGAAACTGTTGAGGTCTCTGGCACTCAAAGTACTACCTGTGACCGGCACAGAAGCTGTGCCGCTGACTTGGTCATATGTAGCATGCTCAACCAGCAAAGACAGGCAGGGAAACATCAGGGAGGTGTGTCTGAGACCCTCGGTTGACTGGAGCAAAAAACAGAGGAGTCCATCCATATGCTCACCTTTGTGCTGGCTCCAGCATTCGAGCTCTTGTTTTTCTCCACAGTTGGGTGCTCAGCATCAATGCCATGGTGAGAGGGGCATGAGGCACCTTAGCCTCACTCCAGATGCCCCAAGGAGACATGATGGTGTCAGTAGTTACCAATAATAGGCACATGAGGAGCTTCTTCTCAGGGCACTCCAGAGGTGCCCCGTCCTTCCACATCCTTTCAGTCTGAGATCTCATTGCTTCTAACGGTTGAAACTGAGGGTGGTGAACCTGTACCTGTGCGGGAAACTATAAGTGGGCCAAAGGCCTTCATGGCCCCATCGCCCAGATGATGCCTGCCAAATGTTTCAAGCTCACTAGGACCTACCAGTCAGCTAGCCCCTGGCACCTGAGTGGATTAAGCAGGAGAGAAAAATAACTTCCAAGATAGCACAGATATACCTTTATAAATTTATATTCACCCAAACAGTTCTAAC
This sequence comes from Stegostoma tigrinum, assembly GCF_030684315.1. NCBI lineage: Eukaryota > Metazoa > Chordata > Chondrichthyes > Orectolobiformes > Stegostomatidae > Stegostoma > Stegostoma tigrinum. The sequence continues at coordinate 28,968,979 of NC_081364.1, read as the reverse complement.
ATATGTTGTATCAGAGATAATGGGAACTGCAGATGCTGGACAAGCATCCCTGGAAGAGGGTTTGCAGTGAGGTTAAAACTTTATCAGAGATTCCCTTTTCTGATGAAGGGTCTAGGCCCGAAATGTCAGTTTTTCTGCTCCTAAGATGCTGCTTGGCCTGCTGTGTTCATCCAGCTCCACACTTTGTTATCTCTAACATATGCTATAGTCTTTTTATAACAACAGGAGTTGAGAACACTGTCAGAAATGAAAGTTATGGAGCATCTTCCACATATAAGAGGATGTGCTGCTTTTCAATCGCAACATCTCAGTACTTTTCTCATAATAAGCAAAGTGAGTGACTAGGGATCACATCATATCTATAAATTGGGTATTGGAGTTAAGGCACAAAAGATTACGTTCAACAACGATAGTGACAACAATAATGTTGAATGGAGTTGTCCGATGCTGGACCCTCAAATGCAACTATTGAAACTATAACAGAATTTGTTATATACTTACTGGATCCCGGAGAGAAAGGTATGTCTAATATCTGGGATTTTCGAAGTCGCACAAGAACATTTAAGTGTGTGATCATGTGTATGTCTCTTTAAATGTCTGTGTTTAAGTTCCTTGTTTTTTAAAAAATCTGGTTTTCTATTCTTACGTCAAAAGTGAATAACCTCACACTTCCTCATATTATATTCCACGTGCCACCTGTTTCCCACTCATTTAATCTGTCTACACCCATCTTTAGCTCTTTGTGCCCTTCTTTTTGGTTGTATTCCCAACTTGCTCTACATTACCAGCAAGATTGTTTCCATAATTTACAAACTTTCACAATCATCTGCTTCTTCCATCTATTCTAATAAAATACACCTAACCCCATGAACCCCTACCGTGTGTATTTTGTGTAATACCTCACTAATTTTTTTTAAAAGTCCAAATATATTACATTGTACAGATCCCCTTTTCCTACCCTATTAGTAACTGTCTTGAAAAACACTAAAAATTTGGCAAATATGTTTCTGTTGCATTCCACCGTGTTATTTTAGGATTGTGGGAAAGCGCAAGGATACAAGATTGATTATTTAGGATTGAGATGAGAGGAAATCCGTCCACTTAAAATCTTCAGAATTCTTCAGAATGCTGAAGGCACACCAACAGGGTTCACAGGGTTAACACTGAGTGATACAAGATACCAGGCATGGGAGAAATGTCTTATGATAAGAGGCTGAGTAGATTGAGCATGTACTCATTGGAATTTAGAAGAATGAGAGGCTATCTTATTGAAACATATGAGATTCTTAGAGGAATTGAAAGGATAAATGCAGAAATTATAAAGGGATTTTGATAGATTAAGTGAATGGACAAAACTCCATTGGAGATGGAGTTCAATGTAAGCAAGTGTAAGGTTATCCTTTTGGACTAAGGATAGATCATGGTACTTTCTGGATGTTTTGAGGTTAAATACAACGGATGTCCAAAGAGACTTGGGAGTTTGGCTTCATAGATCTTCAATGCAGAAAATAATCAAGAAAGCTAGTGGAATGCTGACCTTTATATGTAGAGAACTAGAGTATAAGGATGCAGAAGTTATGTTGCAATTATACAAAACTCTAGTTAGACCCCAACTGGAGGACTGTGAGCAGATCTGGGCACCTGGAAAGGATAACAATGTCTACCTTAAAAAGGAGCTGTTTTATTTCTGATAATTCCCAGGCTCATTGAAACTGTGATCAATGGATCCAGCCACGTAAGGGGTTATTGTCACATTGGCAGTTACGTAATGAAGGCATAAAGAAATGGAGGAGGAACAGATATGCCAGCAAGCCCAGGACTACCAAGAAGCTCCAGCAACTGCCAAACAGTCTCCATATGATGACATTGCAGCAGAAAGACTCCTCAGGATGTGGAAGAGGTACAGGAGGATTAGAGTCTATGATCCTTATGATCATTTCCTCCAGATGAGCAAGGGCCAGTGCTGCTACCAAATGAGGAATTCCTGTGATACTATTACAGATTTGTGATTTCGTCTGAACCAGGGCCTGTGATCCGAAGAGGAGTTGGATATCTTCTCCTGGTGGCTACAAAGGTGACATCTGCATTAAATTTTGCTATGGTTAGCTGCTTCTAAGGATCCACTGTGGATCTGTATGGAAACTCTCAGTCCTTCATCTGTAACTGTATCAAGGCTTTTACCAATGTGCCAGATCACATCACTTCATCTCATTTCTGCATGACAAGCTCAGTTTTGCAGCCTGGGTAATAGGCTTCACTAGCATAGTTGGTTTCCACCTGGAGCAGAGTGCTTTATCCTATCCAGATGTTACATTGAGAGAGCCATATCTTCATCTTATCAACAGAAAAGGATTCCATTCTATCAATGTACACGTCATCAGTACCACATTTGGAGACCTATGCCAGGTACCCTAGGAGCTGCAGTAATGCCTCTCAGGTTCCTGCAGTATTTCTAGGACTTTACAAGGATGAATGCAGGGAGATAGGGAACTACCCTGAGCAACCAAAGCTGATGACTCCATTGTGCAGTGCCCTGTTTGTGACAGAGACTGAGGCTGAGCAGAAATACATTGAAGACCATTCTTCCACTGGGACCATCATGGATGCGATGATAGGCTTCCTGGATATGAAGTTCCAATGCTGAGATCCTTTTGAGGGTCTTGCAGTACTCCCAGCATAGTCATTGAATGCTGTACTCTATTCAAGTGGAGGAGGCAAAGAAGGGATGTTACAGACACTAAAGGGTTGGGAGTGTGGCAACAGTTTTCCAAGGAGGAAGATGAGGATAATAAACAGGAGGAACATCACCTTTACCACGATGGAATGGTGCACCACTGGGTGAAAGAAGCCGGGCAGGACTTAATTGAAGCCTAATTCCAATAAATCTGAGTTGTGTCAAATCAGCAGTTAATGACTGTTAATTTGTTGTTGCTCAGAAGGGAAGCAATCCTGTTTAGTCCCAGAAGTAAATGCAGTCATTTTGTTTGTCGTTTTTCACTCTTCCTGTTGTTTAACAAAAGTTAACTTCAATACCTGTTTGAGGGCTTCCCAATGCGGCGTTCTCAGAATCAACAATAACAAGATGTTATGCTACATTGTAGTGAAAGAGAACAAACAAACGGACAGGTAATTTATGTAGCTTCATTCCTGAAGCTGCAGTTACAAAGAAAGTTAATTAGACTGGTGATAATTTAAAGTGCCAATATACTTATGACTGTGATATTTGAAGTACAATGACGTGTTGCCTGTACAGCCTGAGTGCCTTCAGAAACCTTTCTCTTTTTGTTTCCCACCCACTGTGTGTCCTATAAAAGGCTTTCCTGGCTGGAGCTGTTTGACCTGGTGCATAGCTGGACTTGACATTTGCTACTGAAGGCAGGAAACTTAAAAGATTCCAGCAGAAGTGAGCACTTCCACAGCTGGTGCAAGCAAGACAATGTGAGACCGAGGGCATACAGGTATGGCACATACTCAATAAGGTGAGCAGTGAAGAATTTGATGAGGTAGATCACTGGAGCCCAAGGAGAGAAATTGCAGTGATTATAACAAGATCAGCCAAGTGGACCTCATAGATTATGAGTTCCCTGATTGGGCTTGTTAAACTCGTCCAATCAGGGAATGCTGGCTGAAAGATATAAACAGGAGTGTCAGCAGCTCTGCTCAAGCTGAGAGCTGACACTGAGGAAGCTGGACCAGTGTCAAGTACTGTGCAGGTGGGTGACTTGGTTGACAGGATACTGGTGGCTGTGGAGATAGTTCAGAAACCATCCATACAACACCCCCAAAATTGAGACTGCCAATCTGGGGAAAATTCAACCCAACATTCCCCAAAACAAGTAAATCATCCCAATAATACTGTACAAATTCAGACTTTTCATCACTAAGCTTATGTACAATAAATTTGAAAATGTAAAGCTTGTCAGTTACTCAAAAATATCACCAAGATGAAGGTAGAGACATGCTGGTGTTTGGTTTCTTTTATTTTAAAACCATACATTTTGCAGGTATGAATTAGAAGAGATGGATTACTATCAGCTTGTGAGGCACATGTTGCTAAAAGTACATATTGGTTACATGTACCATTTGAAATTTTTGTTTCATTCTAACTTTGAAATGTGTTCTACTAATTTTTAAGTAACTTTTTTATTTATATTTATGCATCCTTCATATTGATTACTTAAGGTCAGCCTTTCCCACATTGGAGAAGGTGATAGAACAGTAAAATTTAAGAAGTCAACTTTTGTCTTTCAGAAATCTGTACCAACACATTGTTCATTGTCTGAAATGAAATGACTGAGATTACTCAAAGCATAAGTGTTGACACAGACTCCTGAGGCATTATGGTGGAGCCTATACTCTGAAATGAAAGAAATTGATATAGAACAGAAAACATGATCTCAGGAGCAAATTTCAATCTGTCTAGGGTGTGTGACTTTTTTGAAATCCCAAAATAATCATATAAATCATCAATAACTTTGCTTTGTTCTGTTCAAAATGCTTTAGAAGTTTATTATACCAATTTGTAGTTAGTGTTCCAAATTTGAAAAAGTATTTTAATGAGCATGCCAACAAATTTCAAGCCAGGTGCCTATTTGTTTGTGATATGTTTTGACAGATGTCATCCCTGCTCCACATTGACAGTAAATGTGATGTTGTAAGGAAAAATACAGCAATTGGTATTCAGATAAATTACCAGCAGGTGGCATTGTAGCCAATAAGCCATGGTTTACTGTAAGTAACTTAAATTTGTTTATAACAACATTTTAATTGAGTTGAATTTGGGACTGTCAATATTTGATCTACAGAGGGAATGTCCCTAACTCTGGACCAGGAAATCCAGCTTCAAGTCCCACCTGCCCTAAAAGTGTGTAATGACATAGTCATAAATATGTACAATGCAAAAACAGATCCTTTGGTCCAATTCATGCATGCTGATCACACCCTAGATAAGTCTAATCCCATTTGTCAGCATTTAGCCCATAACCGTCTAAACCCTTTCTACTCATGTACCCATCCAGATGCCTTTCAAATGTTGTAATTCCACCACTTCCTCTGGGAGTTCATTGCATACATGTATAAACCTCTGTGTGAAAATATTGCCCCTTAGGTCCCTTTTTAAATCTTTGCTCTCTAGTTTTTGACTCCCCTACACTGGGGAAAAGACCTTGTTTATTTACCCTATCCATGCTCCTCAAGATTTTTTAAACCCCTGTAAGGTCACCTTCAGTGTCTGACACTCAGGAGAAAATAGCTCCAGCCTATTCAGCCTCTCTGTACAGCTCAAACCATCTCGCCCTGGTAATGTCTTTGTAAATCTTTTCCGAACACTTTCAAGTTTCACAGCATCCTTCCTACAGCAGGTAGACCAAAATTGAATGCAGTATTCCAAAAATGGCCTAACCAATGTCCTATATAGTCTCAGCATGACCTCCCAACTGTGATACTCAATGTTCTCTCAAATATAGGCAAGCAAATCAAACACCTTCTTCACTACCTTATCTACCTGTGACTCTACTTTCAAGGAACTATGAACCTGTACCAAAAGGTCTCTTTGTTCAGCAACACTTCCCAGAACCTTATTATAAATTGTATAAGTCGTGCCCTGATTTGCCTTTTCAAAATGCAACACCTCATTTATCTAAACCAGGCTTCTCTGAACAGGTTGATTAGAAAAATATATACAATACACAAATGTTCTATAGATAACCTAGGCCCAAACATCAGAATTCACATATCATCCTGGCTTGCAACTAGATCACTATTCCTTTATTGTTGCTTGATTAACATCTTGGAACTGCCTTCCTAACACAATGGGAGTCCCAAGATTCCAGTGGCTCAGGAAGGCAGCTCACTACCTTTTCTGGAGCAATAAATGCCGACCGAGCTATCCACACCCACATCCCATGAACATAGAACATAGAACATTACAGCACAGTACAGGCCCTTCGGCCCTCGATGTTGTGCCGACCTGTCATACCGATCTCGAGCCCATCTAACCTACACTATTCCATGTACGTCCATATGCTTGTCCAATGACGACTTAAATGTACCTCAAGTTGGCGAATCTACTACCGTTGCAGGCAAAGCATTCCATTCCCTTACTACTCTGAGTAAAGAAACTACCTCTGACATCTGTCCTATATCTTTCACCCCTCAATTTAAAGCTGTGCCCCCTCGTGCTCGCCGTCACCAGCCTAGGAAAAAGGCTCTCCCTATCCACCCTGACTGAACAAAACTAAAGTTAGGAAAGCTTCGTAAGTACACAAGCAAGAAAGAAACAAAATGAATAATAGAAAAATACTGTAATACTGGAAATATGAAATAAAAACAAAGTGCTGGAGAAACTCAGCAGGTCTGATGGCACCAATGGAGAGAGAAACAGAGTTAATGTTTCCAAGTCAATATCACTACTTCAGTTAAAATTTCAAGTACATAACTGTTCTTGAGCAAGTGACAGTGAAGTTGAAAGATTAATCCTGTTTCTTTCTCCCCAAATGCTGCCACACCTGCTGAGTTTCTCTAGGATATTCTGCTTTTATTAGAGAAATAAAAGGATTTACTGATTGTGTTTTACAAAATTATATTGAATGTACTGCATAAGACAATGCCCTCAGCCCAATATATTCACGTTAGTGTTTGTTTATGCTCTGCATGAATCTTCTCGCACCTTAATTCATCTGATCATACCAGTGTAATTTATTCCATTGTCTATGATGTGCTTATCAATCCTTCTCTTAAGTAGATTTCTGTTATTTACCTCAAATTGGGTTAACAAATTCAACACTCTGTCCTCTGTGAAAAGCCATTTCTCAAGATTTACCTATTGGATTCATTAGTAATTATCTTATATTTATGGTCCTCACTTTTGATCTCCCTCAGAAGTGAAAATATCTTCTCTGTAAACAAAAACAAACCCTTCCATAATCTTAAAGACATCTATCAGGTCAAATTCCAATCTTCTCTCTTCTAGAGAAGAGTCCCAGTTTGACAAAAATTAAAATGAGAGCTGGGCTTAAAGGGGAAACCCATGGTAACACCATCTATTTAGGCATATGCAGTGTCATTAAGCCTGAACTGCATGGCATGAGTTACTAAGTTCCAGCGTTCAACAAAACAAATTAAGAAAACAGCAGCATATCCAGATTCCCATGATATCATGATGCTGGGCAAATGCCTACAGCTTTCTTGAGTGGCATTGACATTACACCTTTTTTAATGAAATAGAAACGTGGGGAACAATGTCACTCAGCCACTTCCTCCACAGCACGGCCTTGAACAGCTAGAAACCACTTGCTGATCAGTCAGCACCCTTTATCTCATGCAATAAAAGTTATTGTTCCGTTTGAAGTTTGGTATTCTCACATTTATTCCGAGGAGTGCAAGATGAAAAGTGTCAGAATCGTATATTTCAGCAATATAAGTCAATAATATTTCAAAGTAAACGTATCTCTGCAGAATTTCTCCCAAAAACTCTTGGTGTGTTCACATCAAAAAAAGACCACTTCCATCAATAATTTCAATGAGAGGAGAACTACATATTTATGCATATTGTAAGCAGGGTGACATTCTGCAATACCAATTACCCTTCAGTTCTCTTCTCCAGTTGCATACAATGGGCCAATGATAATGTGCTGTGACTGATATGTTCTCCAGTGCACTGTGAAAGATAATAAGTACTATATTGTCAGTTCATTATTTTCAAAGTGAAACTTAAGTAGTTGTGCAGATGCAAAGTCACTAGAGTAAAAATATATCTTACATTAAAATAGTGAAGCTTTGTGAAACTATGCAGTCCAAAATACACTAGGAGGTGACATTCACAGTACTTCAGATAGGTGAAAGCCAAAGAATCACCTGATGTCATATATGTTGATATTTAAAATTTCCATGAAACTCAGTGGATCTCCAGCATTGAAGTTGTGAAAGATTTCAGAATTTTGCTTCCCTCCATAATTAGCATCAAAATCTAGCAAGGATTCTGAACACTCCTCCGATCACTCAATGTGTAGAGGGGAAACTTCAAATCCTGAAGAGAGAGAGACAATTTTCTCCCGACAGCCTTTGTTCCCCCAACTTTCACTGTCCTCCATCTTCTCACCGCTTCTTTAATCTCCTACTCCTGCCCTACATCTCGTCTTCACTTTTCTTTCACTGCATCTCCCAGTATCTACTTATCCCTTTATTACTACCTTGCTTGCCTTTTTTTCCCTTAACTCTTGGTGAATTGTGCCGCTGGAGATGAAGTGGGACTGAAATGGTGAAGAGCTTTTACAGGGATAAAAATTGGACAGCAAATTTGGAAGAAAATCATTCTTGGCCAATAAAGCTTTGAATGTTGACAAAATGATTTTTGTACTTGCCAATGAAATCCTGGTGGCATACCCAGACATGATCTTAAACTGAGGTGAAGATGTGGAATAAAATCACCATTATGTTTTCCCAAGTAAAAGTATACTAAATAAATGGCTATCAAGCAAGTTCAGAACACCATCACCTACAAGTTCCCCACCAAGCCACATAACCCCCTGGATCTGGAAATGTATCATCATTCCTTCACGGTCACTTGGTCAAAATCCTGGAATTCCCTCCTTACTAGCATTATAGGCCATGGACAGCAGCATTTCAACAGAACAGTTTATCACCATCTTCTCAATGGTAACTAGGAATAGGCATAAATATAGCCAATCAGCAACAATCGCCTGCAATTTTTACTTACCTGATCTAGTAACTACAGTTAAAGTTGAAAACCTGAATAGCAATGAGACTCCCAAGATAATAAAATGTGAGGCTGGATGAACACAGCAGGCCAAGCAGCATCTCAGGAGCACAAAAGCTGACGTTTCGGGCCTGGACCCTTCATCAGAGAGGGGGATGGGGAGAGGGAACTGGAATAAATAGGGAGAGAGGGGGAGGCGGACCGAAGATGGAGAGTAAAGAAGATAGGTGGGGAGCGGATAGGTCAGTCCAGGGAAGACAGACAAATCAAGGAGGTGGGATGAGGTTAGTAGGTAGATGGGGGTGCGGCTTGGGGTGGGAGGAAGGGATGGGTGAGAGGAAGAACCAGTTAGGGAGGCAGAGACAGGTTGGACTGGTTTTGGGATGCAGTGGATTGGGGGGGGGGGGGGTGAAGAAAGAGCTGGGCTGGTTGTGTGGTGCAGTGGAGGGAGGGGACGAACTGGGCTGGTTTAGGGATGCAGTTGGGGAAGGGGAGATTTTGAAACTGGTGAAGTCCACATTGATACCATTAGGCTGCAGGGTTCCCAGGCGGAATATGAGTTGCTGTTCCTGCAACCTTCGGGTGGCATCATTGTGGCAGTGCAGGAGGCCCATGATGGACATGTCATCTAGAGAATGGGAGGGGGAGTGGAAATGGTTTGCGACTGGGAGGTGCAGTTGTTTGTTGCGAACTGAGCGGAGGTGTTCTGCAAAGCAGTCTCCAAGCCTCCGCTTGGTTTCCCCAATGTAGAGGAAGCCACACCGGGTACAGTGGATGCAGTATACCACATTGGCAGTTCGCAACAAACAACTGCACCTCCCAGTCGCAAACCATTTCCACTCCCCCTCCCATTCTCTAGATGACATGTCCATCATGGGCCTCCTGCACTGCCACAATGATGCCACCCGAAGGTTGCAGGAACAGCAACTCATATTCCGCCTGGGAACCCTGCAGACTAATGGTATCAATGTGGACTTCACCAGTTTCAAAATCTCCCCTTCCCCAACTGCATCCCTAAACCAGCCCAGTTCGTCCCCTCCCTCCACTGCACCACACAACCAGCCCAGCTCTTTCTTCACCCCCCCCCCCCAATCCACTGCATCCCAAAACCAGTCCAACCTGTCTCTGCCTCCCTAACTGGTTCTTCCTCTCACCCATCCCTTCCTCCCACCCCAAGACGCACCCCCATCTACCTACTAACCTCATCCCACCTCCTTGATCTGTCTGTCTTCCCTGGACTGACCTATCCGCTCCCCACCTATCTTCTTTACTCTCCATCTTCGGTCCGCCTCCCCCTCTCTCCCTATTTATTGCAGTTCCCTCTCCCCATCCCCCTCTCTGATGAAGGGTCTAGGCCCGAAACGTCAGCTTTTGTGCTCCTGAGATGCTGCTTGGCCTGCTGTGTTCATCCAGCCTCACATTTTATTATCTTGGAATTCTCCAGCATCTGCAGTTCCCATTATCTCTAGCAATGAGACTTGCAGTATTCTGTGCATTGGGATCCATTCAGACTGTAGCATGAAAGACTTAGAACATTTAATTTGCTATCCATAAGTTCATACTCAAAATAGGAGAGCAGAATATATTTAATACCCTGTTGAAAAGGAGAGGTGGAATGGGTAGCCAGCTTTGTCAAGATCACAAGCTTCTCCATGGGGAAGGTGCCATGGACTTCATATATATGTCATTCTGGATACCACTTATTAGCTCATTACATACCGAAGCTGCATTCCTTGCTTTGACTAGCTGTACCCATTTGAATCTGAGTTCCTAGGGGAAAGAAAGAGAACCATCATTGGACACTACTCTGGCAATTTTGTGAATTTATGTCCATTTCTTGGCATTTTTTAGGTATGCTTATAAGCTTTTTTCTTTCTAGTGTGCGTGTGTGTGTGTGGGTTTGCACATGTGCATGCGTTTTTGTGTGTGTGCGTGTGCAAGTGCATGTACGGTCATATTTGTGTGTGCGCATCCATGTATGTGTGTGTGTGTGTGTGTGTAAGGGTCATCGGACCCGAAACGTTAACTGTTTTCTCCTTCACAATGCTGCCAGACCTGCTGAGCTTTTCCAGCAACTTTGTTTTTGTTTCTATCCACAATTTGTTTTATTGGGCAATGATGCTGACGTAAAGTAAAAGGCAAATTGTTGTAGCTGTGGTCACAGTGGTGTTAAGATCTTCAGGCAACAGTTCAGACCAGCACAAATATGAATCATTGGCTGGAGGAGGTATACTATGCACTTCAGAATTATTTTTCTACCCTGGGCTGGAACAGTTGAGCCTGAAGGTAGAAGTTATTAATATTTGAGGTCATCAGGGTGAAATTCCATAGCGTGCGAATGGTAAGGGTTTTGAAGGAGGTTGTCAGTTTGAATTGTGCTTCTGACTACTTTTGCCAGTGAATGACTGTAAGTAGCTGATGCAGGTTTAATGTTGCTTTGGTTACTGCAATTTACTCTCGTTGGAATATATGTCAAGACTATAGATTTACTGATGCATTACACAATAGTGAAGTCTGATGGTGTAGTTGACTCTAAGGACCAGAGTATTCCCAGCCCCATGGAGTTGGTTTTGGAGAAAGGTTTTTAGGGAGACAGCTGAGAAATTTGTTCAAAAAATCATTAGCCTATCTTCCTGATATGCATCTGCGTCCTGGCATGTTTTTCAGAGATGGGCATGTAGCAGTAATAGGAAACTGCCTGGCAGCTCCCAGAATGCAATTAAACATTACACATTAATTTTAGGAAGTGTTCTCGAACAAAATTTGACTTGAGACGCTGAAGAAACTGTATCTCACTAATTTTATTTTTCCCAAGGTTTGTATGTAACAGTGACTCCTGGTACTGGAGTCAATGATGCAGATGGTATCAGTGCATCGATCACTGTGTGCAGACCCTTAGGGTGGCTTACAACACAACTTAGAGGGAATATTGCTAAGGAAATTTTAGATGAATTGTTTGGGTTTTAAGCAATGTCTTAAATGATTAAATTGCGGCAGAGAGGCTGAGGGAACTATTTGCAGAGCTGAGGGCCTTGGTAGCTTTAGGCTGCAATAGAGTAGTGATTGTTTTATTCATCATGGGATATAGACATCACTAGCCAGGCCAGTTCTTACTGGCTATCCCTAACTACGCATTAGGCAGTTGAGAATCAGCCACCTTGCTGTGGGTCTGGAGCCACAAGTAGGTCCGAACAAGTAAGGACAGCAGATTTCTTTCTCCTGAAGGATGTTAGTAAAGCAGCTGAGTTTTTCCTTGAGTCGTTTCATTGCCATCATTAAACTCTCCAATGTCAGATTTTTTTATTGAACTCAAATTCCACCATCACCAATGGCAAGATTTGAACCAAGCTCCCCAAGGAATTATATAGGTTTCTGTGACAATATCATTCAGTCATAATCTCCATAGGTTTTCAAGTCCAAAATAACTTCTGTTCAGAACTGAAAGGTGTTGGAAAAGTAACAAGCCTAAGAGCCCATGGTTTTGAGAATATTTTAGCTTGGAGAGATTTAGCTAACTGAAAGAACACGGGGAATTGAAATCGGGGGGCATTTTCAAGATGGCAAACCGAAACTAATGGAGTGCCACAGAGATCAGTATTGAGGCCACAATTACTTACAATATGTATCAATGACTTGGATGAGGAAAGTGAATTTGTGGGTTACACAAAAATGAGTGAGACAGTGAATGCCAATGGGGGATATAGACAGATTAAGTGAGTGTACAAAAATTTTGCAGATGGAATATAATGTGGGAAAATGTGAGGCTATGGATATTGGCAAGAACAATAAAGGAACTGTGTGTTATTTAAATGCAGAAAATAGCAGCACCAAGGGATTTGATGTCTTTCTGCATTTTTAAAAAGTGCAGTCGCAGGGCATGAGCATCACTGGCTAAGCCAGCATTTCTTGCTCTTCCCTAATTTGTCAGAGCACACTTAAAGGTCAACCACGTAACTGATTCTGGCATCAGACATAGGCCTAAAGCTAGCATACAAGGTCGGCAGGTGATGTGGAAAGTAAATGGAATGTCAGTCTTCATTTCAGTGGGAATAAAATATAACAATAGGGAAGTCTTGCTAAAACAAGGCTTCATTTAAACCAAGGTAGAGTACTGGGAACAGTTTTGGTTTTTTTTTATCTAAGGAAATGTATATTGGCATTGGAAGCAGTCCAGAGAAGTATCACCAGGTTGTCTGTGGATATGGAAGGATTTTATTTTGAGAGGTTGTGTAGGGCCAGTACTCAATGGAATTTTAAAAAATGAGAGGTGACCTTATTGAAACATGAAGATTCTTCAGGGGCTTGACAGAGTCAATGCAAGGAGGTTATTTCCTCTTCTGGGAAAATCTTGGACCAGACGGCATAATTTTAAACTAAGGAAATTGCCCATTTAAGTCAGAGATGGAGAAAATGTTTTGTTCACTCGGACAACAGTGAATTTGCAGAATTCTTTACCACAAAGGGCTATAGAGTTTGGGTCGTGAAGATTCTTTAATCAGTGAGGGAACCAAGGATCATGGGGAAAAGGCAGGATACAAGAATTGAGGATTATTGGATCAATCATGATTTATAAAATAGCAGATCATACTTGATGGGCCAAATGGCCTATTTCTGTTCCTACATCCTACAATCTAACGGAAAGGTGCCTAAAGCAAAAGGCAAATGAAGGGCTAATCTTAATAGATAAGAGATAAACTGTAACTTTTAATGGTAAGTGTGTATAGCCAAAATGTGTGGTGGAAGCAAACTCATGCAGGCAAGACACTAGGATTAAGGGAGGTAGGGGGTAATCAATTTTCAAAAAATTCATTCATAGGTTGCGGGTGTTGCTGGCTAGGCCAATATTTATTGCCCATCCCAGAAGGCAGCTTAGAGTCAACCACATTACCGTGGGTCTGAAGTCGCCTATAGAATAGACCAGGCAAGGATGTCAGTTCAAGATTGAGTTCAACAGCTTCATGAACTCCATGTTGAGTCCTGAAGGATGCAAAGTGCCTGAGTGAAAAATGCGATTCTGTTCCTTAGGTCTAGGACAGAACAAAAAAATGCTACACAGTCACTTGTTGACAATCTGTCTGAGAATTTCATGTCTGCTCTAACATCTTGCCTTTCATTCTGCCTCTGGAGTGTTGCTCGGAGTTTGTTTTGTAGCTGGAATTGAATGACATCATTAACTACAAGAGCAATGCTCAGAGGATTAGAGAGTATCTGATTCATCAGCTTGTGTTACAGTCTCAGTACAGTGCCCATGACAGAATATTTCAGTTTAAAGCATTTCATCAGTGAAGGATCTGTTCCTGGTTTAATTAGTGTAAATGAATTGAGAGTTCTTCTGGAATGGACTGCTGAACTGCTTCTAAATGCTATATTTCGAACCAAATCTGAGAGACCCACTGTTGTAGGAGGATTTTAGATCCCTTAGATTGCAGTGTAGCATTCTACAAGTTCAACCATGAGAGTTAAATCTAAGCAATTTCATTCAAAGAATCCATCTAAACAAATTTTTTAGTTGAATTAGAATTATATTAGGATGTTAAGGATGTTAGTAGAAACATCATCTGCTCAGGGGATGATTCTGTTGTGGAATTACCAAGTTTTAAGACTCTAACATGTGACACTGGAGAAAACTTTCTTCTCTGGTTATGTGTGTGATTCTTGTTCAGCAGTCCCTTGGGATTGACAATGCCTTTCTTTCACTGGGTCCTGAGCTGACTAAACAGTCCAATACTAGGATCAACTTGCCCTGTCACAGGAGGGGCAAGTAGTGTTTGCTGTGGTGGCTGGTTAAGATGAGATGGTTGAGATGCTTGGGTTTTTGCATCCTCCTTCTGTTTTATGTGCTTGGCCTCCATATGGGCCTGTTGGAGACACTCAAGATGGTAATGTTCTTTTCATATTCTTTTCTCCACATTGGGTGACCGAGGGTTAGAGATTCCCACCAGTCAGTGAGGATATTGTGAAAAATGTTCAGGGCTTGTTTTGGAAGTCTTATGTCAGGTATGCAGATGATGTGACCCACTGAATGCAGGTTTTTTTTACTGTAACCAGTGCCAAGATACTGCAGGATATGATCTGATCTCAGGTAAGACAATAACATTGGAGCGTTTATCCAGCCAGTTGATTTGCAGTATTTTACAGAGACATCATTGTAGATTTTGTTCAACAGATTTGTGGTGTCTGTTGTACAATGTCCATGTTTCCAACGCATACAGGACAGCAGATAACACAGCAGCATTGGGCTTGGGGTGTTTGACATCAAATACTCCGTTCCTCAGATGGTCGAAAGCTGCATTGGCTCACTGGAGGTGATGTTGAGCTTCATTGTGGGTGGCTGCAATCACTGAAAGGAAGTACCTAAATGTGGGAATTTATCCACATTGTTCCGCAGTTCACCACGGATCTTGATTGTCAGGGGCTGAAATGCACTGTGGAAGCAGGCTTTTGGAGGACCTTTGTTTTCCTGAATGTTCAACCAAAGACTTAATCTCATGGACCTCTGATTGCACATACACAAGTATCATTGTTGTCCAGCAACTCAATGCAAAGATTGAGTGGTCTTAGTTCTGGACTGGAGTTGATATAGGTTGAACAGCTTTGAACTATACAGGAGATTAGTTCCATTAAGAAGTGGGAAGCTTCTCACATCTGGGATTGAATGTCGTAATGAGGAAGATGGAAAAGAACATTTGTGTGATGCACATCTTTGCTTGATCCCAGTTTTTCTCACATATTGGCTTTGAGGAGAATCTGTTGTGAAGATCACAGCTTGCATGCCATCATTCCACAGTTGGGGAACAGAAATGAAACTCTGCAAATAACCAAATTTGAGGATGCTGCATATTTGTGATTTTCCACAAAGGCCCCATGTAGATGCTCCTGCTGCTCTCTGCATTTTCCTTGGATTTTTTTTGCTGTGAACATCATGTCATTGTGTCTCTGGATTGTGACCCTAGTAGGAGCTGTTCAGCCATTAGAAAGGGGTTAATGAGGAGAGTATTGGCAGTTATTTTCAATGTGGTGGACAACAGGGGCACCCCTCTGTAACTACCTAATCAGTTTTATTTCTGCAAGATGGTCATAATTACAGCATCTTTGAGACCTCCCAGCACATTATCCCTCTTCTACATGAGGGAAGTTAAGTTATGTATGAGACGCTGTAGCTCAGTGGTTAGCACTGCTGCCTCACAGCACCAGGAACCCGGGCTCAATTCCAGTCTCGGGTGACTATCTGTGTAATATTTGCACATTCTCCCCATGTCTGCAGGAGTTTCTGTCCAAAGATGTACAGGTTAGTTGTGCTGGCTATGCTAAATTGCCCATAGTGTCCAGGGATGTACAAGTTAGGTGGATTAGTCTTGGGAAATGGAGCAGTGGGTCTAGGTGGGATGCACTTCAGAGGGCTGGTATGGACTCAACTTCTTATATCTCAGAACAGTGCTATGGTACAACTAGTGTGTTCAATTCTTAGTATTGCAATTTTTTTTAACTTGATGTTCCCGCTGGATGAAATGTGACATTAGGAATTTAAAAAGTGACATAAGAGCTGATGATTAACCACCAGTCTGCTGCTGTAGAAACAAAATATCTTTGCTAATCAGACAGCGGTTGTTTGATTGTTAGCACCTTCTCTGCTTTGCTGCTGCTCCACAAGTAGACAGGTCACTCCCCTCTCTCAATGGTATTGGGGGGATTGGGGGGATTGGAGGTCATTGTTAGTAGCAACAATATGTGTGTCTTAGTCCCTGTCCATGCAGCAGATCCTGGTCTGTGCTGGACTTGGATTCCTACCGTTGGACATGGCTTTCCTCTGCTAGCACTGAGTTAGTGTGCAATGGCACTTTTTTAAAAGAACTCCCAAACAGGTATCACCCGCCTCCTCAAAAATAAATGTCCAGACATGGAACGTCAGAATGCTTGAACATTTCTAGCAGCAAAGTCAAAAGTCACATGACACTAGGTTATAGTCCAACAGGTTTATTTGGAATTCCACAAGCTTTTGGAGCACAACCCCTTCATCAGGTGCAATGAGGGGCTGCGCTCCTAAAGCTCGTGGGATTCCAAATAAACCTGGTGGACAATAATCTGGTATTGTGACTTCTGATTTTGTCCACCCCAGTCCAACACCGGCACCTCCTAATCATCTCTAACAGTGACAGACCTGAACATCATAATCTAGGAACTGTACTTCTGTGACAATGACATTGCTGTCCTTAGTGAGACATGACAGAGGGTTGGCGGCACTGTAAAAATGAGCTGGTTGACCATCTCTGTGAGCCCCTTGTGGGGTAAATGAACTTGGAAAGATTTTTAGGCCAACCCATACCTAGGAGCAATAGACGACAGTCATCAGTGTGTTTGTCCCAACCAGTGTTCTCTGTAAACTGTGCACCCACTCCACTATGCTGAAGGTCTGTACTGTGCATCCATTCTGCTGCACTGGATCCCAAGCACGCCTGTCCCAGGATTGACTTCTTCTGGTTTCAGAAACCACTGCTGTGCACAACCTCAGAACCTGGTGCAGAAGAAAAAAAATAGCAGGAGTGTAAGCCCCAAACCAAGAAACAACAGATGAGGCCAAATTAGGAATTCTACTCCAGCCTCGATCAAGCATTTTCCCATGTCCCAAAAGGAAACAGGTTGATCCCCGGAACAGTCTGTTGAGCTGGATGATCAGTCATGATCATAATGAATTGTAGAGCAATCTCTAATGTCTGAATGGTCTACTCTTACTCCTATTTTCTATGTTTCTCCACTAGGAAACACATGATTGTTTTGATAAGAATGACAAGGAGATCCAAGAACTTCTGAATTGCAAGCAGAAGGCATTCCTGAATTGAAAATACAACCAATACTTGAAGGAAAGAAAACACATCAAATGAAGGCCAACTTTCAAAACAAACTTATGACCTGAAGAATAATGGTGGATGGACAATACGTGAGAAATATAACAACTCGCTGACAGCCATAAAGTGGATGGATTCTTGTGCACAGTCAAGATCATCAATGGCTCAAATACCCAAGGACTTAACCCAGTGAGTGTGGTTATACACTGCAGTTACACATTAACAATCTAGACAAAGAAAATGAGGGCAGTGTGGCTAAGTTTGCAAATAACGTAAAAATAGGTAGTGTTGAGGAGGCTGGGAGATTGCAAGAGGACTTGGACAGGCTAGGAGAATGGGCACAGAAGTGGCAGATGGAATACAATATGGAAGAGTATGCATTTTGGTAGGAAAGATAAAGACATAGACTATTTCCAAAATGGGGAAAGCTTCAGAAATATGAAATTCAAAGGGACTTAGGAGTCCTCGTTCAGGATTCTCTTAAGGTTAACATGCAGGTTCAGTTAGCAGTTAGGAAGGCAAAGGTCATGTTAGCATTCATTTTGAGAGGGCTAGATTATAAAAGCAGGGCTGTACTGCTGAGGCTGTGAAATGCTCTCATCAGCCCATTTACACATTTAGACAATAGACAATAAGTTCAGGAGTAGACCATTCAGCCCTTTGAGCCAGCACCATCATTCATTGTGATCATGGTTGATCATCCACAATCAGTATCCTGTTCTTGCCTTATCCCCATAACCCTTCATTCCACTATCTTTAAGAGCTCTATCTATCTCTTTCTTGAAACTACCCAGAGACTTGGCCTCCACTGCCTTCTGGGGCAGAGCATTCCATATATCCACCACTCTCTGGGTGAAGAAGTTTTTCCTTAATTCTGTTCTAAATGGCCTACCCCTTATTTTTAAACTGTGTCCTCTGGTTCTGGGCTCACCCATCAGCAGAAACATGCTTCCTGCCTCCAGAGTGTCCAATCCCTTAATAATCTTATACGTCTCAATCAGATCCCCTCTCATCCTTCTAAACTCAAGTATATACAAACCCAGTCGCTCCAATCTTTCAACATATGATAGTCCCGCCATTCTGGGAATTGACCTCGTGAACCTACGCTGCACTCCCTCAATAGCCAGAATGTCCTTTCTCAAATTTGGAGACCAAAACTGCACACAATACTCCAGGTGCGGTCTCACCAGGGCCCTGTACGGCTGCAGAAGGACGTCTTTGCTCCTATGCTCAATTCCTCCTGTTATGAAGGCCAGCATGCCATTAGCTTTCTTCACTGCCTGCTGTACCTGCATGCTTGCTTTCATTGACTGATGTACAAGAACACCCAGATCTTGTTGTACTTCCCCTTTACCTAACTTGACTCCATTTAGATAATCTGCCTTCCTGTTCTTGCCACCAAAGTGGATAACCTCACATTTATCCACATTAAACTGCATCTGCCATGCATCTGTCCACTCACCTAGCCTGTCCAAGTCATCCTGTATTCTCATAACATCCTCCTCACATTTCACACTGCCACCCAGCTTAGTGTCGTCAGCAAATTTGCTAATATTACTTTTAATGCCTTCATCTATATCATTAACGTATATTGTAAACAGCTGCGGCCCCAGCACTGAACCTTGCGGTACCCCATTGGTCACTACCTGCCATTCCGAAAGGGACCCTTTTATCACTACTCTTTGCTTCCTGTCAGCCAGCCAATTTTCAATCCAAGTCAGTATTTTGCCCCCAGTACCATGTGCCTTAATTTTGCTCACTAATCTTTTATGTGGGACTTTATCAAAGTCTTTCTGAAAGTCCAGGTACACTACTTCCACTGGCTCTCCCTTGTCCATCTTCATAGTTACATCCTCAAAAAATTCCAGAAGGTTAGTCAAGCATGATTTCCCCTTTGTAAATCCATGCTGACTCTGACCTATCCTGTTATTGCTATCCAAATGAGTCGTAATTTCATCTTTTACAATTGACTCCAGCATCCTTCCCACCACTGACATCAGGCTAACCGGTCTATAATTCCCTGTTTTCTCTCTCCCTCCTTTCTTGAAAAGTGGGACAACGTTAGCCACCCTCCAATCCACAGGAACTGATCCTGAATCTATAGAACATTGGAAAATGATTACCAATGTGTCCACGATTTCTAGAGCCACCTCTTTAAGTACCCTGGGATGCAGACCATCAGGTCCTGGGGACTTATCAGCCGTCAGACCTAACAGTCTATCCAATACCATTTCCTGCCTGATATAAATTCCGTTCAGTTCATCCATTACCCTCGGTCCTTCAGCCACTATTACATCTAAGAGATTTTGTCTTCCCTAGTGAAGACAGATCCAAAGTACCTATTCAATTCTTCTGCCATTTCCTTGTTCCCCATAATAAATTCACCCGTTTCTGTCTTCAAGGGCCCAATTTTAGTCTTAACCATTCTTTTTCTTTCCACATACCTAAAAAAGCTTTTACTATGCTCCGTTATATTTTTGGCCGGTTTGCCTTTGTACCTCACTTTTTCTTCACGTATTGCCTTTTTAATTATTTTCTGTTGCTCTTTAAAAGTTTCCCAGTCCTCCGGCTTCCCGCTCATCTTTGCTATGTTATACTTTTATTTTTACATAGTCCTTAACTTCCCTCGTCAGCCACAGCTGCCCCTGTGGCCTCCCCTTCGGATCTTTCTTGCTGTTTGGTATGAACTGATCCTGCACCTTCTGCATTGTATCCAGAAACACCTGCCATTGTTGTTCCACTGCCATCCCTGCTAGGGTATTGTAACATTGAACTTTGGCCAGCTCCTCCCTCATAGCTCCATAGCTCCCTTTGTTCAACTGCAATACTGACACTTCCGATTCTCCCTTCTCCCTCACAAGTTGCAAATTAAAACTTATCATATTATGATCACTACCTCCTAATGGCTGCTTTACTTCAAGGTCCCCGATCAAATCCGGTTCGTTGCACAACACCTTTAGAGTATTGTGAGCAGTTTTGGGCCCTGTATCTAAGAGTATGTGCTGGCCTTGGAGGGGATCCAGAGGAGGTTTACAAGAATGATCCCAGGGATGAATGGCTTGTCATAAGAAGAACAGTTGAGGACTCTAGATGTGTACTCAATGGAGTTTAAAAGTATGAAGGGGGCCTCATTCAAACTCTCAGAATACTGAGAGGCCTGGGTAGAGTAGATGTGGGGAAGATGTTTTCACTAGTAGGAGAGGCTAGGAACTGAAAGCACAGACTCCAAGTGAACGGACGACTGTTTAGAACTGAGATGAGGAGGAATTTCTTCAGCCAGAGGGTGGTGAACAAGTAGAACTCATGCCCTACTGAAGGCTGTGAAGACTAAGTCATTGAGAGTTTTCAAACAAAAATAAATAGGTTCTTGATTAGTAAGAGAATCAAGGATAATGGAGAGAAGACAGGAGAATGGGATTGAGAAACATATTAGCCATAATCAAATGGCAGAGCAGACTCTGTGGGTCGCATGGCCTCATTCTGGTTCTGTATCTAATTGTCTTATGGTCTTCTGGCATTCATTACAGACAGAGAGGCAGTAACTGCTCATTGAAAGGAGCACTTTGAAGATCTCCCAACCAAGATTCAGTACTCAACTTGAGAGTCCTTGACTATGTCCCATAGCATGCTACTCATCAGCATCTCAGAACTACCCTGGACGGAAATGAAGTTGAAAAGGCCATCAGACAGCTGTGAGCCAATAAAGTCCACGCAGTTGGAATTCCTGCCAAAATACTAAATTATGGATATGATTACAGGATTATCATAAACACAAAAGAGTATATTTGTAATATATATTTAGAATAACTATAGTGTCTGTGAATGTGGGAGGAAGCATTATCATTTGATAAATAACTTGCAATGCAGGTTGGATTTTATCAAATTTATTTGGTTTATGTTTCCAGTAAACTAATGCCAGAACTTTTTCTCACAAAAATGTTGCAAAACAATACACGAATACTAACATGGAATCTGAACGAGAATAAACCAGCAATTGGATCAAAGTTACAACCTCCCTTACAAAATTGTCTACAGACTTCACAATCAAGTGGAATGTCAAAAGCTACAGAGGATGATTTACAATAAGAAAACTCAGTGTCAGTCTTTCCAGGCTGTTTTCAATTTTCAGTTTAAGGACTGTGTCCATGGTAGGTTTATATGGTAAACAGTGCCTGCTACTTGCAGTGCCATGTGGGATGCACACAGAACTGTAAAATGTGCTCTTATGTGACTGCCAATGGTTGGTACCATTGGCAGTGCCATATCAAGGTTGGTGGAAATAAAAAGAAGGTATCGAAAGCCAAAAGCTATGCTTTCATGACTTGGTAGACTGCATGCATGAGGATGGGATGACATTAATTGGAGAAATGGGCTTGGTGAGACAGGATGTGATTAGTAAGAGAGGGTTCAGAAGGATGGAAAGGCATGCACAAAATGGATGACATGGGAGTTTTGAATGAGATGATGGTGCTAGTCATGTGTGGCAAAATGGCAGAGACAGTTAATAAATAGAATTTGTTCAAAAGTTATTCTTTTTGCTGAAAATCAAGATTCATTGAATCTTGACTTGAATGAAGTAGATGTAGAAGATCTGTCAGGTTAGTTTAAAGACTACCCATTGTTGAAGATGATGTTAATAGTCTATACCCTCCAAGATGCAGAGGAGCTGGTGTTGAATTGGAGTGGACAAGGTTAGAAGTCACATGACACCAGGTAGTGGCCCAACAGGTTTATTTGAAATCACAAGCTGTTGGGAATGCTACTCCTTCATTAGGTGAAGTCAACCTGGTTTTGTGTAACTTCTGACCTATACCCTTCAAAGCTGACACGAGCCAATTCCACCATATGACATTCCACAAATTCAGAGTCTGGAGCACCTACAATATTGCCATGAAATTTGAATTCTGACCAATTACTTTGTCATCGAATATGATTGATAGTTTTGGTTAAAGCAAAAGGCAAATGAAGGGCTAATCTTAATAGATAAGAGATAAACTGTAACTTTTAATGGTAAGTGTGTATAGCCAAAATGTGTGGTGGAAGCAAACTCATGCAGGCAAGACACTAGGATTAAGGGAGGTAGGGGGTAATCAATTTTCAAAAAATTCATTCATAGGTTGCGGGTGTTGCTGGCTAGGCCAATATTTATTGCCCATCCCAGAAGGCAGCTTAGAGTCAACCACATTACCGTGGGTCTGAAGTCGCCTATAGAATAGACCAGGCAAGGATGTCAGTTCAAGATTGAGTTCAACAGCTTCATGAACTCCATGTTGAGTCCTGAAGGATGCAAAGTGCCTGAGTGAAAAATGCGATTCTGTTCCTTAGGTCTAGGACAGAACAAAAAAATGCTACACAGTCACTTGTTGACAATCTGTCTGAGAATTTCATGTCTGCTCTAACATCTTGCCTTTCATTCTGCCTCTGGAGTGTTGCTCGGAGTTTGTTTTGTAGCTGGAATTGAATGACATCATTAACTACAAGAGCAATGCTCAGAGGATTAGAGAGTATCTGATTCATCAGCTTGTGTTACAGTCTCAGTACAGTGCCCATGACAGAATATTTCAGTTTAAAGCATTTCATCAGTGAAGGATCTGTTCCTGGTTTAATTAGTGTAAATGAATTGAGAGTTCTTCTGGAATGGACTGCTGAACTGCTTCTAAATGCTATATTTCGAACCAAATCTGAGAGACCCACTATTGTAGGAGGATTTTAGATCCCTTAGATTGCAGTGTAGCATTCTACAAGTTCAACCATGAGAGTTAAATCTAAGCAATTTCATTCAAAGAATCCATCTAAACAAATTTTTTAGTTGAATTAGAATTATATTAGGATGTTAAGGATGTTAGTAGAAACATCATCTGCTCAGGGGATGATTCTGTTGTGGAATTACCAAGTTTTAAGACTCTAACATGTGACACTGGAGAAAACTTTCTTCTCTGGTTATGTGTGTGATTCTTGTTCAGCAGTCCCTTGGGATTGACAATGCCTTTCTTTCACTGGGTCCTGAGCTGACTAAACAGTCCAATACTAGGATCAACTTGCCCTGTCACAGGAGGGGCAAGTAGTGTTTGCTGTGGTGGCTGGTTAAGATGAGATGGTTGAGATGCTTGGGTTTTTGCATCCTCCTTCTGTTTTATGTGCTTGGCCTCCATATGGGCCTGTTGGAGACACTCAAGATGGTAATGTTCTTTTCATATTCTTTTCTCCACATTGGGTGACCGAGGGTTAGAGATTCCCACCAGTCAGTGAGGATATTGTGAAAAATGTTCAGGGCTTGTTTTGGAAGTCTTATGTCAGGTATGCAGATGATGTGACCCACTGAATGCAGGTTTTTTTTACTGTAACCAGTGCCAAGATACTGCAGGATATGATCTGATCTCAGGTAAGACAATAACATTGGAGCGTTTATCCAGCCAGTTGATTTGCAGTATTTTACAGAGACATCATTGTAGATTTTGTTCAACAGATTTGTGGTGTCTGTTGTACAATGTCCATGTTTCCAACGCATACAGGACAGCAGATAACACAGCAGCATTGGGCTTGGGGTGTTTGACATCAAATACTCCGTTCCTCAGATGGTCGAAAGCTGCATTGGCTCACTGGAGGTGATGTTGAGCTTCATTGTGGGTGGCTGCAATCACTGAAAGGAAGTACCTAAATGTGGGAATTTATCCACATTGTTCCGCAGTTCACCACGGATCTTGATTGTCAGGGGCTGAAATGCACTGTGGAAGCAGGCTTTTGGAGGACCTTTGTTTTCCTGAATGTTCAACCAAAGACTTAATCTCATGGACCTCTGATTGCACATACACAAGTATCATTGTTGTCCAGCAACTCAATGCAAAGATTGAGTGGTCTTAGTTCTGGACTGGAGTTGATATAGGTTGAACAGCTTTGAACTATACAGGAGATTAGTTCCATTAAGAAGTGGGAAGCTTCTCACATCTGGGATTGAATGTCGTAATGAGGAAGATGGAAAAGAACATTTGTGTGATGCACATCTTTGCTTGATCCCAGTTTTTCTCACATATTGGCTTTGAGGAGAATCTGTTGTGAAGATCACAGCTTGCATGCCATCATTCCACAGTTGGGGAACAGAAATGAAACTCTGCAAATAACCAAATTTGAGGATGCTGCATATTTGTGATTTTCCACAAAGGCCCCATGTAGATGCTCCTGCTGCTCTCTGCATTTTCCTTGGATTTTTTTTGCTGTGAACATCATGTCATTGTGTCTCTGGATTGTGACCCTAGTAGGAGCTGTTCAGCCATTAGAAAGGGGTTAATGAGGAGAGTATTGGCAGTTATTTTCAATGTGGTGGACAACAGGGGCACCCCTCTGTAACTACCTAATCAGTTTTATTTCTGCAAGATGGTCATAATTACAGCATCTTTGAGACCTCCCAGCACATTATCCCTCTTCTACATGAGGGAAGTTAAGTTATGTATGAGACGCTGTAGCTCAGTGGTTAGCACTGCTGCCTCACAGCACCAGGAACCCGGGCTCAATTCCAGTCTCGGGTGACTATCTGTGTAATATTTGCACATTCTCCCCATGTCTGCAGGAGTTTCTGTCCAAAGATGTACAGGTTAGTTGTGCTGGCTATGCTAAATTGCCCATAGTGTCCAGGGATGTACAAGTTAGGTGGATTAGTCTTGGGAAATGGAGCAGTGGGTCTAGGTGGGATGCACTTCAGAGGGCTGGTGTGGACTCAACTTCTTATATCTCAGAACAGTGCTATGGTACAACTAGTGTGTTCAATTCTTAGTATTGCAATTTTTTTTAACTTGATGTTCCCGCTGGATGAAATGTGACATTAGGAATTTAAAAAGTGACATAAGAGCTGATGATTAACCACCAGTCTGCTGCTGTAGAAACAAAATATCTTTGCTAATCAGACAGCGGTTGTTTGATTGTTAGCACCTTCTCTGCTTTGCTGCTGCTCCACAAGTAGACAGGTCACTCCCCTCTCTCAATGGTATTGGGGGGATTGGGGGGATTGGAGGTCATTGTTAGTAGCAACAATATGTGTGTCTTAGTCCCTGTCCATGCAGCAGATCCTGGTCTGTGCTGGACTTGGATTCCTACCGTTGGACATGGCTTTCCTCTGCTAGCACTGAGTTAGTGTGCAATGGCACTTTTTTAAAAGAACTCCCAAACAGGTATCACCCGCCTCCTCAAAAATAAATGTCCAGACATGGAACGTCAGAATGCTTGAACATTTCTAGCAGCAAAGTCAAAAGTCACATGACACTAGGTTATAGTCCAACAGGTTTATTTGGAATTCCACAAGCTTTTGGAGCACAACCCCTTCATCAGGTGCAATGAGGGGCTGCGCTCCTAAAGCTCGTGGGATTCCAAATAAACCTGGTGGACAATAATCTGGTATTGTGACTTCTGATTTTGTCCACCCCAGTCCAACACCGGCACCTCCTAATCATCTCTAACAGTGACAGACCTGAACATCATAATCTAGGAACTGTACTTCTGTGACAATGACATTGCTGTCCTTAGTGAGACATGACAGAGGGTTGGCGGCACTGTAAAAATGAGCTGGTTGACCATCTCTGTGAGCCCCTTGTGGGGTAAATGAACTTGGAAAGATTTTTAGGCCAACCCATACCTAGGAGCAATAGACGACAGTCATCAGTGTGTTTGTCCCAACCAGTGTTCTCTGTAAACTGTGCACCCACTCCACTATGCTGAAGGTCTGTACTGTGCATCCATTCTGCTGCACTGGATCCCAAGCACGCCTGTCCCAGGATTGACTTCTTCTGGTTTCAGAAACCACTGCTGTGCACAACCTCAGAACCTGGTGCAGAAGAAAAAAAATAGCAGGAGTGTAAGCCCCAAACCAAGAAACAACAGATGAGGCCAAATTAGGAATTCTACTCCAGCCTCGATCAAGCATTTTCCCATGTCCCAAAAGGAAACAGGTTGATCCCCGGAACAGTCTGTTGAGCTGGATGATCAGTCATGATCATAATGAATTGTAGAGCAATCTCTAATGTCTGAATGGTCTACTCTTACTCCTATTTTCTATGTTTCTCCACTAGGAAACACATGATTGTTTTGATAAGAATGACAAGGAGATCCAAGAACTTCTGAATTGCAAGCAGAAGGCATTCCTGAATTGAAAATACAACCAATACTTGAAGGAAAGAAAACACATCAAATGAAGGCCAACTTTCAAAACAAACTTATGACCTGAAGAATAATGGTGGATGGACAATACGTGAGAAATATAACAACTCGCTGACAGCCATAAAGTGGATGGATTCTTGTGCACAGTCAAGATCATCAATGGCTCAAATACCCAAGGACTTAACCCAGTGAGTGTGGTTATACACTGCAGTTACACATTAACAATCTAGACAAAGAAAATGAGGGCAGTGTGGCTAAGTTTGCAAATAACGTAAAAATAGGTAGTGTTGAGGAGGCTGGGAGATTGCAAGAGGACTTGGACAGGCTAGGAGAATGGGCACAGAAGTGGCAGATGGAATACAATATGGAAGAGTATGCATTTTGGTAGGAAAGATAAAGACATAGACTATTTCCAAAATGGGGAAAGCTTCAGAAATATGAAATTCAAAGGGACTTAGGAGTCCTCGTTCAGGATTCTCTTAAGGTTAACATGCAGGTTCAGTTAGCAGTTAGGAAGGCAAAGGTCATGTTAGCATTCATTTTGAGAGGGCTAGATTATAAAAGCAGGGCTGTACTGCTGAGGCTGTGAAATGCTCTCATCAGCCCATTTACACATTTAGACAATAGACAATAAGTTCAGGAGTAGACCATTCAGCCCTTTGAGCCAGCACCATCATTCATTGTGATCATGGTTGATCATCCACAATCAGTATCCTGTTCTTGCCTTATCCCCATAACCCTTCATTCCACTATCTTTAAGAGCTCTATCTATCTCTTTCTTGAAACTACCCAGAGACTTGGCCTCCACTGCCTTCTGGGGCAGAGCATTCCATATATCCACCACTCTCTGGGTGAAGAAGTTTTTCCTTAATTCTGTTCTAAATGGCCTACCCCTTATTTTTAAACTGTGTCCTCTGGTTCTGGGCTCACCCATCAGCAGAAACATGCTTCCTGCCTCCAGAGTGTCCAATCCCTTAATAATCTTATACGTCTCAATCAGATCCCCTCTCATCCTTCTAAACTCAAGTATATACAAACCCAGTCGCTCCAATCTTTCAACATATGATAGTCCCGCCATTCTGGGAATTGACCTCGTGAACCTACGCTGCACTCCCTCAATAGCCAGAATGTCCTTTCTCAAATTTGGAGACCAAAACTGCACACAATACTCCAGGTGCGGTCTCACCAGGGCCCTGTACGGCTGCAGAAGGACGTCTTTGCTCCTATGCTCAATTCCTCCTGTTATGAAGGCCAGCATGCCATTAGCTTTCTTCACTGCCTGCTGTACCTGCATGCTTGCTTTCATTGACTGATGTACAAGAACACCCAGATCTTGTTGTACTTCCCCTTTACCTAACTTGACTCCATTTAGATAATCTGCCTTCCTGTTCTTGCCACCAAAGTGGATAACCTCACATTTATCCACATTAAACTGCATCTGCCATGCATCTGTCCACTCACCTAGCCTGTCCAAGTCATCCTGTATTCTCATAACATCCTCCTCACATTTCACACTGCCACCCAGCTTAGTGTCGTCAGCAAATTTGCTAATATTACTTTTAATGCCTTCATCTATATCATTAACGTATATTGTAAACAGCTGCGGCCCCAGCACTGAACCTTGCGGTACCCCATTGGTCACTACCTGCCATTCCGAAAGGGACCCTTTTATCACTACTCTTTGCTTCCTGTCAGCCAGCCAATTTTCAATCCAAGTCAGTATTTTGCCCCCAGTACCATGTGCCTTAATTTTGCTCACTAATCTTTTATGTGGGACTTTATCAAAGTCTTTCTGAAAGTCCAGGTACACTACTTCCACTGGCTCTCCCTTGTCCATCTTCATAGTTACATCCTCAAAAAATTCCAGAAGGTTAGTCAAGCATGATTTCCCCTTTGTAAATCCATGCTGACTCTGACCTATCCTGTTATTGCTATCCAAATGAGTCGTAATTTCATCTTTTACAATTGACTCCAGCATCCTTCCCACCACTGACATCAGGCTAACCGGTCTATAATTCCCTGTTTTCTCTCTCCCTCCTTTCTTGAAAAGTGGGACAACGTTAGCCACCCTCCAATCCACAGGAACTGATCCTGAATCTATAGAACATTGGAAAATGATTACCAATGTGTCCACGATTTCTAGAGCCACCTCTTTAAGTACCCTGGGATGCAGACCATCAGGTCCTGGGGACTTATCAGCCGTCAGACCTAACAGTCTATCCAATACCATTTCCTGCCTGATATAAATTCCGTTCAGTTCATCCATTACCCTCGGTCCTTCAGCCACTATTACATCTAAGAGATTTTGTCTTCCCTAGTGAAGACAGATCCAAAGTACCTATTCAATTCTTCTGCCATTTCCTTGTTCCCCATAATAAATTCACCCGTTTCTGTCTTCAAGGGCCCAATTTTAGTCTTAACCATTCTTTTTCTTTCCACATACCTAAAAAAGCTTTTACTATGCTCCGTTATATTTTTGGCCGGTTTGCCTTTGTACCTCACTTTTTCTTCACGTATTGCCTTTTTAATTATTTTCTGTTGCTCTTTAAAAGTTTCCCAGTCCTCCGGCTTCCCGCTCATCTTTGCTATGTTATACTTTTATTTTTATATAGTCCTTAACTTCCCTTGTCAGCCACAGCTGCCCCTGTGGCCTCCCCTTCGGATCTTTCTTGCTGTTTGGTATGAACTGATCCTGCACCTTCTGCATTGTATCCAGAAACACCTGCCATTGTTGTTCCACTGCCATCCCTGCTAGGGTATTGTACCATTGAACTTTGGTCAGCTCCTCCCTCATAGCTCCATAGCTCCCTTTGTTCAACTGCAATACTGACACTTCCGATTCTCCCTTCTCCCTCACAAGTTGCAAATTAAAACTTATCATATTATGATCACTACCTCCTAATGGCTGCTTTACTTCAAGGTCCCCGATCAAATCTGGTTCGTTGCACAACACCTTTAGAGTATTGTGAGCAGTTTTGGGCCCTGTATCTAAGAGTATGTGCTGGCCTTGGAGGGGATCCAGAGGAGGTTTACAAGAATGATCCCAGGGATGAATGGCTTGTCATAAGAAGAACAGTTGAGGACTCTAGATGTGTACTCAATGGAGTTTAAAAGTATGAAGGGGGCCTCATTCAAACTGTCAGAATACTGAGAGGCCTGGGTAGAGTAGATGTGGGGAAGATGCTTTCACTAGTAGGAGAGGCTAGGAACTGAAAGCACAGACTCCAAGTGAACGGACGACTGTTTAGAACTGAGATGAGGAGGAATTTCTTCAGCCAGAGGGCGGTGAACAAGTAGAACTAATGCCCTACTGAAGGATGTGAAGACTAAGTCATTGAGAGTTTTCAAACAAAAATAAATAGGTTCTTGATTAGTAAGAGAATCAAGGATAATGGAGAGAAGACAGGAGAATGGGATTGAGAAACATATTAGCCATAATCAAATGGCAGAGCAGACTCTGTGGGTCGCATGGCCTCATTCTGGGTCTGTATCTAATTGTCTTATGGTCTTTTGGCATTCATTACAGACAGAGAGGCAGTAACTGCTCATTGAAAGGAGCACTTTGAAGATCTCCCAACCAAGATTCAGTATTCAACTTGAGAGTCCTTGACTATGTCCCATAGCATGCTACTCATCAGCATCTCAGAACTACCCTGGACGGAAATGAAGTTGAAAAGGCCATCAGACAGCTGTGAGCCAATAAAGTCTGCGCAGTTGGAATTCCTGCCAAAATACTAAATTATGGATATGATTACAGGATTATCATAAACACAAAAGAGTATATTTGTAATATATATTTAGAATAACTATAGTGTCTGTGAATGTGGGAGGAAGCATTATCATTTGATAAATAACTTGCAATGCAGGTTGGATTTTATCAAATTTATTTGGTTTATGTTTCCAGTAAACTAATGCCAGAACTGTTTCTCACAAAAATGTTGCAAAACAATACACGAATACTAACATGGAATCTGAACGAGAATAAACCAGCAATTGGATCAAAGTTAGAACCTCCCTTACAAAATTGTCTACAGACTTCACAATCAAGTGGAATGTCAAAAGCTACAGAGGATGATTTACAATAAGAAAACTCAGTGTCAGTCTTTCCAGGCTGTTTTCAATTTTCAGCTTAAGGACTGTGTCCATGGTAGGTTTATATGGTAAACAGTGCCTGCTACTTGCAGTGCCATGTGGGATGCACACAGAACTGTAAAATGTGCTCTTATGTGACTGCCAATGGTTGGTACCATTGGCAGTGCCATATCAAGGTTGGTGGAAATAAAAAGAAGGTATCGAAAGCCAAAAGCTATGCTTTCATGACTTGGTAGACTGCATACATGAGGATGGGATGACATTAATTGGAGAAATGGGCTTGGTGAGACAGGATGTGATTAGTAAGAGAGGGTTCAGAAGGATGGAAAGGCATGCACAAAATGGATGACATGGGAGTTTTGAATGAGATGATGGTGCTAGTCATGTGTGGCAAAATGGCAGAGACAGTTAATAAATAGAATTTGTTCAAAAGTTATTCTTTTTGCTGAAAATCAAGATTCATTGAATCTTGACTTGAATGAAGTAGATGTAGAAGATCTGTCAGGTTAGTTTAAAGACTACCCATTGTTGAAGATGATGTTAATAGTCTATACCCTCCAAGATGCAGAGGAGCTGGTGTTGAATTGGAGTGGACAAGGTTAGAAGTCACATGACACCAGGTAGTGGCCCAACAGGTTTATTTGAAATCACAAGCTGTTGGGAATGCTACTCCTTCATTAGGTGAAGTCAACCTGGTTTTGTGTAACTTCTGACCTATACCCTTCAAAGCTGACACGAGCCAATTCCACCATATGACATTCCACAAATTCAGAGTCTGGAGCACCTACAATATTGCCATGAAATTTGAATTCTGACTAATTACTTTGTCATAGAATATGATTGATAGTTAGGAAGCTGTGTGCTTTCATGTTAGATGCTGAAATTATAACAGACAGATTTCAAGGAAATTGAGGTTTTTTTCCTTGAATTGAGTCCATCAGATGTAAATTTGCCTTTCAAGCCAGGAGAAAACAGTTCATCATTAGACACTAACATTCTGTGACTACTAACAAATCACAAGACTTCTTGACAAAGATTGTATATGTATTCTTAGGCTTGTTTACACACATGGACACCTTTTTATGTAGCTCTCTCCCGAGCGAGAATTTTTTTGTTTCTGTTAAAGTCTTAGTGAAAAAGTAACTGGGAATCCTGAATTTGAAGAACTACTATTGCAAGAAAGATACTAATTTAACCACAAATATTTTGTGGGACTCTCTCTAGTTTCACAATACCAATGCATATATCAGTAAAACCACATTTAATTCCGCAGCAACTGGTGAGAAACTTTTTTTCTTGAGAAACAATTACCTGATGCACTCAATTTGCAACACTTCACTGTGTGATAATCTTTACCTTCCTAACATTAAGCTACAGAATAGGTGACTTTTTAATCCTGTAATGTTTTGAAGTAACTTTGCTGAAATGCACAAGCAGCAATACAATTATCTCAAGCTAGATGCAAGAATTATCACAGCAAAATGCTGTATACAATGGAATCTTTATATCTTGAAACCATTGATTCATATTGTTCATTACTTGAGGGTCATTAAACAATTGACACCACAAATTTCAGCAAATAAAATATGAACTTGGTAACACAATATTCCTTTTGGGTGAACATGGAGCATCTCTGTCCACAAAGCAGTGAATCTTATAATATTTCTTGACCATGAATTTTCATGCTAAAGCCTTTAGGTAAATAGTATTAGCACTGAATCCCTGAGGCCTGCAGAATTAAACTGATATGTCTGAATTTTCACAATGTAATTTCATGCTGAATAATAGGATTAATACCTCTAGTCAGATACAATTGAGTCTGGTGAAAATTACACCCAAAACATGAACTGTTATTTTTGCTGAAAATTAAAAAGGCAATTGTCTGAAATGGTGTAGTGTCCGGGATTTTTTTGGAGCAGGGTATTTCGCAGGTGGCACCGTTAGATATTTTAACATACCATTCAGTTCAAAAGAATTTTGCATATTGAATTGCTAAAAATGTAAACTAATAACAATGTAGCAAAAGCAACAGATCTTCTGGGGCCTAAGTAAACAATGGCATCAATATCAAATCTCCTTAACCACAGAGATTTAGGGATTGAGGGAAAAAAATGATAAAGTGCAGGAATTCGGGCCAAACCTAGTAAAGAAAAAGAAATGAAAGACAGAAAAAGAATTCATAATGTGGCCCACCAGATTGATCATCAGCCTTCAAATCCTTCCAACTTGCCTTTAGCACGCAGTAAGAGTTGGTGAGTTTCCTCGTCAACCATGCACTGCCACCAGCCACAGATAAATGGGGAAGATTAGCATCAAGAAAGGCATTTGACTGTAAAACCAGCTGCCAAATCCAAAAACAAAATGGTTGACACTAACTGGATCAACCAGCATCGTGGCGTACAATGTAAACTGGGAAAAGCTGGAAACAAACTCTGAACAGCAGTTAACAACATTTGGGAAAATGAATAGTTTTTTTAGTTCTTTTCTGAGTCAGAGGGGTTGGCTGACATTGCAAGTTGGTAAGCATCATGTAATTAAAAAGATGCACCTTGTTAACTTCAACTGTAGAACTTCAACTGTAGCATTCTTTGAGTTTAATAGTTAACTAATGTTCAAAATCTAGCAAGTTCTTAAAAGAGAATGGGAAGGTTAAGGATGAGGTGTTGTTTGTATGAGGAAAGAGATGAAGCAGGATAAATTGGCTAAACTTGTCGAGATTTACAACTGACACGGTGTCCCTTAATACTCTGAATTTGTTGGATGATATGCACATAAATAATTGTGAACCATTACCACATTGTTAATTTTCCAGTAAGATCAGATGCAATGTGATGGTTACACAAAAATATAGAGTGGAATTTTTGTATAATTTATCAATATGACTCTTTTAAGAGGATGAATTTTTATGGTGAATTTTCTAATCATTGAAACAAAAGCTATTTTTTTTAATGTTTGTATGACTTCATTGCAATCTAATGTGTGTGTCAAATTATGGTAGCAAAATATTTATTCAAACTCATATTACCACACAAATTTCACAAAAGCAACCCAATAAATTTCTGAGAGATGTCAAGTGTTTAAAAATACACATAATTAATTTGCTTCACTTTTTTTTATGTGATTTGCGAGTTTGGAAAACTCAGAACCTGTAAATTTATTTTTTGATTTATTTTTCTCCTCTGGTTTTGCTGTATTGCTTATTCATTTGCTTTTGTCCTGGCAACAGCTGTTATGCCTTAAGCAAACCCTGTAGTCACTTCCTATAATCCTTTCTTGGTGGAACAGATGGCTTGGAGTCTGAGGCTCCCATTCTGCAGCCTATGAGTTATGCTGCATTTTCAAGTAGAAGGTCAGTTTCTATCTTGAAGCATCATTATGGCTTGTAGTAAATGGATGCTGAGTTCATCATAAGTACTTATTGTAGCCTCAGCAGATTAATGCAAAAACTGAATTTATGAAAAAGGCAGAAAACTGGAACCTGACATGAAATTGCCAAAAGCAGTATTTTTTAAAAAATGACATGGTAAAATGGAACAAAGATGATACACTAAGGAGAAATAATTAACCTTATATGATAAGTGAGGCCAAAGTGTTATGAATTAGAATATAATTATTTTAGCTGGATAAATCTTAGAGAATAAAACTTAGAGAATAAAAATAAAATTTAATACTATACCTGAGGGTGTTTGCTAGCTTTGAGTATTCACTAAACTCTCTTATTATTTCAAATTTAAACATACTGTGGGGAGCCACATGATTGAATATATTACATACAAGTAAAAATTTGAATATTAGTTCTGAAGGTTTTTTATGTCTTCATTGCCAAACTCATTATTGACTACTATCAATATTCATGCAATTAAATCTCACAAATGAACAAAGAGTGAATTTTCTGCACTATATATTTTTGGATGTTTGATTTTCCCTGAAGCAGGAAGAGAAAAAAGAGAAATAGCATGAATAACTAATATCATGGCAAAGAAACAGGAGGGTATGGTCAAAATGAAGTGAAGGAAAAAATATGGGAGAATGAAGTAATTGGTTCAGTGTGGTGAGCAAAATGTGCACATTTCTGGACACAGAGGGATTTCAAGGTACACAGCATGGCAGAGATTGGAAGAAACATGTCCTAGTTGTAAACAGAGGACACAATATGAAAGATTTTCAAAGTTAATGTCTGAGGATCAGTGATGAAAAAAACTAATTTGATGGTGGGATGTAATGAACTTAAAGAATCAATAATGCAGCGCCTATATTCAGAGATTATTTGAATAATATTTTTGCTACCGCAACAGCCTCATTCAAACATCAGTGATAATAGGAACTGCAGATGCTGTAGAATCCAAGATAACAAAGTGTGGAGCTGGATGAACACAGCAGGCCAAGCAGCATCTCAGGAGCAAAAGAGCCCTCTCTGATGAAGGGTCCAGGCCCAAAACGTCAGCTTTTGTGCTCCTGAAATGCTGCTTGGCCTGCTGTGTTCATCCAGATCCACGCTTTGTTATCTCTCATCCAAACATCAATCTGTTACAGACAAAAGATTAGACTTGTTAAAATTGATTCCATTATGAAATTGTAAAGTTTAGCTTTTTTCTTGGGGTAGCAGACAGAATATTATCATTATCAGTTCTAAATGAGGACATCCATACCATTGTGGTTATGTTAGCTCTTTGAAAGAGCTAACATAATCAGTCCCAATCTCATGCTCGCTCTACTCGGACTTCACATTTCATATTTTCAGGTATATATCTAATTGTCTTTTGAAGGTCGCCATCAAACCTGTTTCCATCATCCTTTCATCATAGTCTGTTGCATAAAAATAGTTATCATTTCCCCTTGGATTTTTGTTTTACCAATTGTGTTAACTCCTCACCCCAATCAATGAAGTCGCTTATCCACAGTACCAGACTAGGAAATCTCAACTGCACTCTTTTCTAGGCTTTGACATCCTTCCTAAACTGTAGTGCCCAGGATGGGACACATTACGTCAACTGGGGTTTGATCAGTTCTAAAGGTTGACCAAATTTTCTTTGCTTTTGAACGCTATTCCATTATGTATTTATATTATAGTGTTATAGCACAAACCAGCTCTACATTAACGAATTCCCTTAATTTTATTGTTCCTTCGTCAGCTGTGAAATTACCTATTTTGGAACAACAGCAGAAGAATAGAAAATGTCACATTCTAATGATTGGTCTTTTGATAGCTCAATGTCTCGGGGGATGGATGTAGTAGCCATCTATCAGACTCTGGTGTATAGATTTAAGTGGTGTAGGCACTCTGGATCATTAGGATCAGGTTTTTGTGAATTTACCTCCTGTGCACAATGTTATAGCTTGTGTACAAATTGACTGCAGTCTCTTTAAAACAACATTTACTCAGAACACCTGAGACCACAAACAATATTATATATCCTGATATAGTGTGGCATCATGGTTATATAGACTATTTCATTTATTGTGCATGTATTCTTCAGCACACTGTGGTATATATTGTGATAAATTACACAATAATCATAAGCTTTGAAAACTGACTTTGTTTCTGTATTAGTAAGCTATTATTGCTTTTACTCGCTCTGAGTGTTTGGAATCTTCGCAAATCTCAGTACTGCATGAATAGAATTCATTATTTTTGGAGATCACTAAAGAATACCTGATCTAAGATCCCACTGCAATCTTCTTCCCTAGATTTTTACTTTTTATTTAACTCTTAGTTCTTGTCTTATCTTGCACTGAATATCCAAGAAAAAAATCAAGCTCTCATCTAAAGCAAACAAGGATTATAAACCAACAGAAGAAAATGTCAAGAATCATCAGTTGTTGCCTAAGAATAGCTGATTCCTTTTGAGTCCTATATATGAAAAGGTATTTCTGCCTAACATTTTCATATATGTCAGTGACATATTGCATGTTAACATTTTGTCAGTTATTTTCTGTTCTCTTTATAAATTCTAATGTTTTTTGATTCACATTAGAAGATAATAAAACAATATTCTGCTTAATGTTATTTTTATAACCAACTGTTATAAAAATACTAATTAGTATGAACAATACATTCTATTAAGGGAACAATATATCTTTGCCAGGAGCTGAAAATGGGCAGTTTATTCGTGACTTCGGACAGCAATAAAAAATCATGCATGATTAAATCATGCATTTATGCATTGTGCACTCATGCTTGAAGACTTGAATTAGATATTTGTTCCAACAGTTTTAACCTTTTAGGAGCTGAAATAATACCTAAAAATCTAAACATTGAAACATTTATAGCGCAGATTGAGGCCATTTTCTCAACTTGTTAATGTCAATTGATTACGTGTTATTCAACTCATTCCACCACCCACACCCTGCTTCACCAACTCCCCACCCACCACCCTTTCCAAACTCTGACAATCATAGAATCCCTACAGTGCAGAAGGAGGCTTTTTGGCCCACTGAGGTATGTACCAACTGAGTCTGTTTGCATGGTTGTCTGAGCGATGCCGGGGCAAAACCCTGAGTCTGCACCAACTCTCCCAAGAACATCCAACCCAGACCTAGCATCCCACCCAACCCTGGTATTTATCATCGCTAATCCATCTTGCTTGCACATCCCTGGATACCATGGGACAATTTATAATAGCCAGTCCAGCTAACCTGCATATTTTTGGAATGTGGGTTGAAACCTGCATATCTGGCAGAAGCCCATGCAAACATGGGGAGAATGTGCAAACTCTGCAGGTTTGCCCAAGTCTGGTATCAAACCTGGATTCCTGGTGCTGTGAGGGAGCAGTGCAAACCAATGAGCCACCATTCTTTGTATGGCAATACCAATATAGCTTCAAGATAACAAAGTGTGGAGCTGGATGAACACAGCAGGCCAAGCAGCATCTCAGGAGCACAAAAGCTGACGTTTCGGGCCTAGACCCTTCATCAGAGAGGGGGATGGGGAGAGGGATCTGGAATAAATAGGGAGAGGGGGGGAGGCGGACCGAAGATGGAGAGAAAAGAAGATAGGTAGAGAGGGGAGTATAGGTGAGGAGATAGGTCAGGATACCTCTCCCCATTCCCCTCTCTGAAGGGTCTAGGCCCGAAATGTCAGCTTTTGTGCTCCTGAGATGCTGCTTGGCCTGCTGTGTTCATCCAGCTCCACACTGTTATTTTGGATTCTCCAGCATCTGCCGTTCCCATTATCACCAATATAGCTTCAAGTTTTTTTTATAATGCAGTGCAGGGTTTTGCCCCTGGCATCACTCAGACAACCATGCAAACAGACAAAACTCCACAGCTCTCTCAGAAGTTGCTTCTAATGGGCAAAGACCTGTGTGAAAAAAATTACCCTGAATTGAAATTTGGGCCCATGTTGGATTCATGCTCCACTCCCAGACTGAAAACACAGAGCAGAGACTGACTTTTCAGTAGTGTCATTTGGGAACACTGCTGTGTCTTTCAAGTAAGATATTCAACCAGGGGCATGGCTGTCTATTTGTTTATGTCAATCTATGTCGTAGTAGACATTATTTTCTTCCACAATCTAGACTACCAAAAATACAGTAACTAGTTTATAAAAATCTCATCGATACTGTGATATGAATGTTTGGGATGCATTTGCTTACATACCAGTAGTGGCTTCAAAGGTGAGACACTTTCATCTCAAGCCTAGCACAGTTTCCAGAACTGAAAGAAGGCCTTTAGATTGACATGCCTCTATTAAATTTTGAATGGACAATTAAATAATTCTAAGCAGTATATCAAACCCAGAAATGGCCGAGCTCGAAGAGTTCATAACTAACAACTACAACTGTACTCACTTTAATGTGCTGTCTTTGCTAACTCCTTTTTCCCACAAACAATTGAAGTTAGGAACAATCTTCAACAAAGCTTAAGCTTCATGCTGTCTAAGTCGAATTTAGATAAATCCGTTGATTTTTAAGTATAATGTATGTAACAACTTTGCATATTGTGTATATCATGTATTTTCTGTGAAGATTTACCCATGAAAGTCTACAGAGGGAAAACCCTATCAAGTACAAAGGACTAAGTCAGTACTCTGGAATGCTCCGTTTAGGTAATAAAACATTACGTGAGTGATACTATGTATTTTGTTTTTGCAGATTTTTTTAAACCAGTCTCTCATGTCCAATATCCTAGGTATCAAGGAGAGGACACTACTACTAATTCATCCTAATACCTGCTTCTCATGCCGGTAGAAACTATCAATATGACCAGAACAAAATTCAAGCTTTGATCACTAACAAATTGGAAAAGGCAGTTTCACCTGAACATCATATCTTTTGAAAGATGTAATGACCGTCATTATCAGATAATGATGAGAATGTGTAGCATTGTTAACAGTTCACAGGTGAAGGAGAGCCAACATTAAAATTGATAACATACAAGTCAGAATCATTGGCATATGGTCTGATGGATCCTGTATTATTTAGAAGTTAAGCACCACAGATGCAGGAAACCTGGAATGAAAACAGAAAAGTCTGGAAATATTCAGCAGTTAAGGTGTTTCCTGTGGAAAGAGAAACAATGTCAATATTTTAGATCAATAACCTTTCATAAGAATTCAGTTTAAAAAACTGCAAGGTATGATGTTGACACATTCGCTAACAATTGCTACACAGAAGACCTCCTAGTTTCTACCAGCAAAGTTATCAGAGCCCAACTAAGACACTGACATCTATCTGACGAGGTTGAATATTACCTTAGTATGTTCCAATTCACAAAATGCAGAATAAATCTAAACTGTGCAATTCCTTCCATCAAATGGCACCTACTCACTAATAACTTGTTTTCTGGTGGTTCCAGCAGAACTACCTGTAAGCAGACCCTACCGCATCCCTGATCCAGACATGATTGGAAGCTTATCACAAGAGGAGACATGGAATAAGTACTGCACAAATTAGTCTTAGCAAAACAGGGACCACTGCTTTATCATATTCTACTTTTGTAAGGCCTGGCTTGCTCTTATGGCCTACCATTATATCATTCCCAAGCCTGCTGGGACATGAGGCAGAGAAAGCATGTACTTAAGTCTTGTTTCATATCTAGTTTGCTAGCCCGGAGGTTGGTAGCCTATTACCAGAGACTCTGGCTTGAGAGATGTGACTCTGCATCAACAATGGCCAGCCTGCACAGTCTTGCAATCACACGGCCTGATGTAGGTGTATTGGAAAGATTTTGGCCAAATTATGAATACACTTTCCTTTGGATTGAGGCTTAAGCTTGAAGCTCTGACTCAGAGACATATACACATTGCGACAAGACATATATTTATGCTGTGCAGAGGATGGATTTAAGAAAGATTTGTTGCACATCTTGGTTCTACAGCAGGTAAATGATGAGGATTCAATATTTTTAGCCTAATTTAAAGTTAAAATGAATTGATGCAGCAACTGTTCCCAGGGCTTCATATGATGTGATAATCAGACTTTGTGTAGAGCTACCTATTTGCAGTTTTGAAAAAGTAGTCAATGTATGGCTTTCTGATATGGTAACACACACTTCACAATATATGGAGGATGGTAAATCCAGCACTTGGATGATAGGTCTTGGATATTTCAATTCAAAACAACACAGTATGATTTCAAGAGGGAGGTGGATAATTGTACCTGGTGCTAAAGGGTCCATGGATATGGGGGAAAACAGGAATAGGCTATTGAGTTGGATGATCAGCATGATCATAATGACTTGTAGAGTAGACTCTGAGGGTTGAATAGCGCACTCCTGCTCCTATTTACGTTGTTTCTACCCTTTTCTATACTTTTAAGTGCAAATGAATATATTGTAAAAATTAGGCTTGTTTTCTCTAAAATCTGAATTTGATCAAAATGTTAGTAGGAAAAATCAGGATGGAGAAATATAACCTATTTGCACTGTGTGGGGACTCTCGAACAAGAGACACAGTCTGAGGATTAGATTCAGACCATTCAGGAGAGATGTGAGGAAGAACTTCAACACACAATGGGGAATAGATGCTTGGAACTCTCTTCCACGAAAGGCAGCGGATGCTGGATCAGTTGTTAATTTTAAATCTGAGGAAGATAAGTTTTAGTTAAGCAAAGGTTTCAAGAATATGGGTCAAAGGCACATAAATGGAGTTGGGCCACAGATTAACCATGATCACATTGAATGGCAGAACAGGTTTGAGGGGCTGAATGGCCTCCTACTGCTTCTATGTGTTCTAATCTTTCAAAGTACTCCCATTACTAACTGTTGCGTAGCTACAGAAATCACTTTGGAAACATTGGCCGGTAGTATCAATTTATGCTTTTCTTTTTATTCTGTAAAACTCCAACCGGTATGGACTGTAAAGCACATCAGAGCATGAAGGCTGGGGCCCACCAGCATCACCATCT
Organism: Stegostoma tigrinum; assembly: GCF_030684315.1. Lineage (NCBI taxonomy): Eukaryota > Metazoa > Chordata > Chondrichthyes > Orectolobiformes > Stegostomatidae > Stegostoma > Stegostoma tigrinum. The sequence goes on along the minus strand of NC_081364.1, from coordinate 28,927,838 downwards.
TTTCTTTACAGTAATATCACATATTTATATCGCACCTTTCAGGCCCATCAGTGGAAAAGAACATCCTCCGACACTTCTGCCCGCATCATCCTCCGACACTTCCGCTATCTACAATCCGACCCCACCACCCAAGACATTTTTCCATCCCCACCCTTGTCTACTTTCCGGAGAGACCACTCTCTCCGTAACTCCCTTGTTCGCTCCACACTGCCCTCCAACCCCACCCAACCCCACCACACCTGGCACCTTCCCCTGCAACCGCAGGAAATGCTACACTTGCCCCCACACCTCCTCCCTCACCCCTGTCTCAGGCCCCAAGATGACTTTTCATATTAAGCAGAGGTTCACCTGCACATCTGCTAATGTGGTATACTGCATCCACTGTACCCGGTGTGGCTTCCTCTACATTGGGGAAACCAAGCGGAGGCTTGGGGACCGCTTTGCAGAACACCTCCGCTCGGTTTGCAATAAACAACTGCACCTCCCAGTCACAAACCATTTCAACTCCCCCTCCCATTCTTCAGATGACATGTCCATCATGGGCCTCCTGCAGTGCCACAATGATGCCACCCGAAGGTTGCAGGAACAGCAACTCATATTCCGCTTGGGAACCCTGCAGCCCAATGGAATCAATGTGGACTTCACAAGCTTCAAAATCTCCCCTTCCCCCACCGCATCCCAAAACCAGTCCAGTTCGTCCCCTCCCCGCACTGCACCACACAACCAGCCCAGCTCTTCCCCTCCCCCCACTGCATCCCAAAACCAGGCCAACCTGTCTCTGCCTCCCTAAACTGTTCTTCCTCTCAACCATCCCTTCCTCCCACCCCAAGCCACACCTCCATTTCCTACCTACTAACCTCATCTCACCTCCTTGACCTGTCCCCTCCCTACCTCCCCACCTATACTCTCCTCTCCACCTATCTTCTTTTCTCTCCATCTTCGGTCCGCCTCCCCCTCTCTCCCTATTTATTCCAGAACCCTATCCCCATCCCCCTCTCTGATGAAGGATCTAGGCCTGAAATGTCAGCTTTTGTGCTCCTGAGATGCTGCTTGGCCTGCTGTGTTCATCCAGCTTCACATTTTTTTATAGTGGAAAAGAACAGTTCAGTTGATAACAAAGAGAGAGGAAGCCATCATCAACTGCAATGAACATTTAAAGGGCTGGTGAACTATTAACCCAAAGTGTACTCTATGAAGACTATGGTAACCAAAGAAGATCGAGGCTCCATTTAAAAAAAATCTGCCGGTCATGGCACAGCTGGAGATTGAACCCACAGCTTAGCAGACCTATTGACTCACTTGCCATATGCAAGGCTCTGGAGGCTATATCACCTCGTCATCAAGCACAGAGAACTGGTTAGAACTCCAGCAACATCTGTGTGCAATTCTCTCTCTGATGGAGGAAGAGGGTAGTAACCCCGGACATGCATGATGCAAATATTGTGATCCTGTAAGAGAACAAGGGTGACTTGCAGAGATTACAACAACGATCTAAGCACATGCTGCTGAGCAATGTGGGAACAGTACTCGCCTGTGTTGCCCTATTCAGACCGCGTATCCTGGCTAAATGAATTTACTCCAGAGGAGGCAGAATGTGAAATCAGGGAATGGTTTTACTGCCCATAGCTTTGGGGGTGGGGGACAGCTGCAGTGCACATGCTCACATAAAAGTAACAAAGACACCAAGGCAAGAGGAAATGGCCAGGCAGAATCTCCCATGGGCTAGTGATAGGGGACAAAGGACATCCCAGGACTGTTAAAGTATGGGTCACTACCTAGATCACCCTGATTAAAATCAAGACATGCTTAACTGAGAGGCAAGGTAGGTCAGTGAGCACAGGGCAGATGGTAGAGTAGCTCTTGCTGAGAATTGACAGAGGGACTGCGAGTTGTAGACAAACCTAAGACCATGGAGGGCTGGAGATGGGAGGCCTGTCGGAGAGTAGTTGGAAGTGTCAAGCCAAGGGGTATAAAAGGTGAGTAGATTAGTGGACGAAGGAATGGGAGCAGGTGAAGGGTGAGGATGGAAATAGGAAGTCTGATTGACAATATGGATGTGTGTTTGGAAACTTATCTCTCAGTGGCATGTAACGACAAACGTGGTTCATCTCAATGCCCGGGAAAAGAAAACTTCTCGGGTAATGGGGGGGGGGGGGGGGGTAGGGTAGTAAACCGTAATTTATAAAATAAAAATATTATTCACCGCGTTATTATTATTAAACAGTTTAAACTTATTTTTGTCAAAAACCTGCCAGGGGAGGTCGGCTTCAGCACCGCTTGTCAGGTGCGCGCCTTGGGACGAGCCCCACGCGCGCGAGCATCTGGCGCGTGCACGAGCCCGAGCAGAACTAGCGGAGTAGCTCCCAGACAGAGTGGCAGGGATTGGAGGGAGAGGCAAGAATAAGCGGAATAGGGACAGAAAGTGGTGCTGTAGTCCGGAGAGTTGGGAAGTGCCAGTAGAGGAGCAGGGGGGGGTGGGGGGCATGCAGCTGACCAGAGCCGGAAAAGCGGCACTTTGCCAAGGCTTGGATTCAGGAGTGAGCCCTGTAACAGAGCCCCGGCTCCAGACGGATGCGGCTCGCCCCGGGGGGGACACGGTGAACGGGACCATGCGAGAGTGGAGCAGAGCTACAGGCACCGGTAAGTCTCGCAGTGGCAGGCTGGCTAGTTGGGGCAGCTCCTCGGCTTCTCCACCGTGTGAGTCTTCACTGAAAACTCCCAGCACTTGTGCTTCATAGGAAAGCCGAAGAATGAAAAAGTTTTGCATAAGTTTTATTGTTTTCATTTGAACTAAAGTGTTATCTGTCGCAACTTCGAATAATATGTTGAAGTATAAAGGTCGATTTATTATTTCCGCAAATATTAGGAGCGAGCACCACTGTATGGTGCTGTTTTAATTCATTTTACCTAACGTATATGTTCTTTTAACTTGATGTCCTATGGATTTGTCTGGTTCAATAAATCCAAGTTTTCACCCGTTTTGTTGCTAATTTTATTAGTTAAAGCTTCATTTTGACATCTGATTATCATGGACGTAACTATCGTTTTGCCAAATGGTAATTACGGAAGTGTTGTTTGTAGTTTGCACACAAGTAATTCAGAATTGTATTTTGTACCTGCGGGAGGACATGAAGTCACTTTAACGTGTCGCCTGCGGTGTTGCCATAACGCAGGGTTTTTGTAAGAACAATCAAAGAAAAGCAGAATGCTGGTCATTTGAAATAAAAACAAAGTACTGGAGAAATCATCAGGTCTGGCAGCATCTGTGCGCACGGAAACACAGTGAACAATTCAGTGCAATATAACTGTTTAATCATCCTTTGCATCTGGGGGTTGTTAACAAAGAACTTATTACAACCATAGCTTCCCAAGGAAGTTCTGATCTAACACAGCAACTTGCTCAGTTATGTTATTTAGTGTGGGGCTGAATTCACAGAGAAAGCTGCCTGAGAAGTGGACCTTAGTGAACCAGTCGATGTTTTCTAGATAATTTGTGACCATTTCTCCGGGGGGGGGGGAACGGAATTCTAATTCTGAAACTGCCACGGTGCGTTTCAGATTTGTCATTTTTGGGTTATAGTCCTGTATTAATTACTATAGCCTGGATTCGTTTTTGGTGGGGGTCGGAGTTGTGGAATTTGGTAACATCTTTAAGGCACTGGAGAAAGAATTTGTAGGAATGTCGATCTGGGATCGAGTAGGGAATGGCTCTGGCACCTGGAAACATTGGAGGTTGTGCGTTTGGGAACAATAGGGGAACAAGGCACCATTTTTAAATTGTTGAATTGTTGTGCTTTTGGGATCTGTGTGGATGTATGAAGGGTAGGGATTGTGATCAATCTCTAACGTCATTGTGAGCAATGGGAAATATAGTCTAATTGCTTTGGTTCCCCCCCCCCCCCCGCTTTGAGTCTTGGCTATTACCTCCCACATCACCAAAAGCTGCTTGGAGCATTGTTGGAAAATCACGAGCTGGGTTTTCACCATCAAGTGCCAGGACCACAGAAATTGAAATTCCAGTAAATGTATGTTTATGCATTCTTTATTAAGCAGAAATTCGACAAACAAAAGTTACTTGTTTCAATGATTTGAGAGATTTTGAACCATGTTTATATGAATGCAATGGTACTATAAATAAATAAATCATGAATACTTGTGTTTCTCTACCCAAATGTTTCTTCTCATGGATGCTGATGTTACCTCTATTAATTTGAAGTCTGAGAATTCAATTCCATTTCTTTGAAATTCATGTGTAAGTGGTAAAAGGAGGAAGAAAGGACAAAACTTCTACCTTTCATATCCAGTTCATGGACAGACTCTATGTGGGCAACTCTGTGAAATGCAACACAAACTCAGAAAGCATGCTTGTGATTAATAGCTCTGGACAACTGTTCTGAAATGTTTGAGAAGGAAAGACTGGTTGCAGCTCAGACTCTTGAGATAGTTTGAGACTGTGAAGTAAAATCTTAAAGATGTTGAAGGTCGCATGAAATGGGCAAATATATCATACAATTGAAAAAGATGTAACATCCTGAATTATGTTATATTAAATCTTTTCCAGTTGTTGTTAGGATGAGAATGCTATTGGTAAGGTGTTGCCCACCCATAATTGGCCTTGGGAATCTGGAGGCAAGGCACTTTCTCACTCAGGTGGTATGCTAATATAGCTCTGATCCAAGATAGTGAGCGATTTGAAGGAGAACTTTATAAATAGTGCTGTTTTCATGCGACTGCTGTCTTTGTCTTCTGGTGGTAAAGGTTGTGAGCTTGTAAAGTACTGAGGTAAGGATCCTTAGCAAATTGCATTTTCTAGATGGTAGACACTGCTGGCACTGTGAAGGAAGTGAATATCAAAAGTGGAAGATGCAATGCTGGTTTCTCCTGAATCGTGTTGAACATCTAGAGTGTTGTCAGAGCTGCATTCAGCCAGGCAATGGCGAGTATTCTGGCATGTTTCTGACCTGTTTCTTGTAGATTTTACTGGGGCTTTCAGAGATCAGGAAGTGACTTACTGCAGAATCTCAACCTTCGATCTGTTCTTGCAGACACAGTAAATAAGTGGCTAGTCCAGTTAATTTTGTTGTAAATGTCAATGTCCAGTATATTGATCATGGGAAATTCACTGATGGTAATGTCATTGAACATTCAAACAGATGCTCAGCTATAATCTCACAGGAACTGGTCGTTGTCTGCCACTTATGGTATAAATGCTACCACTCCATTATCTGATTAAATGGTTGCTCAGCGTTAGCACTGTTTAACAGTGCCAGGGACTCTGGTTCAATTCCACTCTTGGGCAATTGTCTGTGTGGAGTTTGCACATTGTCCCCATGTTTGCGTAGGTTTCTGCTAAGTTCTCTGGTTTCGTTCCACAGTTCAAACATGTGCAGGTTAAGTGGTTTGGCCATATTAAATTGTCTATTGTGCCCAGGGATGTGTAGGCGAGATTGATTAGCCATGGAATACATAGGGTAAGGGCGGGTCTGGGCAGAATTCTGTTTGGAGGTTTTGTGTGAACCCAATGGGCCGAATGGTCAGCTTCCACAATGTGAGGATTCTGTAATTTCATAGAATTTCATAGAATCCCTACAGTGTGGAAACGGGCTCTCGGGCCCAGCAATTCCACACCGAACCCATTCGCTTATAACCCACCTAATCTACACCTCCCTAAACACTATGGGCACTTTAGCATGGCCAATCCGTCTACCCTGCACATCTTTGGACTGTGGGAGCAAAACAAAGCACCCAGAGGAAATCCACGCAGACATGGGGAGCATGTCCAAACTCCACACAGCCAGTCGCCTGAGGATGGAATTGAACCTGGATCTCTGGCACTGTGAAGCAGCAGTGCTAACCACTGTGTCACCGTGCCCCTTGAAACTGAACAAGTCTTGCTACATGAAGACATTGACAGCTTCAGTATCTGCAGAGGTAAAAGTGGTTGTGAAAATCCCTATATCTAACTTTATTTTCAGAGGGAAGATCATTGATAAAACAGTTGAAGTGGGGTGTGGACCCATGGCACTATGGTGAGGAACTCCTACAGTGATGTGTTGTAGACGAACTGACTTCCAACACCACATTTGGATCCTTTTGTGCTTGGTTTGTTACAACTAGGGGAGAGTTTTCGGTCTCTGATTTACCTTTGATCCCAATTTGGTGAAAGCTTTTGATGGCGTGTTTGGTTAAGTGCTCCACTGTCGAGGATAGTCACCCTCTCCTTACCTCTAGAGTTTGAGCTCTTTTTGTTTGGACTAAGTCTTTAATAAGGTTTGAGCTGAATGATCCTGGAAGAACCCAAACTAGGTGTCAATGAGCAGATTTTTGCTGAGTAAGAGTTGCCTGATTGGTGACACCTTCCATCTCTTTGACAACACACTGCTGTGCTAATTGGCTGGATTGGGTCTGTCCTATTTGTGGTGTAGATAGTCAGTCTAACTCTGGCTCAGCCAAATTGAGGAAAAAAAACATACGAAGCCTGCCCCATTGAAAAGTCAATTATTCTGATGGTGACTTTCATATTTTCTCAAGGGATATGTGAGTTTAAATTAAATGTTGTAACTCAGCAGGAGAAAAACTGAAAAGTGACTGTCAGCAAGACAAAAGTGCAGTTAACCACAGGCTGCTTAGTTATCATAAGGTCAACTGGACAATATCAAAACTGCATGGAAGTGGTCTATATGTGCAGCTGTGAGCAGACTCGGGCCAATGTCCATTAAAATCAGGATATACGCCTCCTTCCAGAGAAAACGAACAGATGCCCTAATGGGTGAAAGGTAAACTGATTGCAGTAGATGGGGCATACATGTGCTGTTTGACAGTGGTCATCTGATCAATTGCTGAAGATTGGACCATGTCAAAGATTGATCATGCAGACTACGTGCAGTGTGGCGTATGTGAAAACATGCCTTAGGTGATAGTTAGCCAGGTATCTGAAACAGGAAATGTCCAATCGTTGATAACAAAGTGTGAAGCTGGATGAACACAGCAGGCCAAGCAGCATCTCAGGAGCACAAAAGCTGACGTTTCGGGCCTAGACCCTTTATCAGAGAGGGGGATGGGGAGAGGGTTCTAGAATAAATAGGGAGAGAGGGGGAGGCGGACTGAAGATGGAGAGAAAAGAAGATAGGTGGAGAGGAGAGTATAGGTAGGGAGGGGATAGGTCAGTCCAGGGAAGACGGACAGGTCAAGGAGGTGGGATGAGGTTAGTAGGTAGGAGATGGAGGTGCGGCTTGAGGTGGGAGGAAGGAATGGGTGAGAGGAAGAACAGGTTAGGGAAGCAGAGACAGGCTGGTCTGGTTTTGGGATGCAGTGGGGGGAGGGAACGAGCTGGGCTGGTTTTGTTATGCAGTGGGGGGAGGGGAAGAACTGGGCTGGTTTTGGGATACAGTGGGGGAAGAGTAGATTTTGAAACTTGTGAAGTCCACATTAATACCATTGGGCTGCAGGGTTCCCAAGCGGAATATGAGTTGCTGTTCCTGCAACCTTTGGGTGGCATCATTGTGGCACATGCGTGGATATGTCGTCTGAGGAATGGGACGGGGAGTTTCCCCAATGTAGAGGAAGCCACACCGGGTACAATGGATGCAGTATACCACATTGGCAGATGTGCGAGTGAACATCTGCTTGATATGAAAGGTCATCTTGGGGTCTGGGATGCGGGTGAGGGAGGAGGTGTGGGGGCAAGTGTAGCACTTCCTGCGGTTGCAGGGGAAGGTGCCGGGTGTGGTGGGGCTGGAGGCGAGTGTGGAGCGGACAAGGGAGTCACGGAGAGAGTGGTCTCTCCAGAAGGCAGACAAGGGTGGGGATGGAAAAATGTCTTGGGTGGTGGGGTCGGATTGTAGATGGCGGAAGTGTTGGAGGATGATACGTTGTATCTGGAGGTTGGTGGGGTGGTATGTGACTACGATGGGGGATCCTCTGGGGCTGGTTGTGGCAGGGGCGGGGTGTGAGGGATGTTTTGCAGGAAATGCGGGAGACGCGGTCAAGGGCGTTCTCGACCACTGCGGGGGGAAAGTTGCGGTCCTTGAAGAACGTGGACATCTGGGATGTGCGGGAGTGGAATGCCTCATCCTGGGAGCAGATGCGGAGGAATTAGGAATAGGGGATAGAATTTTTGCAGGAGGGTGGATGGGAGGAGGTGTATTGTAGGTAGCGGTGGGAGTCGATTGGGCTTGAAATGGACATGAGTTTCTAGCTGGTTACCTGAGATGGAGACTGAGAGGTCCAGGAAGGTGAGGGATGTGTTGGAGATGGCCCAGGTGAGCATCCAGCTCCACACTTTGTCATCTTGGATTCTCCAGCATCTGCAGTTCCCATTATCAATGTCCAATCAGTGACTGGAGGCTGGCATAGCATGGGCTAATCTCTTGTTTCAGTCTGACTGTCAGACAACCTCTCACAATCTTGTGATTGTAAGCTTGAGGTATTATTATTAATGCAGTATTTTGTAATCTCGAGACAGAGAGAGATCAGTTGCCACATTTTCTTCTCTGCTGGGGATTCACAGGTTTAGTGTGGCAGAGGAAACCCACCTTTATAGTCTAATGAATCTTAAACAAAATGTAGTTATTGCATAATAGCAGCTAGGCACAGTTTTATTGACATAGACTTTGGAGGAGACTTCAAGGACAGATTTTAGACCTTTGAAATTTAAAAAATCTAGTCCCCTGTCTTAGTCCATGTAAAGTAGGTGAGGCTTGATGCAGACCTAAGAATCACCCTTACAGATCTCTCCACTCTTGTGCAACATCTCCCCCAAGTTTTTCCGTTATTAATACAACAGATTTATGCATGTAATTATGTTTATAATTACACCATATCCCAACCCCCATGTCTCTGATTTCAAAATTCAGGCATTTTTAGAGGTTTCTGCATTCTGTCAGAATGCATTCTCTTCAGATTTGGATGACTGGTCGATCTTTGGGTTGAAGATTTTTGACTTTGATTCTCTTCTTGACAGTGAGGTCTGTAAGTGCTTTTAAACAGGAAGAACTTTTATTATCCGGATTTACATTGCAAAGGATTTTTGTTCTCCTGAAAGAGGAAATTGCTCCATTGTAATATGTGAAGGGCCAATAACCTGAAAAATTTCTTTCATCAAAGATTGCTGTCCTGTTTTAACCAGATATGTTTTTTTCTCCAATATTCTGGATTTTAAACGTTCTTTGTTCCAAATAGTAATATGCACTGCATCCTCAATTTGTGTAGGCATACTTTTTTTTTCCCTCACTCAACCTGCTAGCAAATCCGAAGTGTTTAGGTCCTTCTTTAACCTGTTCATTAGGTTGGAATCTTTCACTTAGACACAGAGATTACATTTTTGGTGAAACCAATCTGTTCACTTCCTCAGTTGAACAGCTGAGGATTACTTCTTCCTTGACATGATCCCAGTGACTGGTACTGATGATTGGCCTGGGGAAGATAGAGGAGTTTTGCTTGAACTTGTATCTCTCTAGTATCTGGCATCAAGTTCAAGTCTGCCACCAACGTATGTTCAGGGGAATGCTCAATGAGATCTGGGTGTTCTTGTGTACCAGTTACTGAAAATAAGTATACAGGTGCAGCAGACAGAAAAGAAAGCAAAAGGCCTTCATAATGAGGGCCTTTGATTATGGGGAAAAGGGATGTCTTACTGTAATCGTACAGTGTGCTGATGAGGACACACATGGAATAATGGGCACGGTTCTGGTCTCTATGTCTGAATCATAGAATCCTTACACTGTGGAAGCAGGTCAGATGGTCCATTGAGTCCATTACCAACCCTGAAACAGTACCTCCACCCCATCCTGTAACCCTGCGTTTCCCATGGCTAATCCACATAGCCTACACATGCCTGGACATTTTGGGAAATTTAGCAAAGGCCAATCCACCTGCACATCTTTTGGACAGTGGGAAGAAACTGGAGCACCCGGAGGAAACCCACACAGACATGGGAGGAATATGTGAACTGCCCACAGTCACCTGAGGCTGGGATTAAACCCAGGTCACTGGCACCCAAAGCAGCAGTCCGAACCACACAGCCGCCATACCACCCAGAGGAAGTGCCTTGTTGCTGCAGAGGGAATACACTAAAAAATTAACAAACTGATTCCTGGGATGGCTGGATTGATGTATGAGGAGAGATTGAGTTGGTTAGGATTGTATTCACTGGAGTTCAGAAAAGTGAGGTGGGGGGAGGCGGTGAGATCTGGTAGAAACCTCTACAATCCTAACAGGAACAAAATCAGTAGTTGCTGGAAAATCTCAGCAGTGTGGCATCAAATGTGGAGAGAAGGCAGAGTTAATGTTTCAATTCCAGTGACCCTCCTTCAGAACTGGTAATTCTGTTCCAGTAAGCAGGAGAAAGAAACTAGGTGATCACTGGTAATGAATTTGTGTTTAGACATGAGCAGGAAAACAAATAGCAACTGTGTCCCAAGACTAATCTCAAAACCTTAAGCCCTGGGATAGGAACAAAAAGTGACATTGGCTGGAGATGTTTAAAGAAGGATCATAAATTTGTAAGTCCTTTTATTTTGAGAGGAGGTCAAGAGTTACTGCCTATGTTTCTCTCTCTTTTTCTTTTTTACCCACAATGCTCCCCTGAATAGCTCCCTTTTGCACCATCTCAAAATTTTACCTGATCCAAAATGCTGCCTGTTTGTCTGACTAATCTATTATTCATCCCTTCTCCCTTTACTTCACCATTGGCAGGTGTGTATCCAGCTATCTAGGGCACATGTTGACAAATTTAGAACTCCCCCCTTTGATTCTCCTCCTTTCTTCCAACTGTCCTTACTTTAGATCCAACTTATGGACCTAGCTTTGTTGTAACATGTTGTTTATGCATTTATTTTTAATGTTTAAAGCTGTCATTCCTTGGGATGCTTTCTATGTTAAAGATGTTATACAAATACCATTTTCATTGTTATGCATTGGACATGGCCTATTGTTATTTGCACACCCGCCTGTCCTAAAATTGAAACACTCAACTTCTATAAAATATTCTGATCATTGAAGTCTGGCACCTAAATCCCACAGCTAGAGCTTGCTAACTATGAGTTTGCAGTTCAGCAGTCTGGAAAGGAAGTGGCTTTATTTCTGGAATAAGTTGTTCATTTTTACATCCCTTTTTTATTTAAAGGGTTTTTTTTTTTGAGCAGTGTTTTCCCTCTTGGGAAGCTTTTAAAAAGTATTGGATTTGTTTTATTGAATTTGCATTAACTCTTTGGTTGCTGTGTGTTTGTACATCTTGAAGTTAGCTGGCAATCTCTCTTGCCTGAGAAATGCAGACCACCTTGAGCTTTCACATGGCATGTTAAAATGCCAAGATGAGCAGTAGATGGTGGCGGAAGCAAGTGAAGCAACATGTGGAACCTCACAGCATTCCCATCCTCTAACAAATTTTGTTCTCATTGAAACTTGCCATCTGTTCTGACCAGCATTACAATTGGCTGAGAAAAATCTGAGCATTTTAGATTCAGGGTCTGTTTTTGATTGGGGGGGGGTGGGGTGACCAAATAGGAAGTATTTAGTAGTTAAAGAAAGTACAGTCATGCAGCATGGAAAGAGAGAGTCTTTAGTCCAACTAGTCCATGCTGACCATCTTCCCAAACTAAACTAGTTCCAAAGGTTTTAGAGTAGATTTTTAGCTCAGGTTGTGGATGTTGTGGTTGGTTAGCTCGCTGAGCTGATTTGTTGCTCCGCAGACGTTTTATTACCCTGCTGGGTAACATCATCAGGGGAATTCCTAGAGGCCTGGTTCTCCACTAAGAGCCATCAGTAAACACACAGAGCTCAATCCCATATATACTTCATTGCAAAAGAAAACTGGAAGTGACGTAATCAACGGACACCACAATTTAAATAACAGCGCTTCATCGGAGGCTACACAGATGATGTTACCCAGCAGGGTAATGAAACGTCTGCAGAACAACAAACCAGCTCAACGAGCCAACCAACCACAATAAACTAGTTCCACCTGCCTGTGTGCCCATATCCCTCCAAACTTCGCCTATTCATGTTCTTATCTAACTGTCTTTTAAATGTTGGAACTATACCTGCAACCACTGCTTTCTCTAGAAGTTCATTCCACAAAAGAATCATTTTATGTAAAAAAAAAAGTTGCCCCTCATGTCCTTTTTAAAACTTTCTCTTCTCACCTTAAAAATTTGCCCCCTGGTTTTGAACTCCTCTACCCTAGGGAAAAGACTCTTGCTATTCACCTTATCTATGCCCCTCATTATTCTATAAATCTCGATCAGGTCACCCCTCAACCACCTATGCTCCAGTGGAAAAAGTCCTAGCCTATTTTTTTAGAACTCAAATGCTCCATTCCCAGCAACATCCTGCTGAATCTTTTCTGAATCCTCTTCAGTTTAATAATATGTTTTCTATAGCAGGGTGACCAGAACTGACCAGAAAGGATTCCAGAACAAGCCTCACCATTGTCCTGTACAACCTGAACATGATGTTGCAACTTTGATACTCAAACACCTAATCAATGAAGGCAAGCATACTAAATCCCTGTCTACTTCTGACACAAATGTCAAAGAATTATTGACATGAACCCTGAGGTCTTTCTAAACCACAACACCACCCAGGGCCGTACCATTAATTGTATAAGTTCTACTCTTGTTTGTTTTACTAAAACGCAATATCTTGGATTTATCTAAATTAAACTACATCTGCTATTTCTCAGCCCATTGACCCAGTTGATCAAGATCCCTTTGTAATCTTAGAAAACCTACTTCCACCAAACTACCAATTTGGATGTCAACTCACTAACCATACCTCCTAAATTCCCATCTAAATCGTTGACATCAATGACAAACATAAGTCGATCTCCATGGAACACCAGTGATCACAGGCCTCTAGTCTGGAAAAAAAACACTTCAACACCCACTGTCTCCTACTATAAAGGTAATTTTTATCCAATTGACAAACTCGCCCTGAATTCCTTGTGATCTAACTTTACTAATTTGTCTGCCATGTGAAACCTTGTCAAAGGCTTTATGAAAGTTCATATAAACAAAGTTTACTGCTTTGCCCATATCAATCTTTTTGGTCACCTTGCTCAATCAAGTCTGTGAGGCATGGTTTCTCTTGCGCCAAACAATGCGGGCTATCCCTAATCAGTCCTTGCCTCTCCAAATGCATCCTATCTTTCAGAATCACCACCAACAACTAGCCTATCACTGACATCAGGTCCATAGATCTTTAGTTACCAGGCTTCTCCATACAGCCTGCCTTAAATAAAGGCACTACATTAGCTACCCTCCAGCACCTCACCTGTGGCTATAATGATTTTAAAGAAAGTTTTACATACCTGACAATGATGAATTCCAATCAGTAAGAACTTTTTTGAAGGAAGAAACAAGCTTTCTCATCTATACTTTCTTAGATATACATAATGCACTTACAATATAGAAAGGTGCTTTATTGTATATGCTCAACAAAGCAACACTGGCCACAGGAAGTATGAAATCCAGTGCCTTCCACCAAAATTTAAGATTTTTCCACTGAATATGCACTTCACAGATGTTTACATTTAATAGTTAATATGCAACTCTCAGTCCCTTTTTACAGAAGATATCACACGACTGGCCATGTGATGCATTGCTCAGAAATGAGCTCTGCTAGGCCTCGGGTATTTCTTGTATCAAAGAGACTAGCCACAGCATGTTCTATTTATAACATTTGAAGGTTTGAGTGGAAAAGCAATTCATGCCTTTTTTTCTGTCGACCAAGGAAGACAGTTAAACTTGACGTTATTGTGCCTTGTATGGAGTTTAATTGCACTGCACAACTTTGATAAAGATCGATTTATATAGGGGCAGATGTCCAGGCAAGCTCAAACTCTTTTCAACGATATACTTGATGCAATTGCAGACAGATTTATACAACTGAATACACTGTGTGACTACACTAAGTTAATAGCTGATAACTTAACTTATCTTCTGGTTATTTCTTTAAATTTGAGGTTGGAACAGGGAGGGGGAGGTGGTGCTTAGACATGATTGTGTTTTCTATCATTGCTTTTCTGCTTTTAAGAAAGGACACTTCTAGCAGAGAATTGTCAATACTTTTATTTCTGTGCAACAAAATGCATTATCTTCTAATTCCTAATTATATTCCAACTAATTATTCCCAAGAGAGGATATTAAAATAATATCCTTAGAAATTAGACTCCATTTACCCCAATAACCTGATCTTATCTTTTGTAACATAAAGATCCTTTATTGAAACCAATGCTTTTTTTCTTGCATATTATTTCAAATGACTGGATTTTATTTTGGATGCCAAATGTTGAACCCTGCAAACTTTTGACAGGTGAGAATTTGGGGCTGTAATGTGTGTGTGCTTCTGATTGTAGCTGGAATGCTTTATTTTAGAAATGAGTTTCCCATCCTGGAGCATGCTGATATGGTCCGAAGAGACACTCAAAGGAGAAGTTTTATGTAATTTCATTTCCAAATCATGTGCTGGAATTAACTGCAGACATTAAATGATTAGTTATAGAGACATATTCTTCAGCCAGCATTGTGTTTCATCGGTTACTGTAACTTACTTCTGGCTTGACATTTGTGAATATAAATGCATAAGTGTGCCAAGAGGCAGAACAGCAATGAAAGCCCTGTTATCTTGTATCTAATAAACTTTTCCTGACTTTGGACTCATTAAAATAAATAAAAGTAATTGCTTGAGCAACAGCTATATGTTAAGTCTTAGTATTTTAACATGTCTTTAAATGACACTGTAAACACCAACATTATGTGCCAAGTCTTAATTACTGTATAAATATAGCAAACAAATTATATATTTTACTATTGAAAACTTGTATCTTCACCGTTTATGCAGTTGTGAAATGTTTCTAATCCCATTACAAAGCATAAATCCTCATCAGGGAAACTTCTAAAGTGCTTATTTCTAAATTACTCAATTTGTATACTCAGTCGATATAGAATACCATCTTAAAGTCATGGAGAGCTAGAGAGTAAGAATTGATTGAACCAAGTTGAGGTAGGTCTGTAAAGTTAGGTTGAGATTAGAATGGGAAAGTGAAAGGGAAGATCCGTGCCAGCACTTCCACACTTAAGATGCCTCTGGTGAAAGATCTGCTAAATCCATGAGAAGGAGATGAGGAGACACTAAAAGAAATGTTTGGTGCAAAGCCTCACCACCTACCTCACGGATGTCAAATGTCCCAGTCACTACAAAATCTCTAGTGTTCAGCCGCACACAAGCTGTTGTGTTGTATGTTGGTTGCTCCACTGTACTTTACCAGCCCACAGTTGGAGAGGCCAGGTTAACAAAAGGCTGTTCCTTCAGAAGAAACTAGCATTAAAATGAAAGTAGGCATCTCAGGATGCGTGAGATTACCTGCACTGCTGGGCATTGGGAAACTGGTGAAAGAACACGGAATCACTTTACTGAGATCTGAATCTTGGCAAAACAGAGGGTGGGGGTGGAGGGAGGTGGGACATTATCACTGTTCCGCATCTTTACCCATCTGGTTTATGTAAATTTTTTGGATCTTCTGCTGGTATTGAGTTATTTGTTGGAATTACCAAATAAAATGTAACACTAAAAAAGAAGTAAAGTCAGAGGCCAGAGGAGGGCATTAGAGGTCTGTATTAGGTTAGGTTGGGGGGAAACAATGTTAAACGAAGATGTAAAGTTAGGGAAATGAATTAAATAAATTGAGGAACAAAGTTGACATTTGAACTAATGATGTGGAGTTACTTAGTTGAAAGGGACCCCAGACATCAGTAACATTTTAGTATAGTAACATTTAATCTAATAGGTCTCAGTCTTTAGCCAGAAAAAATAAATCAGAGGATTTCAGTGAGAAAGTAAATTACCTAAGGATAGCTATCAGCAGAAGAGGATGATGACCAGCATTTCCTTCAGGGTGTCTATGGAGCTATGGGCTGAGTAGTTGCAATGAGCGACAAGATCACATTTCTTTTTGGATTGCAGTGATTTGTGTGCCATTTATTACTGCATCTTTTTAAAGGCTTACCATAAAAAAAACTATCTCAATGTGGTTTTTTTCGATTGGGACTATCGGATAAAATACATTCTACCAATTATCCTACTACAGCATTTTGGATAAAAGGATGACTGAGTTAATGGGAAATCTGAAAGTAATACTTTTGCAAATACACAGTTTGATTTAAGAATCTTCACACCCATTTTTAACATGACATTTGCCTGTCCTGTCTCCTCCCAAATGCTGAATGAGCTACGTTGTATTTCCAGAATTTGTAGCATTTTACTAGTTAATAGAACACAGCTTAATCATGTGCATAATTTGATTAGATCATCAGTATTGTGGTGATAAAACATAAGCTAAGTGTTCTCGATCCAAAAAATCTGAAATAGAAACACAAAATCTGGGAATCACAGATCAGGCAGCATCTAGAGAAGGAGAAGCAGAGTTAATGTTTTGCATTGATGACCTTGTATGAGAGGAATCATAAGTATATTTGGCAATGTTTTGTGCACTACAAGGTGACTATTATAGGCTCCGTATAATGTATAAATGCAATTATTTCAAAATACTTTGGCCAGTTTTGGTGGTGTCTTCCTGTTTCATTTAATAATGCATTCAACTAGTTTGAAATCAGACTGAGAATTTTAAGCACTTTTTATTTTATATCCAGGACAATTATTTCCTATAATGTAAATTCTGAAGAATATCATAGAATAGGTGGCACAGTGGTTAGGCCTACTGCCACACAGCGCCAGGGACCCGGGTTCAATTCACCTGGTTACTGTCTGTCTCTGGAGTTTGCACATTCTCCCTGTGTCTGTGGGTTTCCACTGGATTCCTCCCTCAGTCCATAGATGAGCAGGCTAGGTGAATTGGCCATGCTAAATTGCCCATGGTGTTCAGGGATGTGTAGGTTAAGCGTGTTAGCCATGGGAAATGGAGGGTTACAGGGAAAGGATAAGGGAATGGGTCTGGGTGGGATGCTGTTTGGAGGGGTTGGTGTTGACTTGATGGCTGAATGGCCTGTTTCCACAGTAGGGATTCTATGAATAGCAATTTATTGTTACTTGTAGTACAGAAAATAGTGTGTAAATTGCCATAATTCATCATTTTAATTTCAGAAATTATGAAAAGAAATAATTGAGACAAAAGTTCACCTTTTGTTCCCTCCATGAGTCCTGGGTTTCTTAAGTTGCTATAGGATGCTGCTGCCTTAGCAAGGAAGCTGCCATATTTCCACCATAGCCAAGAGGAATGGAACCGCAGCAGCACCACCAAGAAGAATAGACCAGACCCACCGATGGTGAAGCAGCGGCCACTGTTGGCACGAGGGACAGGCATCCGGATCCACCATGCTGCCCCCAGCCCCCTCAAACACTTGCCTCTGCTGCAGCCGCAGTAAAGCTGAACTTTGACACAAAAGAGAAATGAAGAAGCAAAACTAAAATAAAGAACAAAGAAGAATGTGGCCGGTCAGGTGAGCAGGAGTGTCTGGGAACGGAGCCCAAACACTACCTACTTTGTAGGAATAAACTTTTTATCGTAACAATAAACAATCTCTCCTGACACTAGCATTTCTGGTGTGCCCATTTCTATTCTTACTGCAATAAAAGCGAAACAGCGCTAGAAATCTGAAATCAAAACATAAAATTCTGCAGAAACTCAGTATATCTGAGGAGGAAGAAACAACAGTTAACATGTTGAGTCTGATATGAATTCTTCAGAACCCAGTGTCAACTCTTCATAGAGGCTGCCAGATCCACTGAGTTTCTCCACAACTTTGTATTCTCATTTACTTGACTACTGTTCTAAATATTTTGAAGTCTATTTGCATTAACAGTCTCGTAGGGAGGAAAGATGAAACTGCTTATTGTAAACTTTCCTAAGGCCCCAGTCACAATAAACTTGATTTTAGTTGACAAGTTGGACTTGCTAACTGTGTGCTGCATTTAATAAGTACAGCAAACTAGGTATTTGGTATGTGCTGAATAATGTGAATTGAGGAGTGTTTGTCATCCCTGGGTGATATGTTGCAGTCGCTGTACACTAGAGTGTTAATGATTCAGCCAAAAACTAATCCATCATTTCACTTCAACTGCAAATACTCCTTTTTGGAAGTGTGATATTTTACAGGAACATTTGTATGAATGTTTAGATAACTGTGGTGTAGTGCTGCGTAGACTGTGCTGGTTTATTTTTAAAAAAGCCCATTATTTGCGACGGAGACAAGGAAAGAGCAACTTTACCAAACTTGGGAAAAACAAGTTTTAAATCTGTCCCAAAGTCCTGTTCATTACTGCCCACACACCATTTTCTTTCTCCTTTTCTAAAAACATCACCTTTTATTGCTCTGAAGTAGGAGTGGGTGTCAGCAGCCTCCAATTAGCTATCCAGTTGGTCATTTTATGTATCTTAGCATGGCCTGCAAGTACAGGTGGACAGCATGAATATGGAAAATGAGGTAGTGAGCCAGCTACATCTTCATTCCTTGTCAACAGATGCTCTTTCTATCATCCCTTCAGTAATTGTAGCATATTATTAACGTGGTATAAGTTCATATATCTCAGTACTGCAATTTAGTGGATGAATCACCACTGTGTGACATCCTGTATGTAACCGTTTTCTCAGTAGCAGATGCTTGAACACTTGCACAGCCCCTGCCTATTTAACACAGTGAGAGGACTGTTTGATTCTCACTGTGAACTTCTTAAATGCTGTGAAGCAGTCTGCAGCCAGGCAGGATGAAGGATTGTGTTGCAAATACGATCTCTTGCCTCATAGGTTTTTGAGAAATTTTGAGGAGTCAGGAAGTGAAAGTACTTACTGCAAAATACCCAATCTCTTCTCTTTGTTCTGATGGAGGATGGTAAGATGAGGGAGGGGTACATTGATAATCCAGGGCATGTCGATATTAAGGAGGAGATGGTGTTGGAAAATACCCAGGTAGATATGCGCCCAGGGCCTGAAGGGATCTAACACAGGATACTGAAGGAGGCAAGCAAGCAGATTGGCTGACTTTGACGGAGATATTTTTATGTTCCTTAGTCCCAGAGAACAGAGAAATAATAAAAATTGTTCCTTTGTTTAAGTAAAGCTACTGGGATAATCCAGGAAATTATATACTGCTGAGCCTTACATCAGCGATAAGGAAATTATTGGAGAAGATCCTTCGAGACAGGATTTACTTGTATTTGGAGAAGAACGAACTTACGGAGTAGTGAAGTGGAGGCCTTGTGTCTCAAATTTGTTTGAGTTTATTATCTCTTCACCAAAGATGATTGAGGGTAGGGTAGTGAATGTTGTTTATGTGCATTTTATACAAGTATTGATATGCTGGTCCAGAAGAATAAGCCACATGGGATTCGTGGTAAATTAGTAAATTGGATACAAAATTGTCTTAGTCGTTGGAAACAGCGAATAGTTGTGGAAGGGAGTTTTCTGACTGGAGATCTATGATCAGTGATGCTCAACAAGGAGTAGTGCTGGGACCCATTGTTTGTAATTACATAGAAATGCAGAAACATAGAAGATAGGATTGGGAGGAGGCCGTTCCATCACGATCATGACTGATGGTCCAATTCAGTAGCTTGATCCTGCTTTTTCCCTGTAACCTTTTGATTCCATTTGCCCCAAGTGCTATATCTAGCTGCCTCTTGAATACGTTCAATATTTTGGCATCAGCTACTTCCTGTGGTAGTGAATTCCACAGGCTCACCACTCTTTGGGTGAAGAAATGTCTCCTCATCTCCATCCTAAATGGTTTATGCCAAATCCTCAGACTGTGACCCCTGGTTCTGGATGCACCCATCATCAGAAACATTCTCCCTGCGTCCACCTTGTCTGGTCCTGTTAGAATTTGATAGTCTCTGAGATTCCCCCCACCCTCTCATTCATCTGAGCTCCAGCAATAACAATCCTAACCTAGTCAACCTTTCCTCCATATGTTAGTCCTGCCATCCCCTGAATCAGACTGGTAAACCTTCGCCGCACGCCCTCGAGAGCAAAAGCATCCTTCCTCAGAAAAGGAGATCTAAACTATGCAT